>NC_031967.2:50911830-51261830 GCF_001858045.2 Oreochromis niloticus
GTGTCGATATAAAGAAACCAAGAGGAGAGTGGAGATGAAGTACGGACAGAACACCATGAGGTACCATATCAGTATGAACACAAGTTGGGGGGAGGTGGGCTCAGGTGAAAGAGGTGAGTCAGGAGCAGATGCAGTTATTTTAAGTTCACCTGCAGAGAGAATCCCACCTGTTACAGTAAATACGTGGATAAAATAAGAGTGATAATCAGAGTGAAGCTCCTCACCTGTGACAGTGATCCAGCTGGATGGAGACTGTCCATGACCGCTGATGTCACACTTGTAGAGGCCTTCATCAGACCTGGAAACATGCTGGATGGTCATGTGACCTGTAGGCTGCTTCCTGATGAGGGAGCCATCTTTATAGAAAGCAGCTGGGAGGTTGGAGGGAGTGGTCTTTGTTTTACAGAGCAGAGTGACGTCATCTCCCTCCATCACAGGGAGGACAGGACTCTGCAGGATCACTGATCCACCTCAACACAGAGACAAACTACAGCATTTCATCCATTTACACACAGCTTCATCAACACTAACTCCACACTCTGATCCACAGGTACCAACTTTAAGGGCTAAAGCGTGATACACACTTCCCCCCTTATCTAAGTACACAATAAGAGCATGAAAGTAGCAGAGGGCTAACTTAGAAGAATGGCTGTGGGATCATTCCATAAGTCAAATCTGAAAAACGTTCCACCTCACAACTTCAGAATCAGCTGATTAAAAAAACAAAAATAACCAATAACTTTAACAGTAACTATTTGAAGCCATTGCAATGTTTGAACCTCATACTATGACGTTTATATATTTCAGAGTCACAGACCCCCAGAATAATATAAGAGTGGGCTGAAATTCACTTGGAGTATGTGCAGTTTCAACAGCATTCAAAGATGTTTTTTTTATCCCCAAAAGATCTTAAGACTGTCTTCTTTACTTAAATGTTATGGAGACTCAAACATTCTGTAAAGATAAGGTGACTCAAAAAGTACCAATTTCCTGCTAAGCTCAATGTCCTTCAAAGACTCATAACTCTGGTAATAATGATGGAAATCCTGATAATATAATAAGTAAATAAATAAAAATTATATGTACAATGGGTTGAAAAAGTGTTTACTGCCTTCCTGAGTTCATATATTTTGTCACACTTTCAGATCATCAAACAAATTTAAATATTAGACAAAGACAACACAAGTAAAGAGAAAATACAGTTTCTAAATGAAGGTGTTTATTATTAAGAGGATAAAAAATCTAAACCTACATGGTCTGTGTGAAAAGTTAATTGTGGTGTATCATATCTTTGGAAACCCTGATTACCGTCACACCTTTTTTAGATAAAGAAATAATTTAAGTAGCAACTGCCTGACAAATGGAGTAGATCACAAGATCCTCAAAAGCCAGACATTATGCCAGGATCCAAGGAAATTCAGGAGCAAATCAAAAACAAAGCATTTGAAATCTCTCAGTTTGGAAAAGGTTATAAAGCAATTTCTGAAGCTGTGGGACTCCAGTGAACCAGAGAGAAAGCTATTATCTGCAAATGCCAAAAACATGGAACAGTGGTGAATATCCCCAGGAGTGGCCAAAATTACCCTAAGAGTGCTGCAACTCATCGAAGAGGTCGCGAAAGACATCAGAAAAACATCCACAGAACTGCAGACTTCATGTGCCTCAGTTAAAGTCAGAATTCACAATTCTACCATAAGGAAGCAACTAGTCAAAGATGTGTGCTCTCTTACATCTGGCATAAAATTAACAGCATCTAAGAAAAGGAACATCATACCAACAGTAAAGTATGGTGGTGCTAGTGTGATTAGTGTTAGATTAGTGTTTAGGGGGCAATAACTTTTTCCTACAGGGCCATGTAGGTTTGTATATTTTTTCCCTTCATTTAGAAACTGCATTTTGTATTTTAGTTGTGTTATTTTTTGTCTAATATTTAAATTTGTTTGATTTGAAACATTTAAGTGTGACAAACATACAGAAAAAATGAAATCAGGAAGGGAGCAAACACTTTTCACACCCCTGTATGTGCTGAGCTTACCACTGACTGTCAGGTGGATGCTCTTGCTTGTTGCTTTCTCTCTGGACTCACACCAGTAAACCCCGCTGTCCAGCGGGTCAACGTAACTGATGTTACAGGACGAGCCAGCTGGTGTTCCCCACCCATCTCCACACTGAGTCCTGGTTTCAAAGGTTGTGTTTCTCCTCAGAGTCCATCCAGCAGAGCTGTCGTCCTCCTCACAGCTCAGAGACACAAAGTCTCCGTAGAACAGCTGAGAGCTGCTGGGACTCACAGTCAGACGAGCTGAGAAACATGAGCGAGTCTGGGTTTTAAATAAATATCAGAGACTTTGTTTTCGGTTTATTTGAGGTGCAGAAGAAAAAAACTATACAAGAGTGTAGCAATGGATTAATGAGTTGGAAGGTTTATCAGATGGTAAAACACCACCCAGTTAACATATTTTATTTATTTAAGCCTCACAGATGCTTGCAGGTTGAAGTTGGCTCTTTAGTTGACCAGCTGCTGGCTGTGCAGATATAATTCTGAAGGTCTGTCTGAATGAAACTAAAGAGGATTTTTTTTTTTTTTAAACTTTTACCATAATTTTTGGGTATTTCTGGTTAAATCAGGGTGCTGATTATGAAGAAGCGTTGATAAATGTATTAAACATTACATTCTGCAGGTTATTCTGCTCATTATTGGATCCACTTCATTCTGTTGTGACTTCTTTTTTTTAGAACAGCGCAATGTTCAGCACCAAAAACTTCCCGTTTCACCTTTAACTTTTCAATGTCCTATAACAGGTTCACTAACCTTGGTTTGTTGTGCAGCAGATCAGTGAGGTCAGAACTGCAAAGAGAGGCAAAGTTTCAGTGAGCTTCAGTGAAGTTTTGCTTCAAACTCCAAATGAAAAGGAAAAAAAAGCAGCAGTGACAAACAGAAAGTGTTTTTCAGGGACAGGATGTAGGTTATAGATGTAGGTGAGAAAGTAATTCAACACTGCTGTGGTTTGATCGCTAAACCTGATTTTTAAACCGTTTAATGAAGCAAAAGTTTAATTTAGAAACTTTCTGTGAGTCAAATTTTATTTAATTGTGCCGCTCTTTTTCATCAAGCTGTAAATGTAGGTAAATAAAGCTTTTCGTACTTACAGAGGAGTCGTAGAGACATTTGACCCATGGTGCCATACAGAGATGTAAGCAGTCACACCCACCGCCTTCCTCGGGTCTAGCTGCTTTGTGGTTCTTTTTAAAAGCAGTGACAGGAAACCTGACCTTCTTACAGTAATTCTTCAGACGAGTTATGAAACATCCAGTGAATTTAGGCCACAAACACACTCAGATTTTTATTTGACCATTTTAAAATCACTCACTCATCATATTTCATGCTGGCATGACAGACAACATATATGAGTACAAACACAGTCCAGAGCAGATGGGCTGATGTGAGTTAGAGAGATTTCCCTCACTTCACTGCGACTAAAAAGAGATCATTCACAAGCTTGTGCAGTTAGCTTTAAGGGATGATGTCACAAGAAAATAGCAAAATAAATGAAGACGTCCTGAAGAAATTCTGTAGTCACAGAGTTTGTCTCAGAATGTAGTAATTAGGGCTAAATGTATCTTTGCAAACAATTATGCATGTTGCTTTGTGACATGGATTGAAGGAGACTGTTTAGCACAAAATTAGTTGCATAGCCTGTAAAGGTGGCCCAATTTAAGGTTATCAATTATTATATGCCATCTTGCAGTCAGTGGTCTCAGGTGTAAGTTTAACAGGTTCCCTCCACTAAGCTTTAATGAATAATGTCAGGTTTTCAGATGTACAAAATGTGGGCTCATATCTGATGGCATGAATATAAACCAAATGTTTATATATAGGAGCCGAACAACCAAATATTAAAGCTGGCAACCTGTTCAAGTGTTCTCTTATCTGTGGTGCACAAATCTGGGGATGGTTAGTTCATAAAGCTAACTTAGAAAGAAATGTGACTTGTCCAACTCGGGTACCAGATAAGTGAGTTTAGATACATTTGCTGATTTTATCTCCTCAAGATACATCTCATAATCTTTTAAATCCTCCGATGTTTCAGTCCCATCCAAAGATATCCTCAGGAGTATGTCTGTGAAGGTTCTCAGTCATCCAGGCCATCATAGTCAAAGGAGAGTGGAAAGGTGATTTGACCATCAGGCAGAACTAATTGATTCAGAATTAACTGATTAGCACATTTCACATGCATATGCCATTAATCAGATTTTAAAAATACACCAATTTGGCGTCATATACAAACTCAGCATGCACCAAGAGGTCTCTCAAATTTTTGCCCACATTTACATACAATAAAGTGTATATTCAAAAGTATCCTATACTGGGGAATTTGATTTCAATAAATCTCAGTATTTAAAAAACAAAACAAAACAAACAAACAAAAAAAAACCGGATGTCACAATATGTCACTGAATCCATTTATTGTGCAAACTTCTTTACATTATACATTACGTTCTTGGGAATAATATAATTATGTATCAACCAAATGTCAGCCAAATGGGAGTCTGTGGACAGACCAATAGTTTTTCAGTCACTAGGGTCTGTGGCTGAGTTTCAATTGGAGCTTGGAATTTGTTCCTTACCAATTAGATGGATTACCTGCCTTGTTTAAGAATGTTATAATCGCTCTTGTCTTGAAGAATATTGAATTTGAATGCAGAGAGCATAAGAGACTTGGATGACTTTGACCACACAAATATGTGCACAGTCTGGATATTTGTGTTTTTAAAGTTTTTGTTTTCTTATTGCAAAGGTTTAAGAAATATTACAGTGTGCTGATTTTGTATTTGGAGATTTTTTTCCTAACCTGTAAAAGGCTTTACATTGGAATCAGTCGGACCCAGTTATTCCCAGCGCCAACATTTGTACCACTAGCCACCACTGGTCATAGCGTTAAAGATGTGTTGCCAGCTTTTTATGTGATGTCATCTGCTTCCTTATTCACAATGGGTCACCACAGCAAGTAAATTTGCGTGTTTTAGTTTGGAAGATTTGGCAGATACCTTTCCTGACACGACTCCAAAGGATTAGGATTTGAATGATTCAAATCATTTACATTTCTTTAAATTCTTTAAATTCTTGGTGCATGCAGAGGTGCCACCAAGTAAGGCAGGTAACTACTAGGTGCCCCAGGGCAGTAGGGCCAGCAGAGGGCCCCTGAGGACTGACAAACTGCAGCAGTAGCAATGTACAAAGTCTGCAGTGACAGTCACAGAGACATGACCTCCCTAAGGGGCCCCAGCTGTCTCCTTTAATTCTGACTGAAAGGGTCATTGACCTCACAGTACCACCAAATGTTATTTAAACAAAGATCTTAAATATACCCTATCAGTAAACCATCAATAAACAAACGAGACAACTTATTTTGCCTCATCTTTCCTAATGTTCTTCATCTTTAGCTGTATCCTTCTATAGCTGCTGTGTCAGAGCTTCACCAGTTGAGGGCTCCCTGCTATCAGATGTTTTTGTACTTCCTTGCTTGTCATCATCAAATGCAACTATGGATAGCACCTGAAGACATCTTTATGTGACTTGTGGCATTCAGGTAAGTTTTTATTTTATTACTAGATTAGAGACCTGGGATGACACTAAAGAGAAGAATTATTCCCTAAACAGTTGCAGCTGAGGTGTGCATAGTAGAGTTTAACTGGCACACTCACATATTTATTCTAAACACGCTAGATTAAAAACTGTATAGTTTCTTCTCCAGTGCAGTATCATAGAATTTTATTTAGTTATGTCATATCATTAAAACATTTTGTCTGTCTTGTTAGTTTGTTTCAGGACAAATTTATCAGAAAGAGATGATAGAGAATAAAAAGAAAACAGGGACAGACTGAGAAAGGTTTTTAAATGTAACAACCATTTTATTAACAGTTCACTGTTGATGTTTTAAAATTTTAGCTGAGTCTGGGCTCACTGGGATTTATTAACTTTATAACATTTTAGTCCTAAGCAAATTTATTAGAGGAGCTTTTATAAAAACAAGAAAACACAATTATTTTAGAAATCTGTTGGAGACTTTGTTTTAAAACCAAAAATGACTGAATTCACATTTTTATACCCAAATTTAAGCTCAACACAACTTTATATGGGTGTGATTTGGGATTGTTCATGGCAGTTTGCTACTTTGCAGTGCAAGAGCGAAGTGCTCTAATAGGGTGATATGGTACTACAAGGTCATTAAGATAAGATGGGGCCTGATTATTTAAGACCTTGTATGTGAGGAGCAGGATTTTGAATTCAATTCTGGATTTAACAGGAAGCCAATGAAGGGAAGCCAAAACAGGAGAAATCTGCTTTCTCTTTCTAGTCCCTGTCAGGACTCTTGCTGCAGCATTTTGGATTAGCTGAAGGCTTTTCAGCGAGTTTTTAGGACATCCTGATAATAATGAATTACAGTAGTCCAGCCTGGAAGTAATAAATGCATGAACTAGTTTTTCAGCGTCACTCTGAGACAGGATATTTCTAACTTTTGAGATGTTGCGCAAATGGAAGAAAGCAGTCTTACATATTTGTTTAATATGTGCGTTGAAGGACATGTCCTGGTCAAAAATGACTCCAAGGTTCCTCACAGTGTTACTGGAGGCCAAGGTAATGCCATCCAGAGTAAGAATCTGGTTAGATACCATATTTGTTAGGGCTGAGTACAATATGTGCATTGAAGGACATACAGTATCCTGGTCAAAAACATACATCTTAATGAACTGCTGATGAGGGCTGCAGACTCCAGGGGGAGCTCTCATATTCAAGACACCTCAGAGAAAAACCTGATGGTGGCGCTACAGGAAACGCCAGCCAAACAAACAGAAGGGGTTTTATTGAAACCGGATTCATCAAATAATCCAGCTGTGAATCAGCAGCTGTGTGTGAAGTGTGAAGCTTTTATCAAACTGGCTTTTCACTGATCTCTTTGCTGTGATTAGAGCTACTGTTCGAAATGAGTTCAGTCACTGCTGATGTAATACTAACACTTCCTGCTGCTGCTCCTTCACATTAAAAGTTTTCTGTAAAAGAGACCCAATAAGTGAAACCTCCTGAAACAGCTAAAAGAAAAAAGCCCTCATCGAGTCTCTGTGTGATCACAGCTTTTCTTTGAAATAACTTTTGTGGCCCTGCTGTTTTGCTGATTTTTTTTTTTTTTTTTGGGGGGGGGGGGGGTGCAATTTTGCATGTTTTTTTTCCCCAACGCATTGTGTTCTGTGTCCTGACTGGGTGTAGACCATTGTCAATCAATCTCCTCCATGCCGTGTCTCCTGTACAGTACAAAATACATTCAGCTTGTCAAATTTACATAAATCTTCAATTGCTACAGTGTGAGAAACAAGAGAGAAAAGTGTTCATACCCGTCTGAGAAAAGTGTATAAAGTGCTTAGTGAGGGGTTTTACAGCCTTAAAACATCTATAATAATTGCAAAAAATAAAGCTGACTATGCGGATTTCACCTATAACTCCCGTGATAAAAGATAAAGATAAAGATGACCTTTATTAGTCCCACAGGTGGGAAATTTGTTTTGTTACAGCAAAAGTGCAAAGTTATATAGCAGAAATTAGAAAACACTGGAATGCAATAAAATAAAATAAAATAAAATACTGTATACAATAGAATAAAAATAGAATAATATATACAATAGAATAAAATAGAATACAAATACTATATACAACTGAGTAAGAAAATACAAAAGTACAACTTTGTCAGAGAAAGAATTGCACATATAGCAGTCTTATTGCACATTTGTGGATGTGTGTGTTTGATCAGCTGCCAAAGTCTTTGTTGTGGAGTCTGACAGCAGTGGGGAGGAAAGACCTGCGAAATCTCTCCGTCCCACACCGTGGGTGCCGCAGCCTGCCACTGAAGGAGCTGCTCAGTGCTGTCAGAGTCTCCTGCATGGGTTGGGAGATGTTGTCCAACAGGGATGACAGCTTCGCCGCCATTCTCCTGTCACTCACCACCTCCACTGGGTCCAGAGGGCATCCCAGAACAGAGCTGGCCCTTCAGATCAGCCTGTTCAGTCTCTTCCTGTCCCCAGCAGAGATGCTGCCACCCCAGCAGACCACACCGTAAAAGATGGCTGAGGCCACCACAGAGTCATAGAAGGTCTTCAGGAGTGGGCCCTCCACTCCAAACGACCTGAGTCTCCGCAACAGGTACAGCCTGCTCTGCCCTTTCCTGTAGAGGGCGTCTGAGTTATGAGTCCAGTCCAGTTTGTTGTTCAGATGAACACCAAGGTACCTGTAGCTGTCCACAGCCTCAATGTCCATACCTTGGATGTTCAGTGGTTGCAGTGGAGGATGTTTGTGCCTGCGGAAGTCTACCACCAGCTCCTTGGTTTTACTGGCTTTGATCTGGAGGTAGTTCAGCTGGCACCAGTCCACAAAGTCCTGAGTCAGTCCTCTGTACTCCTTGTCGTCCCCATCAGTGATGAGGCCGACTATTGCAGAGTCCTCAGAGAACTTCTGCAGGAAGCACTGGGTGGAGTTGTGGGAGAAGTCTGCAGTGTAGATGGTGAAGAGGAACGGAGCCAGAACCGTTCCCTGTGGGGCCCCCGTACTGCAGACGACCCTGTCCGACACACAGCCCTGAGTCCTCACATACTGTGGTCGGTCGGTGAGGTAGTCCAAAATCCAGGTAGTGAGGTGATGGTCCACTCCAGAGTTCTCCAGCTTGTCCTTCAGAACCGAGGGAAGAATAGTGTTGAAGGCACTGGAGAAATCAAAGAACATGATTCTCACAGTGCTCCCAGCGGTCTCCAGGTGAGCGAGGGAACGATGTAGGAGGTGAATGACGGCATCATCCGCTCCAATGCCAGGATGGTAGGCAAACTGAAGTGGGTCCAGTGATGAGCTCACAAGGCGCCGAAGCTGAGCCAGGACCAACCGCTCCAGGGTCTTCATCAGGTGGGATGTCAGAGCCACCGGCCTGTAGCTGTTGAGGTCCTTGGGGCGTGAAGTCTTTGGCACTGGTACAACACAGGAGGTTTTCCAGAGCTGTGGGACTCGTCCCAGCCTCAGGCTCAGGTTGAAGAGGTGCTCCATCACCCCACACAGTTGGTCCGCGCAGGACCTGACGACCCTTGAGCTGATGCCATCTGGACCCGCTGCCTTCTTGCCATTAATCCTCCTCAGTTCCCTCCTAACCTGGGTGGTTGAGAGAGACAGGCTGGAGCCTTGTGTTGAGTGTGTATTGGATGCTGTTGTTGGGGGTGGGGAGGAGTGAGCAGGGTGAATAGAGGAGGTGTGAAGTGTCTGAGGTGTCAGAGGTGGAACAGCAGCAGTGGGGGTGGGTGAGTCTGCAGCTGATGTTGGAGACTGCCTCATGGCTGAATCAAATCTGTTGAAGAAATGATTCAGTTCATTCGCCCACCTCACATCCCTCCCAGGCAGAGAGTTCTGATGTTTGTGGCCCGAGATGGTTCTGAGGCCTCTCCAGACTTCACCAACGTTATTTTGCTGAAGCTGGTTCTCCATCTTCTGCCTGTAGCTGTCCTTCCCATTCCTTATCAGTCCCCTCAACTCTCTCTGCACCCTTTTCAACTCCTCTTTGTCTCTGGATTTGAAGGCCCTCCTCTTCTGCTTGAGGACGGCTTTAATTTCTGTGGTAATCCAAGGTTTGTTGTTGGAGAAACACCGTACAGTCCTGGTAGGTACGGTGTTATCCACACAGAAATTAATATAGTCAGTAATGCATGTAGTAAGGCTGTCGATGTCCTCTCCGTGGTCGTCACAGATCACCTCCCACACAGTCGACTCAAAACAATCCTTAAGAGCCTCCTCGCTCTCCTCCGACCATCTCTGCACTGTGCGGGTGGCTGGTGGCTCCCTGCGCACTAAGGGCTCATACACAGGGACAAGGTGCACCAGGTTGTGATCAGATCTGCCCAGGGGAGGGAGAGGTGATGAACTGTGTGCCTCTTCTGCATTGGCATACAGTAAGTCCAGTGTTTTATTGTCTCTGGTTGGGCAGGTCACATACTGGGTGAAGGTGGGCAGTGTGGAGTCCAGTGAGGCATGATTGAAGTCCCCTGATATTATGAGAAGGGCTCTCGGAGATTGTGTTTGCAGTCTGCTGACCACAGAGTGGAGAGTGTCACAGGCTGCATCTGCGTTGGCCGAGGGGGGGACATACGCTGTTATCGCGATAACATGCGAGAATTCCCGGGGCAGGTAGTACGGACGCATGCTAACAGCTAACAGCTCAATGTCTCTGCTGCAGAGTTGTTCTTTTACAGTGATGTGCCCAGGGTTACACCATCTGTCATTCACAAACACTGCCAGTCCCCCTCCTTTCCTCTTACCGCTCTCTCTCGTCCTGTCCGCTCGCAGCAGCTGGAATCCCGGTAGTGTCACGCTCGTGTCCAGAGTTAGCGGTGTTAGCCACGACTCCGTTAGCATCATGATGCTACATTGCCGGTACTCCCTCTGTGACCAGGTTAGCGACGTGAGCTCATCCATCTTATTGGTCAAGGATCTTACGTTTCCAATGATTACAGAAGGAAGAGATGGTCGATAACGTCTCCTTCTCGGGCGACGGCGCTCCTTCCCAGCACGACACCCCCATCTTTTCTTCCTCAGCTCGCTGGGAATGTCGAGTCTGTCCGCCGGCAGTACCGCTGCAGGACGCAGCGCTAACAGCTGATCCCTACTGTAAACAAAGGATCCCTGCACTGGGTCCCCAGACACGGGTGAAAAAAGTAGAATAAAACTAAGAAAAACAACCAGAACAAGCACAAAACGGTAGAACATGGTTGCAGAGTCTAATTACTAATACGTTAGTTATAAAAATTACGAGAAGAAAAAAGATAAGAAAGAAAGAAACTCAGAATGAGCAGAGCTGCTGTAACAGGCTGCCGCACACGGGGGGCGCCGGAAGTATAAATGAGGGACCACTGTAAATACTTTTTCATGTATTAAGTAATGTCAGAGTAGTAGTAGTAATAGTGTCAGCAAAAGCCCGAACTCTCAGACACATTTTGTTTGTTTTCCTGGAGTCGCTGTGTTGCAACCTCACTTGTTCATTTTGATTTTGATGCACAAATATAATGAAACAATTATTTAGACAAGTTTAGGATTTAAAATATGTCAGGATGTGATCTGTGTTCAGTTTTGCAGACTTCTTGTTGATATTTCGTCTTCATTGTTACTGAGTTGGGTTTTCTTTCATGTTTTATTATCATCAGGAGATGATACAGTAAAATATTCACAGCCTCGCTGTCATCACAGAGACTTTATGTCACTTATTCATTAATGTCATTTTAAAAAGTTGAATAATCAATTATTCAACTTGAGCTGTATTTATTGATTTCATGAGTAACACGAACACAAGTGATTCTGTTTGTGATCCATTTGGTTTGTTGTTGTTTTCTGTGTAAATCTGAACGTGTTTTCTCTGATTGGAGGATTTCGAGGGTTAAAGATGCTTCTGGAGGAGCAGGTTGTTTTCTGTGAACTATTTTTTTTTTTTTGGCTATTTGTTTTACTTTATTGTTAAAGAATAATTTAAAATCTAAGAAAAAAAAGATGAAAGTTTTCTAAGAATGTCAGACTATTTGTACTTAAAGCTTTCGTCATCGTCACTGTTATGCTTTGGACTCGAGTATTGTGAGGACTCTTTCAAAATAGCTGCCAGGTGTGTGTGTTTACCTGTCAGTGCAATGAAAGCACACAGGAAGAGAAGAGGGCGGAGCATGTTGAAGAGGGCCAATCAGCTGGCAGAACCCTGAAACACAATTTTTGTCACCTCTGATCGGACAGAAAGCTGCGAGATATGTGAAATTTTAACATTTATAGTCAGTTTATTTAAACTTTACAATTTTCTAAAAAGTTTAATTTCAGAAATGTAAAGTTTGAAGCCTTCACCATCCAGAGAATAAAATATGATCATGTGTTGTTTGTATTAAGTTCACTTCATTTGTGTTGTATGGAGTCATAAATACCAAACATTATTTCCTTTTGACTTATAGAGTTCAGTATTTGCCTCGAGCATAAACATGAACTGTGTTTCTGTGGAAAACCAACCTGTGCTGTGTTTTTAAATCTGCTGCTGACAAGAACACAAAAACCAGTTATTGTAGTTTGAAGTGTTTAATGTGTTAAATTATATGCAACACAAACACAAACCCTGTCACAGCAATGTTACAAAGAAACAGGGGTTGTTATTGATCATGGTTCAATGACCCTCTTAAGGCACGACCCCCACTGGCCTTTAAATACGTGGGACTCTCCACCCTTTTGTTTTGGAACTGAAGAAACTTCTTGGATGAGAAGTGAAACATCTTCAAGTAACTTAAACAAGTCCAGTCTCTTTTCTTTCCAAGCTCCTTAGACTACCATCAGTCGGATGGCTGATATCCTACAATGAAAAATTAATACTTACTTTTCACATTTTATGAGTTCATGTGACAAAGTGGGTGAGAACACCATTTGTCCATATTCTTAGTTAACATTCTTGTTTTGATTTAGCCATATCTCATATGTATTCTGTAATTGGCAAACATATACTATCCCAGGTTTGTTAATGTTTTGCACCTTTACAGATTATATAACATAACGTCTTGGTTTAAATCAAGTCTGACAAAGTTTGTTAAGTTAAAATGTTATTTATTTTAATTGGTTTAGTTTGAACTCACCTTACTTACCTGTGTTTCAGGAACAAAAAGGAAATGTAGGAAGTGTGGCAAATGAAGAACTGAAGCAAATGAGCGTGCTGTGTGTGTAACACCGGAACAAACATTACCTGTCCTTTTATTAACTGCACCAGTGTGCTGGTCACAGCTCCTAGCTAACTGGGTAAGGGTGTCATGAGTCTTTAGCTCTGTGCACTGTTTTAGTGAACATATTTAATTTTAAAGTAAATTACAGGGCTTTTCCTGCCTTTCTGGAGGGCTTATATTTCTATCTATAAGTATCTAATATGCATATCCACATAATTATGGATTATTATAATTATGATATTAGAAAAATCATTGTATTTTTAAAAAAAATAAGAAACAGAATATATTGGATTTATATTTCAAATATGGAAAAAAAATGCTGATTTTACAGCTGCAACATTATCTCTATAGTTTAAACATTTAATAAGCTTTCTGCCTAAAAGAGCAAAAATAAATAGTTTAGATAACTCTCCAAAAGTTGATTCTGTTCATCTGGACGTAGCGTTTTGTGGGAGAAACGTTTCGTCACTCATCCAAGTGACTTCTTCAGTCTCAGCTGACTGCAGGTTTCCCCAATCTTATAAACAGTACATTTGCATAATGACTGAAACCAGCCCACTGAAGGAACAATGGGCTGTGAGGAGATTTGGAGATTTACTTTCCTGGATGATTGAGAATGCATCAAGACAGTTCAGATAACTATTTCCAGATCCTTTAGTGACAAAACTGTCTTTGAGTTAGGAATGGTTTTCAGTTGGTTAAACCTTCTGTTAAATATCAACACTTCACTGAGTTCTTTTGATTCCTCAGAGGCATCCGATGGAAGACAAAACACTGCTCAGTAGACCACTTCACACTTTATTCTCTTACACAATACTTCTAGACGGGAGATGCGTCATGCATGACACGGTGCCCCGGATCTCAAAATGGTGGTTTGCCCCTGACCGTTTTATTACAGAAGCTCTCTCATTCTAGTCTAAACAACAGTGTCTCAGTAACTTTCCACTAGAGATGAGGAACAACTGCTAACCCTGTTGAAGTCAACACGTGGAGTGCAACTGGCAGTGTGGCATAGCTGGCTCTGGCCTTGGGACTGTGTGTTTTTATTTGATTCATAAATGGGACACTGGACTGTTTTATCTTTTATCTTTTGATTATTTGTCAATAAATTATCTTTTAGAATTTTATTGACTGTCATCTTTTTGCCCATGGCTGAGATGGTTGGTCAGACCTAAAATCTTTTCTTGGGTGTGTTACAGTCTCATGCCTTCATTTTTCAGGGCTGTGTCAACTTAATACTACACTATATAACTTTATAACACTTATTAATAAAAAAGCATAGCATTATTGAGGCACTGCAAATTATTTAATCCCAACAGTATGAACAGTATGCGATGGTTGAAGTAGTAGTGTATTGTTGTCCTGCTAACAGGTCCACTGCAAATGAATCAAGATCATCTTGTGTTACAAGTGTTCGTGACTGTGTTCGTGACTTCTAAAATAAACACATTTTTTTGTGCCAGATCAGATAATTTCTTACTAAGCACTTGCACATGCTTTAAATTCTGTTGTTCTCACACGTTGAAAGCTGCAGTGTGTTTACATATCTGTGTTCCCATCGATACCTGTAGCTTTGAACAGGACTTACAGACAGGTCATAGACTGTAGTGCTGATTACCAGTACTGTGTGTGCTACGTGTCTCTCATAGAGAACTCATACAGCTCTCCATTTTAAGTCTGTGCTCACTGCACAAACCCAGATCTCACTCATAGATGATCCAAAGAAAAACTGTAAAATGTTGAAAATTATTCACAGCAAAATGTAAATTGTTTACAGCCTGCAACAAAGCACAGCTTTTGCCTTTAGGGGTGGTTATGGGTAGTTTTTCTTTTCACAATGAATTATGTGATGAGTTGATGAAAGATGATGAGAAATGCTGACTGGTAAAAGTGTCTTTGCAGCAAACTTACAACCAGCAGCATTAGAATCAAAACTTGAACTTTCTGTCCAAATTTCACTATCACTGCCATCATAAAGCATACTGCATACTTACTGAAACATTTAGTGGTAAAAATAACCATTAATTACGAGCTTCCTGGAGTGATGAATCCACATTTGACATTTTCAGCTTAAATTGTCGTTATTATTGCAGAGGAGACATGTCAGGAGACATGTTCTACAGTGAGTGTTTATGACCAACTGCGGAGGATCTATCAAGATTTGGGGCTAGATTTCAGCATCTGGACCAGATGGCAGTGTGGCAGCCACAGGTGACAGAACAGATGCTGTAGCTGCAGGCTAAATATAAAATATAAATATAATATAAATATTGAAATATAAAGAAAATAGAAAAACAATTATCAATATTTGCATATACATGCATAAATATATGTGTGTGTGTGTGTGTGTGTGTGTGTGTGTGCCCGCGCGCGTGTGTGTGTTTTCCAAAAATATGCCTTTTTTAAAAAAACTCTTTGGCCCAATAAGCCATCCATCCATCCATCCATTCGCTTCTGCTTATCCTTTTCAGGGTCGCGGGGGCGCTGGAGCCTATCCCAGCTGTCATAGGGTGAGAGGCGGGGTACACCCTGGACAGGTCGCCAGTCTGTCGCAGGGCCCCCAATAAGCCACTAAATAGTAATATTAGTATCATCAATCAAAAGTTATACAGATCTGCTTGGACAAAAATGTTTGGCATATTTTATTGGATTTTCACAAACAAAACAAAACAGAGAAACATGTAAGGAAAGCTTATATTACCAAAGCACACTTACAGAGTATTTATACCTACTGCGTTGCAGTAAGGTTAGGAGGTACCGGCCAGCGATTCCATCTGTTATTATGGGGAACGTAAGTTCAATCCCCAAAACACTGGATGAACTGGCAGCTCTAACCAGACATCAGAGGAGCTACAGGGAGTGCAGCCTGATGTGCTTCACAGAGTCGTGGCTAACTGCGCTAACTCCGGACTCACACGTAAACATGGATGGTTTTCATCTGATCCGGGCTAACAGAACAACAGAGAGTGGTAAGAAGAGAGGAGGGGGTCTGGCTGTGTTTGTGAACGATAGATGGTGTAACTCTGGGCATTTATCTATCAAAGAGACGCTATGCTGTAAGGACATTGAGCTGCTAGCGGTTAGCATGAGACCGTACTATCTACCGCGAGAGTTTACACACGTCATTATGATAGCTGTGTATGTCCCGCCCTCTGCTAGCGCTGCAGCAGCCTGTGAGGTCCTGCACACTGTAACCAGCAGACTCCAAACACAGCACCCTCAGGCCCTTTTCCTGATCTCTGGGGACTTTAATCACATCTCCCTGTCCTCCACTCTCCCCACCTTCACCCAGTATGTTACCTGCCACACCAGAGACAATAAAACATTGGACTTATTGTATGCCAACACCAAGGAGGCATACAGCTCATCACCTCTCCCTCCCCTGGGGGGCTCAGATCACAGTCTGGTTCATCTCCAGCCTGTGTATAAACCTGTAGTACACAGAGAACCAGTTGTGAAACGCACAGTAAGGAAATGGTCAGCAGAGACTGAAGAGGCCCTGAGGGACTGTTTCCGTTCTACTGTGTGGGACAACCTCTGCAGCCCCCTGGAGGATGACCTCAACAGCATCACAGACTGCATTACAGATTACATGAACTTCTGTGTGGACAACACCGTACCCATCAAAAAGGTACGGTGTTTTTCTAACAACAAGCCATGGATAAATCCTGAAATTAAGGCTCTCCTCAAGGAGAAGAAGAGAGTCTTTAGATCTGGAGACAAACAGGAGCTGAGAGTTGTTCAGAAGAAGCTGAAATGGAAGATAAGGCAAGGAAAGGAAAACTACAGGAGGAAGATGGAAGAGCAGCTGCAACGGGACAACATCAGAGGGGTTTGGAACAGCCTGAAGACAATCTCAGGACAAAAACCAACCCCCCAGGCTGCAGGAGACTTGGGGCGGGTGAATGACCTAAATAAATATTTTAATAGGTTTGATCAACCACCCACCCCTCCCACAGCATCGTCCCCCCTGCTGCAATCTCCCTCATCTTTTAGGACTGCCTGTCTTTCATCTCAGGACTTCACACCTCTCAGCTTCACACCTCTCAGCTCCCAGCCATCAAACCCACCCCCGGCTTCTGTGAACTCCAACTTACACCGCCCTCCCCCAAAATCCCCTCTCTCCATCTCAGAACTTCAAGTGATGAATGAGCTTCGCAAGATCAAGGTGCGGAAGGCTGCAGGTTCAGATGGCATCAGCTCCAGGCTCCTGAGATGCTGCGCAGATGAACTGTGTGGCATCCTAGGATATCTGTTCAGCCTGAGCCTGTCACTGGGGAAAGTACCACAGCTGTGGAAGACCTCCTGTGTGGTACCGGTACCAAAGACCTCCCATCCCAAGGACCTCAGCAGCTACTGGCCGGTAGCCCTGACATCACATCTGATGAAGACCCTCGAGAGGTTGGTTTTAAACCATCTGCGCCCCCTGGTGGGGTCTTCATTGGATCCACTACAGTTTGCTTACCAGCCTGGCATTGGGGTGGAGGACGCCATCATCTACCTCCTGCACCGAGCTCTGACTCACCTGGAGAAGCCTGGAAGCACTGTGAGGATCATGTTCTTTGATTTCTCCAGTGCTTTCAACACCATCCAGCCCAGTGGTGTGTCCCCAGTGTCCCAGTAGATCTATCACAGAACACCCACAGCATGTAAGGACACAGGGCTGTGTCTCTGATACACTAGTCTGCAGTACGGGGGCCCCACAGGGAACTGTGCTGGCACCGTTCCTCTTCACCCTCTACACTGCAGACTTCTCCATCAACTCCCCACGCTGCCACCTACAGAAGTTCTCTGACGACTCTGCCATAATCGGCCTCATCACAGGTGAGGGCGACTCAGAGTACAGACAGTGGACTCTGGACTTTGTAGACTGGTGTCAGCAGAACCACCTGCTGATCAACGCCGGGAAAACCAAGAAGTTGGTGGTGGACTTCTGGAGATGCAGACCCACCACACTGACACAGAGAAACATCCAGGGAGTGGACATTGAGATAGTGGACTCTTATAGGTACCTGAGTGTTCACCTGAATAATAAACTGGACTGGAGCCACAACACTGATGCTCTTTACAGGAAGGGTCAGAGCAGACTCTACCTGCTGAGGCGGCTGAGGTCATTTGGAGTCCAGGGAGCGCTTTTAAAGACCTTCTATGACTCTGTGGTGGCATCTGCCATTTTTTACAGTGTGGTATGTTGGAGCCTCACGCCTCCTCCTCTCAGCTGTTGGCCTCAAGGGAACTGGCAGACAAATGACCAGAGGTGGGACCAAGTCATTGTTTTGCAAGTCTCAAGTAAGTCCCAAGTCTTTATCCTCAAGTCACAAGTCAAGTCTCAAGTAAAGTCAAGCAAGTCAGAGTCAAGTCGCAAGTCAAGACAGACAACTTTCAAGTCAAGTCCCAAGTCCGAAACTTTGAATTTCAAGTCCTTTCAAGTCTTTTTTTTAACCCTCTGGGGTCCCGGGTATAATTGGCCGTTCTTGACTACTTTTGATTTTACCTCTATATTTCACTTTTAAAATATGTTTTTCTTGCCTTGTTTGGTATCATTATTTACAGCACAACCTCAAATATCTGAAATTTGAGTTATTTTTTTCATTTTGGTATACTATATTAGCACAGTTGATCTAAATTCAGACAAAAAATTCAGAATTCGAGTAGAAAAAAGTTATATTTTTTTTACATGTTTAACGAATCATTTTCATAACTTGAAATGCAAATAGAAATTGTACATTTCTAAAAATTATGCACAAGTTTTGCAAACAACAAAGTTATATGGTACTATTTACCTAAAAATGCAGCCAAGGCCTCAGGCGTTTTTTATATAACCATTTAAATCTATTTACAGAACAATCAGGTGTGCTGCATCAAATAAGAAGGCACACAAATTATTTGTGCCAGTCCAAAAAATGTAGTTTGTGTTCAGTATAAGACAGAGGAGAACACCACAGGCCTAAACCCTGCAGGTCTGACAACTGGAGGTGCAACAGTCCAGTTTTCTATGTGGAGACAGCGTTTACACTGGAATCTGCCTTTGACAGCTTTTTTAGATCAAATATGAAATTCAGCAGTCTAACCGACACACAATACAAAACAATAACTACACAACAAACTAACTACAGCCTCCAAACACGCTAAACGTCACTAATGTCTCACATATGAAAACTCTCTCTCTCTCTTTCTTTCGCTCGCCCGCTTTCCGTCGCGGGTGTCACTCCTAAAAACTTCCCCTTCTCCCTAAACAACCAAATGTCACATGTTGCCTTATCATTTTTTTGATTGGCTGACATGGTAAACTCTAACACCAATAGGGAAGGGGTGTTTTTTCTTTTTCTTTTTTCACTCGCAAGTGGAGAGCGTATGCTAGGCTGTCTGTAGAAAACGCCGTTTTTGTCTAGCATCCCTGTTGAGAATAACCTTTGCAAATAAACAACAGCTAATAATATAAGATCAAAGTATTTTATTTGATGTATTGACATAAATGACAGAAGAAAAAGGCCATGTATAGCAGGACTACTCAATTACACACTAAGGTGGGCCAGATTTTCTAACCAAAAAAAAAAAATTTCCCTGGCTCAGACATGCAAAAGTTAAACACGACCATACACTAATTGCAAATTAAACACAGTGATTTTGAATTGTGATGTGATGGTAAAATAAATATTTGTCAGTCTAAACTGGGTTAAATCTACGGGGTTAATGATGGGGAGGAGACGGAGAGAGACTGAGTACAGCTACAGAACCCACTTTCTGAAACGGACCCTGCTCACCATTCACCGACAATTCTGAGCTAACAAGTTGCATGTTATTCTTGGATGCGCTTGCAGGACCGGATTTAAAATAGCATGACAAACATATCATACCTGTTAAAGCCAAACAGTATCATCAACGTAGCCCGAAGAACATTTGCTAATAAGATGGAGTTAGCTAAGTCAGCTGTCTCATCGTAGCAAAAAAAAAAAAAAAGCACCACCTACCGTTCTTTATGCAACTTCAAATGTCGGACAAAGTTGGAAGTTGTTCCATCTCCGTCTGTGATTCTCTTCTTGCATGTTTTGCATATTGCATTTCGTTTTTTGTTGACTACTTCGTAGTTTATGTACCCGAAAGAAATTACTCTTGGGAGCATTTTTGGCTCCAGCGTTTTTGTTCTTTTTTTTTTTCAAATCTGGTTAATTTGATTGGCTGTGCTACAGCCCACGCTCACATACATACGGAGTGTGGTAAGAATGAATGAATGAATAAAGTGAATTAATGGTCCGCACTTTTTATATAATATGTATGTTAAATTTTAGATTTGGGTAAAATATCAAGTCTTTTCAAGTAAACAGGTTCAAGTCCAATTCAAGTCCCAAGTCACTGGTGTAAAAGTCCAAGTCAAGTCCAAGTCTTACAACCTTTTTTCAAGTCAAGTCTAAAGTCATAAAATTAATGACGCGAGTCCAAGTCATGTGACTCGAGTCCACACCTCTGCAAATGACTGATAAATGGTCACAGCTGCCATTAATATGTTTTTCTGGAGTTATACAGAACACCTCTCTGTCAACAAAACTATATCATTGTCACATTTTGGACTTTACAATATTGCATCAATGACTTTTAATATTTAATGTCTCGCTATGCATGAATATTTTTACAAATGTTTTAGCTGTTTAACTTTTTTCTTTTTTAAATTGTATTTGTCTGTTTTTGTTTGTTTGTTTTTTATTTTCTTTTTGTTTTATGTTTGTGTTTTGATCTGTGAACCCTAAAGCAGTATTTTCTTTCATAAGCTGAATTAGAGCTGGGCGATATGACCCAATATCCATATCTCGATATTTTTTAGCTGGATGGCGATATAAGATATATATCTCGATATTTTTTTAAAGCCATAAAGTAAGAACAAAAAGAGAGTTCTTAGTCAAAGCTGTGTCCCAGATGTCACACAGGCACTTTTATTAACATACAGCATAGATGTAGATGAAAAAAACTACTCAAAAATAAATTATGAGCATTTATTAAATAATGATGCTCCATAAATAAAAGAAAACTATGTTGTTTTGTGTATAACAAAGAGCTCATAATTGTGCAGTCAAAATGTAAACTAACAGACGCTGAGCATAATAACAAAGATTTCACAGCTGCTCTGTTCCCAACTTCTACTGCGTGACTGACAGCCTGGAGTTTGAAATCCGCTTCGTAACCATGTCTCTGAACAGGAGCCATTTATGGTCCTTATACACACAATACAGTAATATTACATTGAAGCACAGTACGTATCACTCCGCGAGGCTCCTCGGTAGCCGTAATGCTCCGACAATCCATCAAGCGGTGCAGCTCCGTAGCTTAGCAAAGTCATACTAAAACATTTTTTGACAGATTGCTGAGCGCTGTGTATCACATAAAATCGGTTCGCGGTCATCAAGCACAACCACAATTCATACAAAAGGCGCACTGTCAACTTTTGAGAAGATGAAAGGATTTCAGGCCGTGCATGGCGTTAGCGTGGCTAGCTCGTTAACACGTTGACGCCGTCCAGCCCCACGCACGGGGCGATGCGCAGTAACTCATTAACGGAGATTTGCCGTGTCCATCTTGTCGCTGCCTGCAGGTGAAGCGATGAGGGAGGAGGGGGAGTTGTGTTCAGTGAAGGAGAGGCGAGGTCGAGTAACGTTGAGTAAAGACAAAAGTGGACGAAAGAGAGGCAAACTTGCGGCTCCGCAACTATAATTATAACGTAACATAGACTATATCGATATAAAGGATATTGTCACATCTTATATCTCGTATAAAAATATATCGATATTTTTAAAAAAACTCGATATATCGCCCAGCTCTAAGCTGAATCATCTCTGGAAACTGTGACTCTTTTTAAAAAAAAAAATACTGTCAAAGCAGGTGATTGATTTGTTTTCACTATTAAAGACTGGAGACCATTCAAATATGTTAGGTGGGCAATGCAACACAAAAGAGAAGGCCAAAGTGATTATGATGCTCCACATTTTAAAATACTCAGTCATAATGATGTCTTGTGTTTACAGACACATAGATGTTATCAGTATCACATTTGAAGATATTCTGTGTCTGTGGGTTTGAATGCTGAACAGCTTCCTTCTAATCTCCTGCGGATACAGGTGTTTTTATGTGCCTCCACTTTCTGACTCCTTCCTGTAATTCCCCACACTCAACAGTAATTGTGAATGTTGTGATGTATTTTTTATGGTAACACTGATGACATCACTATGCACTAAAGTCATCGCTTGGTTGTTCCATCTATTTAGTATTTGCATCAGTTTCTGAAAAGTGAATGTTCTCTGTCAAAACACTAAACTGCAGCACATTAATGTAAATCAACATCAAGTCAAACTGTCAGAATAGTCAACCCATTAGACCTAATATTTACATGAGCAACTACTAGTGACAAATGCAGGAACTGCAGTTTAAAGGGAATTTCAATGATATTTACATATGAAATTCAAATGAAATGGAAACAAACATGTGAACACGCATGCAGGTAGAGTAAAAGACGGACAGCATCTCTGACCTGTACAAACGTCAGAGTTGCTTTATGCAGCAGACATTGAGCCTAGCGTAGCAGAGTGACGTATATACTGTATACTGGCTGAGGGTCACAGATGTCATGGCTGGTGAACTCAAAATAAACAGCTTTATTGCAGGTTGCAGACTGAACAGAAGACTAACTACCCTGGGGGAAAATAAACTAACAGGCAGTCAAACGAAGAAATAAAGAAACACACAGAGTAGTTTGAGGGTACGACATGACAGAGAGCAAAGGAAATCACAGGTCTTATGTACACAGGGGAGTAATCAGGGAATGGGAAACAGGAGGGAGAGCGAGCCGGGAGAAATTAGGCTAACGAGACAGGGGGAGTAAAATTGAATACACTGTCATAAGACATGAAGCTTCAAAGTAAAACAGGACACAAGAAACAAAACACAAAGACATAAACTTGACACGGAACTAAACCTAGAATAATCATAATAATAATCAAAACAGCACAACTAAAGAATCAGAACATAAATCCTAATACAGAAAAACGAACAGAAAATGCTGGGTCAAAACGACCGAGAACTGTGACACACAGATGTCAACAGGCTCAATAAACTGATCCACCAGGCCAGTGATGCAGTGAGGATGGAGCTGGACTCTCTTAAGGTGGTGTCAGAGAGGCGGATACTATCCAAGATAAGGACAATAGTGGACAATACCTCCCACCCGCTCCATGACGTACTGGTCAGTCACAGGAGCATGTTCACTGAGAGACTGAGATTACCCATAATGCACTACTGAATGGCACAGAAGATCATCCCTGCCTGTGGATGTGTCTCAGTACAACTCTTCCATCTTCACAGTACACAGTTCAATAGTTGCACACCCTTAATAACAGAGAGAAAATCTACAGAGAAAATATGGAGGCAATATGACAAAAGGACACTTAATTGTCAACCATATATGTTTGATTAATTTTAATATACTGGGATATTTATGATTAGAGCTATTTTGTGTTAGATGTTCTTAACTGTATTATATTGTTATATTTCATTTAGTTTAGTTAGTTACTGTTCTTACTATCTTGGAGCAACTGTGACCACAATTTCCTCAAGGATTAGTCAAAATCAAAATCAACTTTATTGTCAGAATCCAAATGTACAGATCCTACACAGGAAATTGAAACTGCAGTTCTCCCACTCCCCTCAGTGTTACACTAAAACAACATAAAGACAAAAAGACAGAAATAAAATAAAAATCTTATACACAATGCAATGCAATACAATACAGTCTTATATGAACAACAGTGTCCAACACAATAAGAGTGTTCATGTGCAAGTGGGGTGGGGTAGTCAGTGAAAGGGTGGTGGTGGAGGTGCAGAGTTTTGTATGTGTGGGGGCCCGGGGGTTCAGAGGGAAGAGGTAAAAGCAGGTCTGGAGTTTGTGTGTGAGAGCAGGAAGTAAATTCAGCATCCTGACAGCCTGATGGACGAAGCTGTCTCTCAGTCTGCTGGTTCAAACCCGGAAACTCTTCAGTCTCCTTCCCGATGGCATCAAACTGAAAAAGCTGTTGGTTGGATGAGTGGAGTCACCTGTAATGCAGAGCGTTTTCTGGAGGGAGGAAAGATCTTTTTCCCTGCTCTCACCACTCACTGTAACTTTTTCCTGCAGGACCCAGGGTAGCAGCCATATCACACAGTGATGCAGCTTGTTTATTTATTGTTTATTTATTTATATAACACATTTAATTACAACAAAAGTGTTGGACAAAGTGCTGTTCAAAGATAGAAATTACACAATAAAATTAATGTAATAAAAATATCAAACAACGAATACCAAGTAACAGATAAATAAGTAAATAGATAAATAACTCATGCTGGGTTGAAAGCCAATGAGTAAAAATGAGTTTTGAGATAGGATTTAAAAAGACTGAAGGTAGGGGCCTTACTAATGTAGAAAGGTAAATCATCCCACAATTTAGGCGCCGCTACCGCAAACGCCTGGTCACCTCTATGAACCAGCCTCGACTTTGGTGTAGCTAAGAGCAAAAGATCACCTGATCTAAGAGCTATGGGGAGCCTATGAGGCTGCAATAAGTCAGACAGATACTCTGGGGCCTGTCCATTCAGTGCTTGTACGTCACCAATAAAATGTTATATTTAATTCTAAAGCAGACAAGGAGCCAGTGAAGTGAGGCAAGCACCGGGGAGATATGTTCGTGTCTCTTCGTTTGTGTCAAGAGACAAGCTGCAGCAGTCTGGTGAGAATACTCTCAATGGTGCCTCTGTAGAAGGTGCTCATAATGAGGGTTGAGGCTCTTATTCTCCTCAGTTTGTGGAGGAAGTAGAGTCGTTATTGGGTTTTAGTGATCAGCTATGCTGTTTCCTGACCAGGAGAGATCTTCTGCAATGTGCTCATCCAGGACCTTGGTGCTGCTTACCCTCTCCACAGCAACACCATTGATGGTTAGTGGAGTGTGCAGGCTGTGAGCTCTCCTCAAGTCTGTGATGATCTCTTTAGTCTTCTCCACATTCAGGGACAGGTTGTTGTTGCTGCACCACTCAGCCAGATGGTTAAGTTCAGTCCTGTAGTAAGTCTCATCGTTGTTGCTGATGTGACCTACCACAGTTGTGTCACCTGCAAATTTGATGAAAAGGTTGGAGCTGTGTGATGGTGTGCAATAGTGAGGTGCACAGTTCTGCAGAACTGTGTGTATAGAGGGAAGTCCTAGGATTGGGACGTGGAACTATGTTGTCAGTTCGTGTGTGAGATCAGGGTGGTTATGGCTTTTGGAAAAAAATGCTCTTTAGTGTCAGTCTTTGTGCTGATGCAACTGCAGAGCTTCCCTGGGAACAGCAGGTTGAACAGGTCAAAACCAGGGTGGGAGCTGCCTTTGATGATGTTTGTTGCTCTGCTGAGGCAGCGGGAGGAATAAGTGTCCATCAGGGAGGGGAGAGGGCAGCCAATGATCTTCTGTGCCACCTTAACTACTCTGAAGCCTCACCCTGCCTGCCTTATGGTAGATGGGTGAAAAACTTTAAGTGGTTTTAGTAACTTTTCACAATTTTTCTACCTTTTTAAAACAATGCATAACGTTCAGAAGTGTGCCAGTTTTGTCGTAACGGGGTGTCAGTTTTACAACTCTCCCTGTACTATATGACATATGACATTGATATGACATACCTCAATCCAGTGTATTACTTAAATGTGATTGGCTTATTGGACATTTATGGTTATAAACAGTTGACCAGATGAAGCTAAAAAGCTTGTAAATGTATATTTTTATCTTTCATAGCTCTCTTCCATGCCTAGCTCAGAAACCACCTACCTGACTTTCCTGTCAGTGTCTAAAGGGAAAATCAGTTAGCTGTGAAGCCCTAGCTATATAAATAGCTCATTTATTTAAATAGTTCATTTATTGTGATGGTTAAATGCAAATGTGCACTGTGTTCAAGAATGTATACAAACGTCTGTTAGGTATGTGATAAGTGTCAGTTAAATGCACAGACTTTTTATTTTTATTTTGAGGTGTATGTTATTACTTTTTTTTATAATGTTATTGGTATGCACTACAGCTCCAGCCAACCCTGAAGTAGTCTCAGGTAGAAGGGAAGGGGTAAGTGGGGAGCCGGGTACACTCTGCAGGAAGAGATGAGCAACTGTGTCGTGGGAAGCAGAGTTCATAGAAAGGCGACAAACTTATTTTCAGGTTGATGGTCAGTTAACTGGAGTGGAAAACAGTTGTATCGTACCGTGAGGTAAATGTGAATTTTGTTTGAGACTTGTATTTTAAGTTACCGTGTAAAACGGGCTAACCAATTGCCACGATTAGCCACTAGCTTAACCTAGCATGTTGCTTAGCTCATGTCCTGCTCTCTACTCATGTATTTAGCTAGTGCTAATATTGCAAAGACAGAATGTAATAGCATGTGAACTGGCATTTAGCCGGGTTGTGTGATTTGGTAGGAGGAGACGGATGTCTTGTTGGCAAGCCAGAGAGGTCCCTTCTACTGGTGTGTTGAACTTATGTTTTAACGTGGGAGCACGTGGATACGGCAACTGTGAGTGCTGCCGCCGCGCCCTGCTGGTGGCCTTAACCCAGTTTCCCCCACTATCCTTTGAACTGCCTGGAGGCGTGAGTACTGTTGTGTGCACGTACTTTTTATTTTTACTGCTTGGCAACAAGTCAAGCGGCCATGTTGTTTTAGGTCCCAACGCACCCGAGCCACGACTCAGGCCTGCAACGAGGTGTTTGTTAACAGAAAGACTGTTGCAGGTAAGGTGTGTATGTCGGTGAGAGTGTTTGTGGGCCCACAATATTATTTAATTATTTGGTTTCAGTTGATGTTAAATATGTTACCGTTGCTCAACAAACTTATTTTCTTTTATGTTTTGGAACCAATCAGTCACTAAAGTGGAGTTAAATTTGTTCTCTGCCCCCCATACCCATGATTTTTAGGATGGTTAGGGAAATGTTAAATAGTTTCAGCAGAACATGTAAATCCATTCTTAATGATAGTTTTCCTTTTAGAATAAAAAATCACACACGAGAAAAGACATGATCCAACTTTGACCTTGACAGGTTAGTGTGGGAGGCTGCAGGAATGTGAAAAGGGAGCTGGTGGCCAAGGCGTGCTCATTCTATTCTCAACCCATCTCTCAAATATCAGAACAAAGTTATTTAAATAAAACATTTTGCAGTGAAGTCCCCACATTCCTTTTTTAACCCTTTGAAACAATAAAGGTAAAACCTGAGAATTAATCCTCTGTCTTTAGTGTGAATAACTCTTACAGGTTAATCCAGCCCTTTAAAGGTAACAGACTCCTGGGGCCTACTGTTCAGGCAATAAAAATAAACCTAGTCACTGAAGAATGCCTGGATTATTCCTCGATTTCAGGGTTATGCTTAGGGTATTTGGATTTTGTGTTTCTTCAGACTTTTCAGTTTCAGCACAACGTTTTCAAAGATTTCGTTTTTGCAACTTTTAGTTTGCTTTTAAAACCAAAATGATCTTGCAAAGCAGATCAGTTTAGGTATAGATCTCAGGCACAGGCTGAGTGCTGGTGCACAAAATGGCATCTAAAATATATAAACACATGTACAGGGTTTAAATCAAATCAAATCAAATCACTTTTATTGTCACGTCACATGTGCAGGTACACTGGTACAGTACATGTGAGTGAAATTCTTGTGTGCGAGCTTCACAAGCAACAGAGGTGTGCAAAAATACAATAACATGAAACAAGCAAAATATAAGGATGGCTAAATCTGAGAGTAATAAATATATGTACAATATAAGAGTGTATGCATTACTGGATGTGTATACTAAATATGTTTTTCTATGTGTGTGTGTGTGTGTGTGTGTGTGTGTGTATATATATATATATACATATTTTACAAATTAAATAGAGTAAACAATAAAATAAAATATATAAAATATACAGAGGTTGGTAGTTGACATGTGCAAAACAGTGGCTTCTCAGGCCCTGGTTTTTTACCAGAGTAGGCAAAGTAGACAGTAGGAGAGAAAGGTAGTGAGAACTGGGTGAGTCCCCCCACGCATTGGCTCCAACTGAACTCTGCATTGCCTGCTGGGTAATACTGATAGGGTGAAGAAAATTACAGCCTTCTAAACTGGAAAAACACATGACTCATTTTCTTATTGTCTCAAAACCCACTTGATAGCCCTGGGCGAAACAGTTTAGATGTCAGGACAGATTGAATTATAAGTTGCATCTGCTTTTAATAAGTTAAACTTGCTGGGCTGCATGCTTGCTATAATTATGAATCTATTATTGTGGTACTAGTGGTTAGAACTACGGGTGGGAATTTAACCCACTAATTGCGATTAATTAATTTGAAAAAAAAAAAAAACACGTAAAAAAATGCATTTAATCACACTTTGCATTCCAAGCAAAGGGTAACTTTTGTTAATGCACGATTTCCTGGTATACCAATTACACTAATGCACGCATGAGAGCTACAAAGAATCAGAAGAAAACGCGTTGCTAGGACTGATCGGAGGCAAATTTCATTTCAAAAGACTACCCGATGGACGCTTTGATAAAAGCGTGGTTTTGTGCAAACTATGCAAAAAGGAGTTTGCATACCACCGAAGCACTTCAAACTTACGGTAAAATCTAAATGCAAAACATGTTGCAGCAAACACAGAAACTGTAGGAGCTGTTAACACTAGCAGTTCCAGTTCGGCAGCCCAAACTTGATGAAATGACTGGCTTCAGTACCAAAATTAGTAAGTCAACAACGGACAAACTTACAAATTCTCTCGCAAAATGGATTGCTCTGGACTGTAGACCACTATCAGTGGTAGAAAATAGGGGTTAGAAAATGTGCTACACTTAGGGTCAGGTGATCCAACTCTCCAACTGCTTTGCCGAAAGACTATTTCAAGTAAAATTCAACAGCTTTATGACACTGAAAAGCAAGCAAAATTAAATGCATTACAGACAGCCCTGCTAATATGGAGGAACTACACCAGGAGCAAACAAGACTGGGGCAACAGAAAGAGCCACTCATACAGGATCCCACATAGCAGACAGGTCTGACCCAGATCTGGTGTCAAGCCAGCACTGCTGGCTGACTTCTGGCATGGTAAGTGGTATGCCATCCAGATATGGGCCAGGCCTGGTGTAGATGGCACTGTTCATGTGTTGGCATGCCACCACTGGCCCGATTGTGGTTTGGTTTATGTGGCCCAGGCTCGTAGAAAACAGGTCTGGCCCGGATCCGGCATCAAACTGGCACTTCTGACTGGTGTCATGGCAGGGTGTATGTCAACCAGATGTGGGCCAGGTCTGGCAATCATGGCACTATTTATGTTCCTATTTTCCTGTTATAGTCCAAAAACCCAACTGCCATGTTGCAATACTATACGGCTATGGTAACCAATGTTTCAAATGCAGATTTGACAGGTTTGTGAGTGTACACTTTATCGAAAACCTGAGGGTTTACTCATGTTTACCACTGGGTGGCTGTAGCTCAGGAGGTAGAACAGGGCACTTACTGATCGGAAGGTTAGTGTTTCGATCTCTGGCTCCTCCAGTCTGCCTGTCAAGAGTATGAATGTAGTTAGGAAGCATTCAGTTTAGAGAGATTAGGTGAATGTGAAATGTTGTATAGAGCATTTTGGGTAATCCAAGAGAGTACAAAAGCGCTATACAAGAATCAGTCCATTCACTGTCTGAACAGAGTTTCGTCATGTTACTTTTGCACTGTTATGTTCTGGCACATGTTGTTGTTATTACATGGCTTGATTAAGGTACACATTAGTCTGACATCTGGGACCAGAGCTGAAACTGTTCTGGGCAAGCACCTCTTGCAACCACCTCTGGCAAACCAGATCTGGGCCACCAAAGGGCTGTCATTCTTTGCAGTATGTGGGCCATGTGTAAGCACATTGTGTTGGCTAGATCCGGACCATACCAATTTTGCTATGTGGGTATGTTTCCACGGATGGAATTTAACGCTGGATATGGCTTCTTGTCTAATGAAGAATCAAGAGGCTATTTTTGCTGCTTTAGATAAACAAAAGCAAAAGCTAGTGTGCTTTTGTTTTAACTCCATCAGAGCTGGTAAAACTCCAAAAGCTGGCGACTGTCCTTGAGCCATGCAGGAAAATAAAACTATTTTTTAACTTATTGTTACCATTTCTTGAAAAAGCTCTATAGTTGTCAGTTATTGTGTAGATTAATAATTACTTTCTTGAACTGTCTACTACAGGTTTGTGACTGAGCTTCTTGGAGGTGAGACGCATGTCTCATGTTCAGTGGTTTTATGTGCTTTCTGTCACCTGCATCACACCATGGAGGTCTCCGATGATGACTCAAACTACATGGTGAAATTTAAGACTGCCTTAAAGGACCTATTACAACGTGGAGCTACACTCAAGTTATTCTGTGTCTTTATGCTGCACAGCTTCTTCTTCTTCTCTCATTCTCTCCCCCTCCCTCTCCTGTTGCTACTTCAATCATGTAACTGATCAGTGATCAGCTGATCGGTTTTTCTCTCGTTTGTTTATCGCCCACTTTGCGCCAGAAAGAGGAAACCAGCGGATGTCGCGCTAAACAACAGCAGCACGTTTAAGCTTGATCAGCTGTTGTTAGAATTGATTTAATATTAATTACTAGCATCAGCTGATCTTTGCTGGAGCCACAGCCATAAAGCTGCTGGTCATGATGTTGATTTGTATATCTGGTGAGAGGGAAACATGAAGATGAAACCAGGAAATGTCCTTACTGAATCATCAGAGCTGAACAGGTGATGGAGAAACAGGTTTACCTTTTAGGTGACATGGATGAGTTGAAGGGAAGTTATGAACTGTTTCTGAGAGACAAATAACACCAGGATCCTTTTGGTAACTGTGCAGGGGTGAGTTTAGCAAGGTTTTTCCAGGGGGCCAGGTAGGGCATTAAAAGGGAAAAGGGGGGCACAAAGAAATACTTTTCTTTCTTATTCTCATTTAAAATGTCTCGCTTTTACTAAATAATTATCTGAATCTTACAACCAAAATTTGTATCTGATGTAAAATGTATAGAAGTCATACATATACCAACAAGACGATGTACATCACTGTCACAACAGCGTCTGTTTTCATTCAAAGACTTTATGGCTTTTCCTATAATACCTGATGGGCCGGTCTCTAGTCAAAATGCCCGGGCCCATTTTTTTGTCCCAGTCCAGCCCTGGGCACGACACGCAGTGAATTAATCTCAGAAGGTGCATTAAAAAATAAATGGCTGGGCCAGCGGTGCACATCGCAAATTAGCTCGCATAGACACATTAGTTGTGCCGCTTCTTAATGACGGTATCTTAGTTAACAACCCCAACTACGAGATTCTACCAGTGTCTCTGATACACTAGTCTGCAGTACGGGGGCCCCACAGGGAACTGTGCTGGCACCGTTCCTCTTCACCCTCTACACTGCAGACTTCTCCATCAACTCCCCACGCTGCCACCTACAGAAGTTCTCTGACGACTCTGCCATAATCGGCCTCATCACAGGTGAGGACGACTCAGAGTACAGACAGTGGACTCTGGACTTTGTAGACTGGTGTCAGCAGAACCACCTGCTGATCAACGCCGGGAAAACCAAGAAGTTGGTGGTGGATTTTCGGAGACGCAGACCCACCACACTGACACCGGTGAACATCCAGGGAGTGGACATTGAGATAGTGGACTCTTATAGGTACCTGGGTGTTCACCTGAATAATAAACTGGACTGGAGCCACAACACTGATGCTCTCTACAGGAAGGGTCAGAGCAGACTCTACCTGCTGAGGCGGTTAGGGTGATTTGCTGATCTTGCTGATTTGCATTGGTTACCCATAAAATATCATATCGAATTTAAAATATTGTTAACATTTTAAAATTATAAATAATTTAGCCCCTAGCTATCTTGTTGATCTCCTTAGTCCATATGTCCCTCAGGTCTTCAGCCCAATTACTCTTGGCTCAGCCTAGATCTAGACTTAAATCTAGGGGTGACCGTGCTTTTACCCTGGTTGCACCTAACCTGTGGAACAACCTTCTCATTGCTATCTGTGCGTCAAACTCCATTTTATCTTTTAAATCCCGTTTAAAAACTCACTTATTTAAACTAGCTTTTCCATCTAGTTAGTGTCCCTATTTTATATTTGGGTCAATTTTTTATCTATGTACTTTATCTTTTAGTTATATCTGATCTTAGTAACTTTGTTCTTATATTCCCTTTTAATCCTGTATAATTAGTGCCCTCAACCTGCTGACATATGTGGTACTTTGTTAACAGTCTTTTATTTAATCATGTCTTAATTTTCCTGTTTCTATTGTAAAGCACTTTGGTGTACCGCTGGTTTTTTAAATGTGCTATATAAATAAAGTTGTATTGTATTGTATTTGGAGTCCAGGGAGCGCTTTTAAAGACCTTCTATGACTCAGTGGTGGCATCTGTCATTTTTTACAGTGTTGTATGTTGAAGCAGCAGTTTATCGACAGCTGCGAGGAAGAGGCTGGACAAACTCATTAGGAAGGCCAGCTTTATTCTGGGATGCACCCTGGACCCAGTGCAGGTCGTGGGAGACAGAAGGACTCTGGCCAAAATAACATCTCTGATGGACAGTCTCTCACCCCAAGCATATAAATGTTCCTGAACTGCAGAGCTCCTTCAGTGACAGACTGCTGCATCCTAGATGCATGAAGGAGCGTTTCCGCAGGTCCTTCCTCCCTGCAGCTGTCAGACTGTACAATCAGAACTGCTCCCAACATAGAGGTTTACGTCAGCGCTGTAACTTGCACTATTTTATCAACTGATTCCCACTACAACCTGGGTTTGCCTCTTATCTGTATTTAATTTAATAAGTAACGGTACAGTACTGTTTTTGGTAACCATTGTCCTTGATGTAAATATGTAAAAATTGTGTATGTTTCTGTTCTGTGTCCTGTGTCCTGTTTGTTTGTATATGTGTCTTTCTGGCTGCTGTTACATCCAAATTTCCCCTTCCGGGACAATTAAAGGATTAAAGGATTCTCTCTAACAGGAGCTTTTGTGTTAAGTTGGGTTTGGCTTCCTCCTCTGTGGCCCCTCTGCCATGTGGTGTACACAAAGCATGAACTGTTTTTATTGGAAAATTAAAAAACTAAGCAATACGAAAAAAGTGTACTTAAACAGTGTATTCATTCTTGGGCTAGTACTGTTTTCATTGTATCTCCTGCCACTTGGTGCAATCTTCTGAAAACTCAAAATTTCATTTCATCTATATGCTGATGAGTGCCAGCTTTATCTACCTTTCAGTCACTCTGATAGCTCCTCGATTGGACTCCTGCTTGATTGTCTTAGCAATGTTAAGTCATGGATGGCTCTAAATTTTTAACATTTTAATGAACATACAACGGAAGCAATTTTATTCGGTCCCAGTTGTTCCTCTGGTACCCCAGAAATTGACTTTGCTGCTCTCACTCCTTACCTGAAGAGCTGAGTTACTAATCTTGGGGTAAAAATTGACTCTGGGCTTTGTTTCGATCTCCACATTAATGCGGTGGTGAAATCTCCATTCTATCACCTCAGATGTCTGTTGAAGGTTAAGCCTTTTCTTTTCAGGCGTGACGTGGAAACTGTCATCAATGCTTTTATAACCTCACGCTTGGATTACTGCAACTCAATTTTATTAGGGGTTGGCCAGGGCACTCTGTCATGCCTGCAACTGGGGTAGAATGCCGTTGCACCGTTTTTAATTGGTAAAAGAAAATGAAAAAGGGAAATGGTCTCATTTATGGAAACAGCCAGTGGGATTGTGTTCTGTTTGACATGCATTTAGTAATAAGCATTTAGTGACTTTGAGTAATATACAACATCAGTGTGGAAAACAAGCAAGCAATTTATTTATATAGCACTTTCAGAACAACTCCCAGGTGAAAACAAAGTGCTGTACACTTGACATGCCAAAAATGATACATAGAATTAAAAAAAGATGATTAAATAATGATAAAATGATTATTAGTATTAAATTTAAAATAATAAAATCAGCACATTAAATTAAACTGAAACAATAAAATCAGGGTCATACTGTGTCATAAGACAAGGAGTAAAAATGGATTTTAAGACGTGTTTTAAAAGTAGACAATGAAGGAGCCTCTCTAATGTGCTGGGGCAGATTGTTCCAGAGATTAGGAGCAGCAATAGTAGTGCAGTTAGATGAGCAAATTAATGCGTACATGCATGTCTGACAACTGTTTTTAACAACTGCTATTTTTAGAGTTCAGAACTGCTATCCAATTAAATACGAGTCATGAGTGGTAATCTTGTCAGACAGGTAGCTTATATATCAACCTGTTTGACATCAGGTGGGAGTCCTGGGAGGAACCACAAGGGCTCCATCCCAAGGAGGAGCACAGAGGCTACTTTACTATTGTTCAACCAGACCATGAAATGCTCTTTTGTTTTTTAAAAATCCAAAACTAGTTGAGCAAGTCACAGTGTGCTACAGCCAGTGTTCACTGTTCATTCATCACGATAAGTCCACTTTCTAAAATGCAGGTTTATTCTCACCTTCCGAAATGTGGCTGCATTTTCCTACTATTGGCTGTCTTTGTATTCATCTCAATGATATATGTCATGGACATTCTCGAGGTGAGAACTTTTTTTTCTTTATTTCTTTATTTTTTTTTAATTATATTTTTATTGAATTTAAAAAAAGGACTTGTTACAATAAAGTACATTGATATTATTTAGTCAAAAAAAGAAAAAGAAAAAAAAACACCTTTTTCTTAGTCCTTTTGTTTTACAATCTGATAACAAAAAAAAAAACAAATAAACTCGGTGGCTTGACAGTGTGTTACATAATGCAGCATGTTTAACTTATTTACAAAGACTACATTAGGTACATATTATGAAGTTGAGGGTCAACCTGACATTGTACGATACATGGGAGATACACCAATTCAGGGCCGATCTTACCTAAATTCAGGGCGGGTGGGGGACACAAAGCTAATCTATTTATTCCATATTTTGTAGAATTTGTCTTTTTGAATTTTTAAAAAGAATGTCAATTTTTCCACTTTAAATATTTCAAAAACCACATTAAACCAATCCTCAAGTGTTGGCGGAGTTGGATTTAACCACTTTCTGGTTATTGATTTTTTGCTGGCCGCTAATAGCGCTTGTAAGAGTTTTGTGTCCCCTCCCCGGACCAAGCCAGCAACCAAGCCCAAGTACAAATTTACAAAATTGATGTCAAATTTTATCTTAAAAACCTCGCACAGAGTTTTATGAATTCCCAGCCAGTAATTTTTTAAGTTGGGGCAGTCCCAAAAGATATGATAATGATGTGCCTCTTCTGATCCACATCTTCTCCAGCATTCCGCTGTCCCATTTTTATATTTAATTTGATGAGGGGTTTTGAAAAATCTAATAATATTCTTCCAACAGTGGTCTCTCCAAGATAAAGAACTTGTTGAGTACCAATGAAAATTAAAAATCCTCTCCCAGTTCTCATTTGTTATACTGATCCCCGATTCCAATTCCCATTTAATCTTAACATTTTGAGTAGTATCCTTCCTTGCTTGAAGGAGCACATCATATAGTTTGGAGATTGCCTTTCTCAGAGAACTATCATATGCTAATTTAACTATCTTAAAAATTTCTGACTCAACCGTATTTGGGTTTGGGATATTGCAATGTTTGTTAAAATAACCCCTCATTTGAAGAAACCTGAAGAAATCTACTTGTCTTAAGCCATTTCTTCTTTGTAAAGACTGGAAACTCTGTAGTGTCCCTTTATGTGTGAAGGAATGGAATCTTGTTAGTCCACTCTCTATCCAGGACTGAAATCTATTATCACTTTCATTTGGTTTAAAATCTGTGTCATAAGCACACCATCTAAATACTTTTAGTATTTGTTCACTACCACATATTTTAGTCACTTTATTCCATATTTTTAGAGTGTGGCTTATCCATGGTCCTTTATCTTCTAAACGGTCTGCCAATTTTTTATCCGCAATTGAGGCTTGTTGTTGAAATTTAGGGTTCTATCGAATTCTATGGATTTCCACTTAGCTTTCAAATTAGGGTTACACCATTGCAGCAGGGGGATGACCTGAGATGCGTAATAGTAGTATTGTAAATATGGGAGCATTGCCCCCCCTTTTGCCTTGTTTAACTGTAAAGATCTAAATTTAATTCTTGGTTTTTTCCCATGCCAAATAAAGCGCGAAATCCATTTGTCCCATTCCCCAAACTGTGTTTGACTTACTTCAACCGGCAAAATTCTAAATAAATAGAGGAGTCTTGGGAGTACGTTCATTTTCACTGCTAATATCCTTGAATTTAAATTTAAGAAAGGCACCAGATTCCACCTGTCTAAATCAAATTTTATGGCCTGTGACAAGGGACCATAATTTACTTGTGATAGATTAGAAATATTCTTAGTTAGAATTATTCCCAAGTATTTAAGTGTTTCAGCTTCCCAATTTATGTTATAATTATCTCGTAAAGTTTTAGATGCTGTATAGTTTAGTGTCATTACCTGTGTTTTGTTTAGGTTTAATTTATAACCAGACAGTTCTCCAAAGACGGATAGAGAGGACATCAACTCCTCAAATGATTCTTCAGGTTCCCTCAAAAAGACCAAGACATCATCTGCAAACATTGCAACTTTTTGTTCTTCACCAGCAACTACAATACCTTTAATTTTGGTATTGTTTCTTATAAACTGACCAAGAGGCTCAATATAAAGTGCAAATAAAAGTGGTGAGACTGGACAACCCTGCCTGGTCCCTCTTTCTAGAATAAGTGATTCAGATAAATCTCCATTGACTTTCACGCGAGCCCTTGGTTTATCGTAAAGGGATTGTATTATTAAGATGAATTTATTGTGGAAACCAAAAGTCTTCAGTACCCTATAAAGAAAAAGCCATCTGACTGAATCAAAGGCTTTCTCAGCGTCCAGTCCCACCAACACTGTCTGGACCCCATCTCTGTTTATTTGTTCCATAACATGTAGGGAACGCCTTATATTGTCCACTGTTTGCCTTTGTTGGATGAAACCACACTGATCCAGGTCTATTATGTCAGGTAAAAATTTTTTCTAATTTCCGTGCCAGAATTGCTGTGAATAGTTTATAGCCCAAATTTAATACACTAATCGGTCGATAACTGCTACATTCTGTCCTATCTTTACCCTCTTTGGGAATGATGGAGATAACTGCTTCCTTCCATGAAGGGGGGTAATTTACCCTTTTGCATAATCCAGTTGAATGTTTTCAATAGAATAGGAAGCAAGTCCTCTTTAAGGTTTTTGTACCACTCTGCAGTGTACCCATCCAAACCCGGAGTCTTGCCTACTTTTAATTTAGATATTGCCAGGTGAAGTTCTTTGGTTGTTAGTGGTTGGAGTAAACTTTCATTTTGGAGATTCATTAAAGTTGGTAGTTTTAATTTGTTCAAAAAATTATCAATTTTTATTTCATCCGTTGTTTGTGGTTGGGTATACAGTTCTTTATAGAACAACTCAAAGCTCTCTTGAATTTTCTCTAATTGATTTTCAATTATCTTTGTTTGTGGGTTTTTTATTTTAAGAATTGTGTTTTCCAGTCTCTGTTTACGCAGTTTATAGGCTAAGACTTTAGAGGATTTGCTTCCTATCTAATAATATTTCTGCTTTAAAAAAATAATTTTCTTTTGAGTTTCCTGCGTATAAATTTCATCGATTTCGACCTGTATTTTTTTTTATTTCTTTTTTTATCTCAGAATTACCTTTGTATCCATCTTCCCGTTGTAGTTGTTTTAACTTTGCCTGAAGGTTGACTAATTTTTGCAGCTTTATCTTTTTCAGATGGGAGGTCATTGAAATTATTTTTCCTCTCATTACTGCCTTTAGGGTGTCCCATAATATGATTTGTGACACTTCCCCCGTATCATTTAGTTCAAGAAAATCTTTTATTTCTTCTCTTAACTTTTGTTTTAGTATAGGATCGTTTAATATAGTTGAATTCAGTTTCCACAGCACCTTCCTTGCTTTTTTCTCTAAACTCAAAGACAATGAAATGGGGCTATGATCTGAAAGATCTATCGTTTTAATTTTACATTCCTTTACTCTAGTACAATCATTACTGAACATAAAGAAGTAGTCTATTCTAGAATAAGTCCTATGGGGACAGGAGTAGTGGGTATAGTCCCTGCTTTTTTGTAAGAGCATTTGAGCTAATAGATGCTCCAGACACATCTAGTTTAGGGTTCAATCTAATATTGAAATCACCTCCACAGATTACCAGACCTTGTGAATTCACCATTAAATCAAATATTTGTTTATATATTGTCCAGTTACATCCCGGAGGAATATACACATTTATAAACGTCATTTCCTGACCTTCAATTTTACCCGTAATTTTTATAAACCTTCCCTCCCCATCCTGTAGTTCTAATATATATTCATAATTAATTGTATTTGAAATAAGTATAGCAACTCCTCTCCTATGTCTTCCCTTGTATGAAGACGAAAATACGTTTTTAAAACCTTGTCTTCTCAATTTATCATGTTCTGACTGACTCAGGTGGGTCTCCTGGAGGAAAGCCACCTGTGCCTTTTCCCTTTTTAATTTAGACAAAATCTTACTTCTTTTGACCGGATTTAGAACTCCATTTACATCAAAGGATATTAATTCAATTGGTTCTCTCTGCATTCACACCTTACAATTCCCCCCTTTCTCCCCCACTTCATATAAGCTGCTGCCTCGTAAACATAGTAAAACAAAAATTGCCACCAAAAATAAAAAAATAAAAATAAATAAATAAAGTTGTGAACACTTAACAGTTCTCCCTCTTCTGACTTCCACCCACACGGTCCTCTTTCTGACCTGTAGCAAGTCCGAGGGAAAGCCTCCAACCTAAAATGAGTTGCAGGGCCCTCTACTGTGGCAACAGTCATGATGGTCCTCTCCCCTTTTGTCCCTTTACTTCGATCAAATTACTTAACACATTTATGTTAAGTGTGGCTCTTTATCTTGTCTTAACTTTCAATTATCACTACTAAAGTCCATTTGTTGTAGTTAGGATTAAGTTTAACCTGTATTGTCCGGTGATGAATGTCTGAACGCTTGCAGTTTGTCTTTGAAGCTGCGTGGTTTCGCTGCCTCCGAAGTTCGCCTTGTTCGCACAGGCTGCCATGCTCCTCGCTGAATCCTCTCCCAAAGTGACACTGGTTTTTCAATCACTTTTACCGTCAGTCCCCGACTCGCCATGTCCGCTGTTGCCTCTTCCACCGTATCATACGTTATCTTTCCATCTTCGTAATGTACTCTCAAACGGGCTGGATACAGGGTTTGGAAACGTATCTTGTTTTCCTTCAGTGCACGCCTGGCTTCAGCATATTCCTTCCGCTTTTTCAGAATTGCTGAAGCGTAGTCATGGTCGATGCTAATTAGGTGATTATCCATAGTGAAACCTTTTTTCTGCCATGCCAGACAGATCACCTCTTCCTTCATTTTAAAACTCTGGAATCTAACAAGGATAGATCTGGGCTTCACGTCTGGTGGAGGCTGCGGACCCAGGGCCCAGTGCGCTCTTTCAATGTGCATCTCCGTAGAGGCAGGGATTCCCAAATTTTCTTTGAGGACTTTCTTGATAAACGCTACCATTGCTTTTGCGTTTCCTTCTGCTCCCTCAGGTATTCCGTATATTCTCACATTCTCTCTCCTCGAGTGGCACTCCTGGTCTGTTAACTTCTCTTGTAACTGCTCTTGCATTCGCAGCAGGCTTGTTAACACTTCTTCCATATCTTGTAGTTTCCTCTCATTTCCCTCAATCCTGCTCTCAGCTTCATCCAATCTAGCGTTTGTCTTTGTGAACTCTGCCTTTATTTCTTGTCGATATTCACGTAGTTCTTTAAGTATTATTTTGTTCGTCACTTCTTCCTCCGTGTTAACTTCACCAGACGTGTCTTCGCCGGAGCTAACAGTAGCGACATCATGCGCTAGCAAATTTGCCTCTTTTGTCGTTTGCGTAGTGGTCTTCCTGCTTTTTTGTTTCGTGGCCATCGTTCCCCTATCCAGAAGTTCACTAAGACTATTTTTGTCGTAGTAAATTGACTTTATGGGGTGATTCCTGAATTTTGATCGGGAGACTACGGTCTAAGCTACCTTATTTTATTTATTTATATGTTGAAACATAAGGCAGGATACAAAACAAAGCAAGATGGAACAGAACACCCAGGAACACTTGTAGTGAGCATGGATGTCAGTGTGGTGAATTTCTGTAGTTCTGCCAAGGTCTGTTTAATGTCTGAATGCTGGTGTTACGGGTTCGAAATTGAGGATGAGAGTAAAACAATGATAGTCCAGAAGAGGTCGTTCAAACAATTGGTTTTAATGAATGCACGCCGCGTGGAGAGGTGCAAACTGCAAAACAGTTGTACATCTCTACCCAAAATACACTCTAGATTGCTTTTATAACATCAGGGTATTGTAACGCCCCTTCTTGCGTTTACAAACACATAATTTGCATGTACAGAACATTCATGTATTTTAAGAATTAAATGCAAACACAGAGGTTCCTCCTTGTGGCATCCTCTTCCGAATATGGTGATGACCTAAGGCCTTTGAGGTCACCATGGGCTGGACATCCTTACGTCACCTGTAACTAAGCAAACTCAAATACCACAAGAAGCTGAATACATTCAGGCCTTTGCTCAGCTACTATTTTACTGTAACCATGTACTCAGCCTATGAGTTATGATACATATATTTAACTCAATCATTTTAAAGTAGTTATAACTGCACCTGTAATAAACATGTTAATATTTGATTATGATAACCCCTATAATATAAATTATAACATAATGCCAGCAGCTTCAATAAACACTTTGATGAAATGATAATTAATGCAATGATAAGATGATGGTTATGTAAAATAATCCCTGTAATTCCACAATTCCCTCTCTTGACGTCTTCCAAAGACGTCACTACACCATTCCCAGGTCCACTACCTTCGCTCTGACCCTCTCTAGCCGCCCCCTGACTCAGCAAATCCGACAACCTCATGTCCTCTAGATGGTCCAGCAATAAAACACCAGCTCCCACTTGAAAACACTTCATGCTTAAGTGGTCCCTGCTCCTTTTCTGGGTCCCTCTCTAGTGGAAATCTTCTCCTGTAAGGGATAAAAACAAACAGCCTCTCTCTGCTACACCTTACTAACTTACTGTGTTCATCTCAGGTTCCTGTCATTATTCAAAGTTGGTTCACAATATCATATCAGGCCAAATCACAAACCCTACTGCCACGTTTACTTTGTTAAGCTCTTCAGTTAGACTCTGTACCGGTTTGCCAATCTGTGTGTACATACCTCTACACTTTTAATGTCTAAATTCACATGTGTATGTATGTGCACTTGTATGTCAATCTACATCTATCAGTGGTTTGTCAGATATAAGGCGTTAATGTGAGAAATGTTTCCTGACTATTAACTCCTGATACTCAAGGAACTTTCCTGTTTGCCGAACTTCCTAGGTTTGGCCTTTTACACTTTTACTAAAGAAATTTTAACAGAGCCCAAAGAGATTTTTATTTTGCTCCTGTGCTTGACAGGTTAAGCGAAGTTGTTTTTTGTTTTGTTTTGAAATTTTCCCTTCTGTGTGTGTGTGTGTACATAAGTAAGAATATAATAATCAACATAAGATCCCTGGTTTGCAAATGATTTTCTGCCCCCGCTGCAGGGCAACATCCTACATCATTTTGTGGTGAGTCTATGTTGGCTAGTTTAATACAGATATGTAACAGTTGCTTCATTACATTGCCCACTCAGAGTTGCGCAGTTTTTATGTATGTGGAGAGTGTTTTCACAGTTTAAACATAGGTTACTCACATTTCTAGCCTGATTGTTTCCCAATAAAAGCGAAATCAAACTTTACATTTGATTTCACTTATGTATTATCCTGTTCTGGGCTCTATCCATTATATTAACTTTATTTAATCTCAATACTCTTTATGTGTGTGAGCAACGCTTTTAGTTTTATTAAACACAACCCCAGTAAAATGCACACCATCCCCATGTCAGCCTAAATCTCCGCTAAAAAGCACACTTCAAAGTTTTCTATCTGGATTTACGCCTCTTTTGGCCTCAAGCATATACATAACATGCCAAGGTTACTGTTAATGCCCGTTAGACAAGTTTCCATTATCTACAACATTTTGTTTCACCCGGCTCACCCTCACACATTTCCTGTTCATATTTATCTTTAACACCATTTACCTCAGTAGTTGCTAAGCAGAAACAAAGCAACCTGTGGTCCACCTTTACCCTGTAAAATAAACCCCTGTCATGTTTGTGTCTGTAAGCATGTTTTGCATTCATTCATTACACTCCCCGCCATTCCTACAAGTTAGGAGCTGTAAAGTTAAAAGCTACATCAAGTCCAGGCCTTTGGCCTGGCCTATATATAAATCATGTGTGTTTGTAAGCGTGCGTGCAATTAACCTGCTATGTTCTCATCTTCCCTCAACATGTATCACCTGGACACTCTCACCAGTGAAGCTTAAAACCTGTTTGGACGGAACATCAACTCTAAACAAGCACAGTTACGCATTGTGTATAAAATTAACTCAACCTGTAAATAGAGACATCACTGTTATGACCAAGATCGACCTCTGCACAGCTCAGACGCCAGTTGCAAGAGCTCTCTAACATTAGAATCATCAACGGTGACTTATATAGTGTTATTTCGGTACTTTATACTTCACACATTTTTGAACGTTGTTTATATGGGGAGTTCCTCTTTTTGTGTCTATTTTTATTAATATGCCTTGTGCACTAAAGCTTCCTGTTTTTCAGTCTGGCTGAGCACTCGTTTGTGAGTATAAACTGGCCTCTACAAGCCTTCATTAGCAGATACACATTACGAATGCTTCATATATACAGAGAAAAACCCAATAATCCACATTTCACTATTTTGTTCTTTGGTTCAGATTTGGATTCTGTATTGTTCTTTATTTGTTATTATTTTGTCATAAAATAAGTCAACCAAATAACTTAAGCTGTGTGACAGCACCTTGCGTTTACGCCAGGCTGTGAACTGCCCTGAAGCTACACCCCCTTTCACCCCATTTACTTTCTCAATCTTAGTTTAAACTATTCCTGACCTTCTCCTTCTCTCGTCTGATCATCTCAAGTACGTCCTGTACCAAATTTACTTCCTCTTTTCAAGCCCCACATTTAATTACAAGCTCCAACACATTTGCCCTATATGGCTGTTCCGACGTGTTTCCTGTCAACTTAACAGAGTTATTCTCAAAACTCAGAGCTGAAGTTCCCCTTTTCTAAGTCTGTATGTTCTACAAGAGAGCAAGTCGGTAAACAAGTTTATCATCACAAAGGTTGTTAGGTAAAGGTCACGTAGACATTTGCCTAGTAACCCTAAAAGAACACATTTCATGTAGCTAATCGCATATATTAACACCCCCCCTTTTTGTGACACATCTCATGTGTTACAAACTCAAAATCCTTCACTCGAGCTTAGGAAATTAAAAGAAAAAAGTTAGTCATATCATATTAGGCATACATGCTCCGGCCCTTCAAACCTGTGTTTAAGGAATGAAATCAAATTAATCATCATGTCAAATCCTTTCTTGGCTCCATCCACAGCCTGCATCCTTGGAACGTCCTAGAAACAAAAGCCTGTGTGTTAACCAGAACATCACCTTTTATACTCAGTTTCTCCACTTATGATCCAACCTGTGTTATAACAGAAAAGTTAAAACAGAACAATTATCAGTCATGTGTCCAACCTTAGTCCAGTCTTTTGTCAGTGTCCAGTCGGTCCAACCTATGGCCTGCCTGGTCCGTCCATTCACCTGTCCATTCCCACACATTCACTCACACGCATTACCATCAGGTATTGCTGACAGTGGAGACTATCTCGCAAATATTCAGTCTTCACTCTCAGCAACATCAACTCATTTATTTGTTTTACTTTGTTTTTAAGAAAATAGTTCTTTCTGCTTTTGGACTGGATTGGCTCGCGGCAATCCTTTTAGACAGAGAGTTAGCCTTCTCCTCTGCCTATTGTAATCTGGAGAAGGTCACCGAGAATTTTCAGCGCTGTTATCCACTCTTTTGCAGGCCTGCTTAGAACAAAAATGAGAAGAAGAGAGCTGATTATTAGCTCATCAAAACACAAAACAAAATCACCTGACAGGTTTTTTCTAAGTGCACTGTTATAGAAACTATGGGCCCTTTTAGACATGTCCATGTTTATCAAAACTCCCTCTATTAAAAATAAAACAACAACCTCAAAAATCTTCAACAATCTGAAATTTCACCCGTTCGACACACTGAAAACCTCGCCAAAAGCTGCACCGTTTCGTACACAACAATATCCCCCTTTAGGCACTTTACCATACTCAGATTCAGCCTAAGATATAAACACATTATAACAATGTGTCAACACTAATTTATAAACCTCTTAATCAAATTTACACCTCTGAACAGTCAACTTCTCCTTTAAGGCCTCAATCACACACACACACAGCAAGCTCCTCTGTCCACATTCACACGAGCTCTCAAACTTTTTCCATACTCAGCCATATCTCAACAATTTAACTTGGCAAAATAAATACATGTTTAAACTTTATCACATTATTCGATTATTTTCATTTTCTTTCTATACTAATCACTTACTTTGATCAATCAGTGCAAGAGCACTCCTGAGTCACTCTTATAAACACTTTAATCACTTTATTAAACATTCACACCATTCTATCACTCATACAAGTAGCAAGCTGATCTTCATTGGGTATGTTTGTGTGTGTTATTTTTACATATATGGCTTCACAGTCTCACAGACACTTTCCCATTCTCCAGTTAAAGAGTCAGTTTTCTCCTTCCCCGAATTACTAACCCAAACTTTAATTTCCCACCTTAAATCACAGCCCTCCTGGTCTTCCCTCAGCAGTTAGGGCTTGCTTTCAGGTTCCTGGACACATCATGCTGTGAACAATTCAACCAGAAACTTGCCTTAACATATCCATTCATGTTAACCTGTAATTTCTTCCGACTGCTGCTTCTGGAGAATTGGTCCAGGTCTGCTTGCCCCTAAAAATAACAAAACTAAGACATTTTCATTATTATCACAAATGCTTAAATGACCCATTTCTCTATCTCTGGTCAGAAATACCAATTATGCCATGTATGTAAGCGTGTTCTTCCTTGCATTATGTGGTCATGTAAATGCAGTGTAAGCTGTTTTCTTCATTGCATCCTTATGTATTCATTGCATTTTCATGTATTCATATTTAATTAATGCATCTTTTCACTGAGCTCTACATTCAAACTATCTCACTTCTGATTCGTTTCAAAAATAATCTCACATGTAACAATTGGTATATGTGTGTTTTCTATTCATTAATATAATTGTCAGTTATTTTGATTATCTTTACCTTTTGTATTGTTTACCTCTTTGTTGTGATGTGGTGGACATCCCTAAACTATCACGAGTTCAGGGTTCAATTTCAATCCAATCATCTCCTATCTTCTCGCAGTCAAACTCGTCCAGCTTCATCTCTCACTGGTCCTTTTCCATTCACAGTGTCCTGTTCAGGCTTCAGAGCCCCAGCAAACACAGTCTGTTTCTTCTCTGTTTTGATCTTTCAGTATTTCCTCTTCCTTCAGTCTTATTTTCATTTGCTGTGTTTTCTTCTGCATCCATCTTTTCAGTCTTTTCTTCCAAGATTGCTCCAAGCTTGGCAAATATGACAGTCAGTGCCTTCAAGCAGACATATCACGCTGTTCTTCACCCGCATGCATGTTGCATCACGTGCTTTCTTCCATGCTGCTGGACTCATCAGTCGTTGTCAGTGTTACTGCTTTCGCCTGCACTGTCTTTTAGCTTCCGTTACTTCTTCACGTCCACGATGTTCTATCGGTCTTCATCAGGAAATTGACTGTCCTTTACGTGTCTTCTCGGGGTGAAGGACAAAGTGAGAGCTCAAGCTGCACAATTTCGAGCCAAAGACTGGCTTATTTTCTCCCAATTCTTTTAATCTGGTCCTCTGCTGCTGAACTCAAGGTTGCAAAGTTGAAAGACGCCCACCTGTATTGACACACTAAACCATATAATTAGTAATATATGCATTTTTTTTCTTAAAGGCTTCATTTGCTTCATGTGCCTAGAGTTAACTCATCTATCTCTCTGTGTTCTTTCTGTACACACTCAGTTCCTTTTATGGGCATGCATTTCCTGTCCCACACACACATTTTAATAACGCTCTTTCACACATCACCATTCTTTAGGTCAGTTTTGTAGCATCAGTCACACAATCATTTCTTGAGTGGGTGTACTAAGTGCATATACTTATGTGTTTTTAAACAGAAAAATAAACTCAACCTCTCATAACATCAGTCAAGGTCAAATATCTTCATAGACCCAAAAGTAAGCATATTATTTCCCTAGTCAAAAGTCAAACCGTTACTCACAGTAATTTTAATCTAACAGCCTTTGTGTTTTGAAACTAAAAAGAGGAAGGAACAGCGCCCAATTTAAACTGCGCATGTTGTCACTCAACAACACACACACAGAAAATGTAACTGTATATATTATCTCAAACTGAAACAAAACCCATCTAAAAATCCTAAAACATCTTACTTCGACACCCCAAAACACACATCGCTTACAGACATCTTTATTAATTAAATTATCTCAAATTCAATTTCACTTCTCAGAACCCAGGTAACGGTCTTAAGTATCAACAGTTTATGTATCCTATCTCAAAACCCCGCAAAAGTCATACAGTCATGGCAAGAAATAAAACTTTACTTACAATATTGTAATAAACAACTCCAGCGTCTTAAATACAGGCATCAGCCATGTGTAGCAGTCCCTATAAACTTCCTATCAGTCTTACACAGTTTTACCTAGTACAGACACGTGTCAAGCAAACCCCATACTCATATTCTACAGTTATCATGAAATACTTATCATAATCAACAACAGTCACACAAATATAATAAACATAAACTGCATTTCTTCCCTTAAAACACGGATTGAAGTCGTCATAAACCCTGGCTCTGCAGTCAGTCATTAGCCACTCATTCGTAAACAGGAAATGTCACTCTAAATAAGTCACAGGCATCTCATTTACATAGACACAGACACACTCTCAAAATAACCAGCCTGCTGCAGTGCCCGTGGCAGACAGAGCCTATATACAAACATAAAAATTATAACACAGAGACGTCTGATAAATTAAATAATATTTACAAGGCCTTAAATTGCACAACCTACATAATTTAGACAAAATTTGAATTAACCCTCCAAGGGACAAACTCCAAGTTTTTGATAATCAATGACCCAGTATCAGGTCCAACCTGTGTCTGGTCTAATTGCTAAAGTTCCTAAGTCAATTTAAAAGCGTCCAACGCCCAAGGTCCAACCTTTACTACCCAAAAAAGTGCATAAACCGTTCCAAACGGCAAAGTGGTCCAACCACTAGTTATTCTGGAGTGCCCCAAGCTCCACAGTGACCAACTGACTATCCCTCATAGAGGACGGAGTCTAAGCGTCCCTGACTCCGGCAAGCGTTACCTCTGAGCGATGCACTTCCTAGAACTTTCCACAGTTCCGTTCTACATGAATTTAATTACGTTTTAAAGACATCCTATGAAACCACCAACCCACTTTATTGATGCCCAAGCCCAGCTTTGTATTCAATTATAACTGTATGACCATATACAGATTTCAAATGACCTATTTCCTAAATTCAGTAGTCCAACTACTTTAAATTCTCTTTCCTTAGCAGTCCAACTGCATTTAAATCCTCGTAGCAGTCCAACTGCTTTTCCTTTAATCAGTACTGTCACTTAACCTTACATTATCATTACTTCAACTTCAATTCTCATGAGATTTTCACCAAAATCAAAACAGACCCTTACCAGTAATTTTCAGTGAGTAGACTTTCAATTTTGTCAGAACCAATTCAGCACTGTTTGGAAATAATTCAACAGGTAGTGCCTTACCTTTGAATAAGCCGGCTTATGTCCACTCACTTCGACCACTGACTCGTGTCTGCCTGTTTGAGCACCTTGGACCCTCTCAGTCTCAACCTCCACCTTTTCTCCCTCAACCCTCGGCCAATGCACCAAATGTTACGGGTTCGAAATTGAGGATGAGAGTAAAACAATGATAGTCCAGAAGAGGTCGTTCAAACAATTGGTTTTAATGAATGCACGCCGCGTGGAGAGGTGCAAACTGCAAAGCAGTTGTACATCTCTACCCAAAATACACTCTAGATTGCTTTTATAACATCAGGGTATTGTAACGCCCCTTCTTGCGTTTACAAACACATAATTTGCATGTACAGAACATTCATGTATTTTAAGAATTAAATGCAAACACAGAGGTTCCTCCTTGTGGCATCCTCTTCCGAATATGGTGATGACCTAAGGCCTTTGAGGTCACCATGGGCTGGACATCCTTACGTCACCTGTAACTAAGCAAACTCAAATGCAACAAGAAGCTGAATACATTCAGGCCTTTGCTCAGCTACTATTTTACTGTAACCATGTACTCAGCCTATGAGTTATGATACATATATTTAACTCAATCATTTTAAAGTAGTTATAACTGCACCTGTAATAAACATGTTAATATTTGATTATGATAACCCCTATAATATAAATTATAACATAATGCCAGCAGTGTCACGGTTCGCGGGTGCAAGCCGTGTGGAATTATTTTAGGACCAAAACAGCAGCTCAGGTGCAGGCGAGTATTTATTGAAGGAAGGACAACGAACAACAAAGGTACTGGGAAAAAGAAACTAAAGCCTAAACTGGGTCATACTAACAAAACAAACCAGAACGCAGATGCGGGGAGGTCCGAGGAAACACACACGGAGAGACGCAGGGACATCGAGGGGAAACAACACAGACGAACCAGCAACGACAAAGACACCAGACAGGACTAAAATACACTCAGAGAACACAGGGAGATTACACACAGGTGGGGGACACAGCTGGGAGTGATTAATGTGACGAGACAAGGGAGGCAACTGAAAACACTCACATGAGACACAGACCTTCACAATAAAACCGGAAATACATACACACAAAGACACAGACTAGGAAACGCGGACTTAACACAGGAGTAGACGGCAGAACAGAACAACACTAAACAGCAGGGAGAACAGAACCAAAATCACAGTAAAATAATAATAATACTAAAACATAAACACGGAGTCACAGACACCGGATCATGACAGGACCCCCCCCCCAAAGGCTGGCCCCAGACAGCCCAACAAGAAAAGAAAACAGCCAAACAGAAAACAACCCGACCAGGGCGGTGGGCGGCGGGGGCGCAGGACGGAGGGCTCGAGGCAAAACAAAACAGGAGCACTGGAAAGTCAGAAAACAAAACGCGAGTCCAGCCCCAAAAGAAACACACCGGAGCACAAGAAAACAGAGTCCAAAAACAGAAGAGTTCAGGGGGCCGGCCGTGCGGAAGGCAACGGCGGCGACGTGGAAGCAGTTCAGGGGGCCGGCCGTGCGGAAGGCAACGGCGCCGACGTGGAAGCAGTTCAGGGGGCCGGCCGTGAGGACGGCAGCGGCGCCGACGTGGGCACAGTTCAGGGGGTCGGCCGTGAGGACGGCAGCGGCGGCGACCCAGGTGGAGGCGGTCCGGGGGCCGCCCACGACGGCGATGTCGCCTGGCCAGTGGCCTGGAAGGTGGCCAGTCAGCTGCGGACCCCGACGGGGTAGGACCAGGCGAGGCTGAAGACTCGGAGGCTGGACCAGGCGAGGCTGAAGACTCGGAGGCTGGACCAGGCGAGGCTGAAGACTCGGAGGCTGGACCAGGCGAGGCTGATGAGGCCGCAGGTGACGGCGTGGAAGCCGGAGACGATGAGGCCGCAGGTGACGGCGTGGAAGCCGGAGACAAAGGCACTGCAGCTGGCGGCGTAGATGGTGAGGCTGCAGCTGGCGTGAATGAAGAGGCGGCAGCTGGCATGGAAGCCAGAGACGGAAGCGCTGCAGGCGGCGGCGTGGAAGCCGGAGGCGGCGGTGCTGCAGGCGGCGGCGTGGAAGCCGGAGGCGGCGGCGCTGCAGCTGGCGGCGGCGTGGGAGCCGGAGGCGGCGGCGCTGCAGCTGGCGGCGGCGTGGGAGCCGGAGGCGGCGGCGCTGCAGCTGGCGGCGGCGCTGCAGCTGGCGGCGGCGTGGGAGCCGGAGGCGGCGGCGCTGCAGCTGGCGGCGGCGTGGGAGCCGGAGGCGGAGGCGCTGCAGCTGGCGGCGGCGTGGGAGCCGGAGGCGGCGGCGCTGCAGCTGGCGGCGGCGTGGGAGCCGGAGGCGGCGGCGCTGCAGCTGGCGGCGGCGTGGGAGCCGGAGGCGGCGGCGCTGCAGCTGGCGGCGGCGTGGGAGCCGGAGGCGGAGGCGCTGCAGCTGGCGGCGGCGTGGGAGCCGGAGGCGGAGGCGCTGCAGCTGGCGGCGGCGTGGGAGCCGGAGGCGGAGGCGCTGCAGCTGGCGGCGGCGTGGAAGCCGGAGACGGAGGCGCTGCAGCAGACGAGGATGGTGAGGCTGCAGCTGGCGGCGGCGTGGAAGCCGGAGGCGCTGCAGGCGGCGTGGACGGTGAGGCTGCAGCTGGCGTCGGCGTGGGAGCCGGAGACGGAGGCGCTGCAGACGGCGGCGTGGATGGTGAGGCTGCAGCAGGCGTTGGCGTGGGAGCCAGAGATGGAGGCGCTGCAGAAGGCGGCCTGGACGGTGAGGCTGCAGCTGGCGTGGAAGCCGGAGGCGCTGCAGCTGGCGGCGGCGTGGAAGCCGGAGACGCTGCAGCTGGCGGCGGCGTGGAAGCCGGAGATGAAGAGGCCGCAAGCGACGGCGTGGAAGCCGGAGACGGAGGCGCTGCAGCAGGCGACGGCGTGGAAGCCGGAGACGGAGGCGCTGCAGCAGGCGGCGGCGTGGAAGCCGGAGACGGAGGCGCTGCAGCAGACGAGGATGGTGAGGCTGCAGCTGGCGGCGGCGTGGAAGCCGGAGGCGCTGCAGGCGGCGTGGACGGTGAGGCTGCAGCTGGCATCGGCGTGGGAGCCGGAGACGGAGGCGCTGCAGACGGCGGCGTGGGAGCCGGAGACGGAGGCGCTGCAGACGGCGGCGTGGACGGTGAGGCTGCAGCAGGCGTCGGCGTGGGAGCCGGAGACGGAGGCGCTGCAGAAGGCGGCCTGGACGGTGAGGCTGCAGCTGGCGTGGAAGCCGGAGGCGCTGCAGCTGGCGGCGGCGTGGAAGCCGGAGACGCTGCAGGCGGGACGGGTCCCTCGGACCCTCCAGCGAAGACTTGAGACGAAGGCCGGAGCGGTCCCTCGGACCCTCCAGCGAAGACTTGAGACGAAGGCCGGAGCGGTCCCTCGGACCCTCCAGCGGAGACTTGAGACGAAGGCCGGAGCGGTCCCTCGGACCCTCCAGCGGAGACTTGAGACGAAGGCCGGAGCGGTCCCTTGGACCCTCCAGCGGAGGCACGAAATGAAGGCCGGACGGGCCCCTTGGACCCTCCAGCAGAAGCCATCACAAAGCCAGCAGGCACGGAGTCCTCTGGCAGACACGAAGGCAACGGGTGCTGTGCTGGGCACTGGTTCTGCTCACACAGCGCTGACCCGAAGTTGTTCACTGAGGGCTGCTTAATCTTCAGGGATCCAGTAACAGCTGGGGAATGAAACCTAGCTTCTGGGGAGGCCCTGGAGTGCATTACGGTGCTTGAAGCAGCTAAGGCACGAGAAACTCCCTGGGCGGAACTCAGACTTTCTCCCTGCATAAAGTGAGTGTGTGAGACTGGCGACGGAATGAGCGACGGAGCTACGGGGGACACCGGAGCCTGAACCACAGGCGGCACTGGGGCCTGGACTGCGGGTGAAACTGGGAGCACTGGAGACACAGGAGACTGAACTACAGGAGGCACAGGAGACTGAACTACAGGAGGCACAGGAGACTGAACTACAGGAGGCACAGGAGACTGAACTACAGGAGGCACAGGAGACTGAACTACAGGAGGCACAGGAGACCGACCTAAGAGTGGCACAGGAGACTGAGCTGAGAGTGGCACAGGAGACTGAGCTGAGAGTGGCACAGGAGACTGAGGAGGTGTGGTGGAGCGAGGCTGGGACAAGGAGGTGGGAAGTTTGTGTAGCTCAGAACTTGGAAGTCCCAAATACAAAGCGAATGCTTGCAGTGGAGTAAGCCCAGTGTCTTCCACCACATAATCCCTCTTACGCCGCTGCTTGCCTCTCCTGTAGGGCCAGGATTCAGAAAGCAGCGGTGGAGTGACACCAGAAAACTGGGCTGAGGGTGAAGCTGGGAGCACTGGAGACTGCACTGAGGGCGACCCTGGAGACTGCACTGAGGGCGACTGCGAGGCCGCTGAATGAGCAGAGGGAGGCTGCGAGGCCGCTGAATGAGCAGAGGGAGGCTGCGAGGCCGCTGAATGAGCAGAGGGAGGCTGCGAGGCCGCTGAATGAGCAGAGGGAGGCTGCGAGGCAGCTAACTGAGCTGAGAATGACTGCGGGGCAGCTAACTGAGCTGAGAGCTGCAGAGCAGGCGATAAGCCGTTCCTATCGTTATCTGCCGCACAGAACACAGCCCCTGAATGAACAGTCAAACAGTCCGAAAATGGAAAAGAGTCCTCACTCACCACAGCCGGCGAATTAGAAGTCCGAACGTCCGGCTGTGGGGTGGCGTGCCGGCGGCGCGATCGGCGTTTTCTCCCCGCAGATGGCTCCGACGAGCCGGGCAAGTTCACCTCCGACGAGTCGGGCAGCGAGGCAGGGGTGGCGGAGAGAAGGTGAGGTGTGTGCCGGAGAAAAGCCTGCATGGTCGGAGAAAGAGACTCCAATAGCCATGGCAGGCAGGAAAAGAGCCGTTGTAGCCGGCTTTCCACTGCGCGGCGAAGCTCTTCCGGTGGATGCTCCAGCCACAGGCCGAGAAGATTCTCCACATTGTAGGTGACGTCGTCCCGGAGCTCCTCGGACGGATTTGTTGCTGCTGGGTCCATGGTGGCTGGTTCGTGCTGTCACGGTTCGCGGGTGCAAGCCGTGTGGAATTATTTTAGGACCAAAACAGCAGCTCAGGTGCAGGTGAGTATTTATTGAAGGAAGGACAACGAACAACAAAGGTACTGGGAAAAAGAAACTAAAGCCTAAACTGGGTCATACTAACAAAACAAACCAGAACGCAGATGCGGGGAGGTCCGAGGAAACACACACGGAGAGACGCAGGGACATCGAGGGGAAACAACACAGACGAACCAGCAACGACAAAGACACCAGACAGGACTAAAATACACTCAGAGAACACAGGGAGATTACACACAGGTGGGGGACACAGCTGGGAGTGATTAATGTGACGAGACAAGGGAGGCAACTGAAAACACTCACATGAGACACAGACCTTCACAATAAAACCGGAAATACATACACACAAAGACACAGACTAGGAAACGCGGACTTAACACAGGAGTAGACGGCAGAACAGAACAACACTAAACAGCAGGGAGAACAGAACCAAAATCACAGTAAAATAATAATAATACTAAAACATAAACACGGAGTCACAGACACCGGATCATGACAAGCAGCTTCAATAAACACTTTGATGAAATGATAATTACTGCAATGATAAGATGATGGTTATGTAAAATAATCCCTGTAATTCCACACTGGCATTTAACTTTGTGCCAGAGTGTAACATTTCTTTTTAAATGTATGTTTTCAAGTCATGGTTTGTTCAGTCTGTCATGGTTACACTGTGTGGCAGACAGGAGGATGGACACAAATTCAAGACTTGGAACGCGGAAAAGTAAGCTTAAAACGGCAGCTTCATTTGCTGCGAAAATTCCACACTGAATTTAGGAAAAAACTAAACAAGAAAATAGAAACATGAAATAACAAGGGAGTTAAACTGGCACAGAGAACTAGGAAAAAAACTAAGTGCATGGGAGAAGAGCACACAGCACTGAGGAGGTTTGATGGTTAACAAACAGGGAAAGACTGAGGAATAAAATACACAGGCAGGATAACGAGAGGTTAAGAGCAACAGCAGGAAACATAGCTGGGACAAATCAGACATAGTGAGACAAGGGGAAAGCAAAACTAGACACACTGCACACAGGACAGTGACTATCAAAACAGGAAGCACGACATTCATAAAGACGCAGACTAGACACTGAGATGTGGAAACATGGAAGACATGGGAACAGAGGAAACATGAAGTACAGAGACAAAAATAACTGGAACACAGAAAAGGTATAGTGACAGAGAACAAAGACAAGCATAAAACACACAGAGAAAAAAAAATGATATAAAAAGAATACAGTACAAAACCTAAACTAGAGACATGACACCAGGATCACAGGGGAGACACAGAAACAGAACAGAAAACCAGAAACTATAAATACAACACAAACAGAAAACAATTATTCAAAGAATACAATTTAAATCACAAACACAAACACAGGGTCACCAGACCCAGTGCCGGGACACATTCTAGAAAACTGTTTCAGGTTGAATGTGTTTAGATGAATAATAATAAATAAATAATATTGTCAGGTAAAACAACTATGACTATTAACAAGAAATGATGTTTATATACTGAATATGCTGTCTTACAATGAATTCAAAATGACATGCTATGGTATTTTATTTTCAAAATTATCCAAATGTATGATACTAGTAGTCTTCTGGGATAATTTCAACAAATAATAACTTTTTCCATTTGTGTTTTCTGAAATGTCAAAGTGATGCAACTATACACATGGTACTTTTATGATTAGTGAAAAAAGTAATAATGGTGAAAATGTTGAAAATATTTCATAAAACAGAGGGCCCCATGATCTTTATGGCTAGTCATTTTGTTTCTTGTTTTGTTTCTCTTAAATCTCATGTCACCTTGGTTACAAACATCTCTTTTTCTTCCTCCCCCAACTGCTCTTCCACCTTTTTAACCGGTTCACGCTGAGGAAACCATTTTCAGGAAAACCACTCTCCTTTTTCCCCCTCCCCCCCTTTTTAAATTTAATTTTTTGACCTATTATACACTGTATTCCACGTTTCTCTACCATACAATCAAAAATTGTTTTCACCCAGACCACCTGGATGGACGAGAGCTCATACACACACACACGTACATGTATGCATGTATGTACGCATGTATGTACATGCATACACGTAAATCTATATGCATATATAGGCATATGCATATACACACATAAAAAAATCTGGGTGGACTAAAGTAGAAAAAACATGTTATGCTATCCTTAATATACAACTAATTCCTATATATATATACTATTGTCAGAACATGTAATCAATATATAAGCGTAAAAGAAATTTCCATCACAATATATTACAAGTAATAATTTAATGATTCAATGACTATTGAATAAAGAGCTAGATTAGATTAGATAAAACTTTATTAATCCCTCGGGTGGGTTCCTCTGGGAAATTCAGCTGACATGCATTATACATTGCAAGTAAGATAGTGAAAGCAGGAAATGTCATGTCAAGTGGAATCATTGATTATATCAGTGGTTCCCAAACTTTTTTTGCCAGGCCCCCCTTTTTTACAAGAAAAATGTTCGCGCCCCCCCACAACCTAACCCCCCCCCAAACACATCCTCCAAACACACACACCCATATTTTGCTCCATTGCGGTTTATTTCACACCTCAAACATTTAGTAAACAATTAAGCAAATACAAGTAAACGGCAATAAATTACAGGTAGTAATAAAATATACTACTAACTCTTTTACGCTGCGTCCACACCTACACGGGTATTTTTGAAAACGCAGCTGTTTCTATGCGTTTGGGCTTTTCGTCAACACGTAAACGGCGTTGCGATTCACCGAAAATGGAGATTATTTAAAACTCCTTTTTTAAGTTTATGTGTGGACGAGGATTTCAGAGTTCGTCACACAACGTCAAAGGTATGTGCCTCTTTTCACGTCACGCTGTGCGCCACGTTATTGTTTACATGAGATGAATTGCAGAATGGCAGATAGAGACAAAATACTGTTTCTGTTAATCTGACTATCTTCAGGTTTTACACGCTTACATATACACACGCAGTTACTGTCCCTCCATTTAGAAAGGCAGAGGTGTCACGGTGTTATTATTTTACGTGTAGTTGGTTTTTTTCCTGTGTAATAATATTCAACATTGCTGTCAATACATTTTTCAAAAAATGCCTCTCTGTGCAAAATGGGTTTAAACACATAAACAGCTGTGGGATACTGTTTGACCGTGATTTGAACCGGGGGTAACAAATTACGGCAGGATCAGCCTGATATTATTTGTATCCCGCTGTAACTTTACTGTATAAAGAGCTAACATGTCCAAAATGTCAGGAGTAGTTATTACAAGAAGTGTTTGTGAACTAAAAATCAAGAATGTGGGATACTGTTTGTCTGTGATTTGGAGAGCCCAGCGCTGCTCCCGATGCAGGGAAAACTAATTTTGCAGGGGAGACCTACCTTGGCACTTGTTCAGGTGAAGCCAAAGGGAAGATATGCTTCATCATATTTTCCTGTCTTTGGCTTGGAAGGAAGTTGGTTTGAAAACATATTTGGCGATGCTTCATCTCCTGCTTTGCGTTTATGTGGGAGCCCCGTCAAAAACTTGTCCACAGTGTCCAAGCGCTCTTTTTTTTTTCTTTTTTCTTTTCATACCGCCCCCCTCCCTGTAATGGCTCTGCGCCCCCTCTAGGGGGCGGGCCCCACACTTTGGGAACCTCTGGATTATATTGTGTTTAAAATTAAACACAGACTTCTTTTGTTTGAAACATTTATATAACTGCCATGCTATCTCCCTTTTCCAATTTCAGAAGAAAATAAACACTACCTACATCATCCCCTACCCAAGAGATGCCATTGTAACTCAACCTGTTGACATACATCACAACTTCTGCAAGTTAAAACCACTGTCCTCTGAGGAGACTCTTGAAGAACAACTTCTGCTAGAGTCCATTGCTTGGCCTGAAACCCCATCTTTACCATCACCTCTTTTTATGAACAGCAGCAGTGATCCAGCCCACAGCACCTTCACCATTCTCCCCAGGAAGAGAGAGGGACAGTGGCAAATAGGGGATAAACTGGAGGCCCTGATCAAAATACATGACTTGATGGGCCGTCCAAAGAAGTATGGGGGAGACGTCTTACTTGCCCGGCTGCACAACCCCACCCTTGGTGCTGGTGTTGCAGGACAAGTGGTGGATCATCTCAATGGTTCCTACTCTGCTTTATTCTCTTTACTCTGGGAAGGAAGCACACAGGTTGAGGTGATGATAAAACTTATCATTTTTTATTGTTACTGGAGTTGTGAGTTTATCTATGTATTTGTAATTGCTAGCAGATTTAAGATAGGAATGCTTAATTTAGCCCATATTTGTGAAATTTATTGTTGCATCAACTGAAATAATAATGAAATAAAAAGAAAAAATTAATAACAAAAAATAATAAGACTAGTAATTTATTAAATAGCAATAAAAAAAAGCTAAAAATTAAATAAAATAATATGTGTATTTTAGTATTCAAGGGCCTCACATTCTACAGAATAAAAGAAGTGTATGAACAAAAATAAGTGATTAAGAAAATAACACATCACCCTGTGATGACTAATATTGCTGTAGTAGCAATATTTCACAGCTATGGATAATGAGGTACTTAGTCTAAGGTGAGTTTCAAGCTGACTTGCTTTAAGGAACACTTAATGACTAGATACTTGATGTTATGCTAAAGCACCAATGCTAAAAATTCTTATAAAAGATAGTATCTTAGCTGTTCCCTGCATGTAGCGCTCCACTTACCACAGGGTCCATAGTTACCTTCACCCTCCACCGAGTTGTTGTACCCTCCTGCCCAGGAGGGTCATGTCACTATTATTTACACACACACACACACACACACACATATATATATATATATATATGTGTAGAGAGGGAGAGAGAGAGAGAGAGAGAGAGAGAGAGAGAGAGAGATAATAGTGAGATGTGAAATAAAATAGTGAAATAATAGTGAGATGACGCTCTGGGATTATAGCCAGAGGCCAACAATGATGGAGGAGGCAGAATCCCTTCAGGTTCAGGATACTTACTTAATCCCTAAGGAAATTATGTGGCTTTGGAAACTTGGCAGATGATGAGCAGTGGAGGTGGAGACTCTCAGGCTCAAAAGACATGGGAGGCTTGGACTCATCTGGGATGGGAAACAGGCTCGGGCTCACCTTCAGGGTCAAAGTGCACAGGACCCACAGGTGTGTGATCTCAGGCACACAAGGACCCATGTGTGTGAAAGTGGCTCAGGTTGTGCGTGGATTCATGGACGTGCAGTCTCCCCAGGATGTGGGAAGCCTCAGATTAAGAAAGCTAATGGTCACAGGAATAATTTCCATCCTATCTCCAATTTACCATTTCTATCAAAAATTCTTGAAAAGATAGTCGCCACACAACTCCACTCATACTTAACTAATAATAATCACTTCCCTCCCTCTTTTTAAGTCCAGAGTCAAAACTCACCTGTTCACAATAGCCTATTCCACATAAACTTTTCCATCCTGCTACTTTAATTTATTTTATTTATTTACTCAACGTTTTATCCTTATTATTCTGTAAATTGATATGTTTGTTGTTGTTATTGCTTGTGTACAGTGTCCTTGAGTGTTTTGAAAGGCACTTTCTTAAATAAAATGTATTATTATTATTATTATTATTATTATTATTATTATTATTATGATTGTTATAAGAGGTGACACTTCAGGAGACTGGATGCTTCCTGGTGCCAGATCAAAGGTTCAGATCTATGCTGGCCTGCAGGGACTATTTATATCAACAACTTCACATTTACTGTAGCACAATGAAGCTCTGTTAAATAATATTTAACAGTTCCATGTGCCAGATCCATGTTATTTATACTTCTGTAAGACCCAAATTTCAAAACTTTGATTATTTGTTCTACCAGGTGACACTGGTTCATCCCAGTGAGGCAGTCACTGAGCTGCGCAGGGTGAACATAGAAGAACCCGACAGGATCTACTTCAAGAGTCAGTTCCGCTCGAGCTTGCTCACTAGAACAACCACCTGCAACGTATGTCTACGTCCAACCCAACCTGTGTGCAACTACACTGATTTACGTACAGGTGAGCCATGGTTCTGCTATAAGCCAGCAAATATGAGTTGTGACACCAGGATCAGCAACTACAATGGAGGATATAAAGCAAGCCTGACAACCATGGAGAAGCTTTTTCAGAGGTGAGCAATACCTGTGGTGTTAAATTTCAGGAGTTACTAAAATCAGATCTAAATTAATGCAAGGGAAAATAAGTGCTACTTTGTAAATGCTTTCAAAACACATGAAATAAATCCCCTCACTTTTTAATATTTGCTAGAGAGGGAACTATGTAGCTTGCTACCTGGAAAAATGTTCCATATTTTCTCTATTTTTTCAGAAGCTTAATGATTGGTAGTTTATAACTCGAGCTATTTTTGCTGCCTACTGAGCCTAAAATTTTCATTGTCAGTAGTGATGTGCCATTGTTACCTAAATATGACAATGATAAAAATTTGAATTTGATTGACTGTATTTAATATGTCTCTAGTTTAAAAATCATTTTAATACTTTCCAATTTTTGTGAAAAGATTTTATTGTGTGTACTTTCCTCAGTGGCGTAAACATGAAAGTCTCCATTCCAGCTTCAGGACCTGCCAATGTCACTGTTTTTCCAAAACAGAAAGGTAAAAATACAAATCTTACCGCTGACATCTATATCTTAATCTTCATATCTATATCTTCCCTGGCCACTCTGTGGGGATGGTGTTCGCTCTGTGTCGTAGTGCGATGACACCCAGTTTGTGCTCCAATGGTCAAACTTTAAATACTTATCTGTGTGGGTTAGTTTATGGTACACATCAACTTTTAAATGTCCCTCATTACTGATGGAAATCTCACAGTCCAAGAAGGCTAACCTGACACCTTTCTCCCTGGTGAACATGATGTATTGGTCCACCAACTAAATGTGATCAGTGAATTGTGGTAAGTCCTGAGATTTGATTTTCATCCACATACCAGAAGGAAGCAGCATGGTGATGCGATGATTAGCACAGCAAGAAGGGAAGAAGGTCCTGAGTTCGATTCCACCATTAGGCCGGGGCCTTTCTGTCTGGAGTTTGCATGTTCTCCCCGTGTTTGCGTTGGTTCTTTCAGGGTACTGTGGCTTCCTCCCACAGTCCAAAGACATGCAGTATGTGGGGTTAGGTTAATTGGTCATTCTAAATTGCCCATAGGTGTGAATGTGGGTGCAAATGGTTGCTTGTCTCTATGTGTTTGATGGACTATTTTACATACAAGGGGTATGTGAAATAGGTGGAATTAAGACACAGTTCCAAAAGTAAACACACTTGGTCAGTGCTGAGAGTGGTCCTGTTGCTGAGGTTGGGGTCATGCTGTAATCTCTTACGAACTACCTCCAACACTTACGTGACTGGAACACAAGTGAAGAGAGATGCAACATCGTACGAGACCATGTTTTCATCTGCCTCCATAACGTCATCTCTCACCTTCTCAACAAAATCCAAGGTGTTCTGGATGTGGTGTTCAGAGCTACCTACCAATGGGTTGAGGATCAAAGCCAGAAATTGGAGATGCTATAGGTCACATGTGTCAAACTCAAGGCTCGCGGGCCACATCCGGCCCAGCATACATTTATATCTGGCCCGCGAGATCATTTTATATAGATGTATTATTATTGTTATGCATGGCCCGGCGATATGAGGTGCTAATAACACACAAACTACAGATCCCATAATGCAGCGCTGCAGCCTCCTTGCCCAACACTAGGCTACCTGGGAACATTCCCGTGTCAATCAAGTCAAACTTCTGTTATTGCGAAGCTAGCCGCGCACAATGGCGAAGAGAAAAGTTGATTCTGAAAGCAGAGCCTTTCAATGCCAGTGGGTGACTGAATATATGTTTACAGACATTGCTGGTAAACCCGTGTGTTTTATTAGTGGAGCTAATGTGGCTGTAATTAAGGGATTTAATTTAAGACGGCACTATGAGACAAAACATCAGGATAAGCTGAAAAACTACAGAAAGTAGAAGAGCTAAAGAAGAATCTGACATTTCAGCAGACGTTTTTCACCAGAGCAAAATCACAAAGTGAAGCTGTTGTGAAAGCAAGTTTTATTGTAGCAGAGGAGATAGCCAAATCAGCCCGGTACCACTCTGAAGAGCTGCATGATGAAGGTGTGCAACGTCTTGTGTCCAGACAAAACACAGATTTTGGCAAATGTGAGCCTGAGGAGAAATACGATTGCTGATCGGGTTTGTGAGATGGCCACTGATTTAAGAACACAGTTGTAAAACTTTATTGCATACTCTCTTGCTGTGGATGAAAGTACAGACATGATGGACATTGCACAGCTGGCCATCTTCATCCGTGGAGTGTAAATATTGGACATTAAATCGATGCACGGTACAATGACAGGAAAAGACATTTTTGAAAACGTATTTCAAAGTGTAACCGACATGAAACTGCCCTGGGACAACAGATGGAGCGCTGGTGTTGTATGGTGAAAAAAGCGGACTAGTCAGCAGGATGTAGGATCTAGTAAAGATGCAGGAGGAGAACTGTACTGGTGAGTTATCAGCATATCACTGCATCATACACCAGGAAAGGCTGTGTGGTAAAATCCTAAAAATGGAGCATTTAATGATCACTGTAACGCAAACTGTAAATTTTATCTGAAATAAAAGTTTAAATCACCGTTAATTTCAGTCTTTTATGTGGGAAATAGATTCAGAGTTTGCCGACAATTCTTATCATACAGAGGTCCGTTGGCTGAGTTGGGGAAAAGTTCTCAATTGAGTTTTTGAGCTCAGCAAGGAAACCTGTCAGTTCATGGACATGTATGATGCTGTGAAGGCATTTCAAGTGAAGCTGTCACAAATGCACCAGTGCAACCTGCCTCACTTTCCCTGTTGCCAAGTAATGTTGAACCAAGTCAGCGCAACAGTGTTCCCAAATGCGCACTTTGCTGATAAACTGAGCGCACTGAGTTCGCACGGCGCTTTGGTGACTTTGAAGCACAAAAAGAGAAACTGCACCAGTGCAGATTCAGATGGAGCTGCAGTGTAATGGGACACTCAAGGCAAAGTACGACACTGAATGGCCCGCATAGTTTATTAGTTCCACTCCTGAAGCAATGCCCCAGCTCCCTCTACATGCCGCTCAAACCTTGTGCATGCTTTCATTTATTTTTTTCTGGGGCTTTTGGCAGCATGTTCATATTTCTAACTTGCATAATTTTGACAGGAGCAAAATATTTAAAGTTAAAGTTTATTTTTTTTAAGTGTATTTGTTCTGGAATTATATTCCTGTCTGTTTTTATTCATATTTATGTTTAAACGTAAGCCCCATGCCCTTGGTACCGGGGGCAAAAAGGAGGAGATCACGTTAACACGGGGTGAGAAATATAAGTCCAGACATGTGTGGTGTCCACAAAAACCTCTGAATCTCCAGCCCGTTCTCACTCCCGAGCCGTAACATGCCGACGTTTTGTCACGTCCCGCGGCGTTCCTGAGGAAGGCGAAAGGAGACCTTCGGCGTTCTTATGGTACGCGGTGGGTTATGGCTGAAATCCAGTGCAATGGCGCTCCCGCGGTAATAGACGTTCCAGCCCTGTATTCCAGCCCTAAGCCTAACCTTATCCCTAGCCCTAACCATAACCTTATTCCTGACCATAACCAGGACTTTAATGACGTTAAATAGCGTGTTTCTAAGTGATTTGAAGAAAAAGAGCGAACATGTGTAGATTGAGTCCAGACAGTTCTCATATTTCCTCATTTTTCCGAGGTCGTCATTTAGGAACGTGGTGGGTAGCCGAAAACGTAATATGTTGACGATTTGTCACCTAGCGTAAAATGTTACGCTTTGGGAGTGAGAACGTGTTGGAATCTCAGCTAAAATGTCATATAAACCATTTCTACAACCACTAAACACATCGAAAACAAGCCATGATTAAACGAGCAGTTACATAAATGCGCAGAAGACCGCTAAACAAACAAAACCGAACCAGAAATTCTCCAGACTTCATATAACCAGCTAAAGATAGGCTGGTTAGCTTCCAGAGCTATCACTGACTCCACACACCAAGTTTCACCACGCTCTGACCAAAATTCACTGAATGAGCCACAGAAGAAGACCACAAAAACACACAGCGGCGCAAATGCGCTAACACAGAGATTGGCTTACCGTCCCGATTTCCTCCGTTATTTTCGCCGGTAGCCGGTAGCCACGTGATTATCAGAAGTTACTATGCCTACCTAGCCGCATCAGTGCCATTTTCCGTCAACAACCTCCATTTTAGACCCACCTACAGACACGTGACTGGACAGACGCCACATGCAGCAAATTTGGGCCCACGTGGATTTTGGCATCGCAACGTCTGATTGGTTGAAGTAACGTGAACATGGCATCATTACTTTGATTCTATTGGCTAAAATGATTAAAAAGAGGTGTCAATCATGCAAATTGACCAAAAGAAACAAAAGTTACAGCCCCTCTGAGTTTAAAGAGCCAGAGACCAATTAAACGCTTCATGCGCACGGCAGAAAAGGGCCATTACCATGTAAATGTGTGGTTAATTCTTCAAAAACTATATTTTAAAAAAAGCATTTTTAGGCCTGTTAATAAAATGAATTAATTTCTGCTCTTTAATACCTAAAAAAATTCAACTGGCATGGTGTCCAATTGTGTGCCAAAATTGGACATTTTTGTACAACGTCTGGATATTCATGTAGTGACAGTGCTGTAATTTTTCACTGTTTTACTTTAGAAACATAAATCTTTGCACAGATGATGTTTATATGTTGGTTACTGAAATTCTGGAACCAAATGTGATCTGAGGCATATTTTTAAAAGGGTTATATGCTAAAAATTAAAAAAAAAAATTAGGCTAGGATAAAATGTACTTACTTTTTCTGTGTTCCAGTCTCAGTAACTTTGACACAGTAATATCTGCTTCAATATTTACACCTCTGATGAAATCTCACAAGTGTTAGCTTTATTTTGATACCAAGATTGTAAGGACAGTGTTTGTAATTGCAGAGAAATAATCAATTAAATTTGGGCATTACATTTTCGAGCAGGAAGCTCAGAAACCCCCTTGGGGCTTAAGAGGTTAAAAAACATTGTTTATCTTGTTTGGCCCGCGACCTAAAGTGTGCCTTGAGTTTTGGCCCCCTGTGCAACTGAGTTTGACACCCCTGCTATAGGTGATCGAGTAGATCATGCAGGCAATTGGTTTATGAATCTTCGGTAAACCATAAAGACTTGGTGTAGATTCCTCTGTGGTATGAGGTCCGAACAATAGCATTGTCTTGTTCTAACTGCTTCAGACAGTCTATCACCGTCTTCCAGTAACCACTTCCTGGGTCTTGTTTCAGGGGCTCACAAGTATTTTGTAACTGAGCAGTGACAAAGTTTTCTCACTATAGTCTCTCTGGTTTAGCAAAACTGTGCACTTGCCCTTTTTTGCCAGAAGGATGATACTGTTGTTGTCATTGCTAAGCAATGCAATTGCTTTCTCTCTTCCATGTTGATGTTGGATGCTGGGGGCTTTGCATTGCTGAGACAGGTTGAAACTTTCATACGTATTTGCTCTGCTTCTTTTTAGATTTTAGCACGCCGATGGTGAAATTTGTTTATCTCACCTGTTCATTGAGCAGCTGGTGCTGTGCCTTTTGGAGGACGTTTGTTGCTCAGAGGACCTTAACTGAAGAGCACATTTGCAGACTTCTGGGAGTAATCCTGTTTGCATCTGAAGCTGAATCTCAGATCAATTACTTCCATGTGAGCAGTCTCGTGTTGACACCCTACGCTTAGCCTTTGATTAAGTGATAAAAATTGATGCTCACATGGTGCACCCTGACACAGAACTGACATTTCCGCATTTTGTATTGATTAGAGATAGACTGATAGAATCCTGACACTCACACAGAATACCAACACATCCACTTGCTGGTGCCGGAAAATGATTTTCCAGGTGGCTCATATAACCCCATGGTAAGGCATATGGAATATGATAAAACTTTGGAGCGGAAAATGGCCTGATTTAATTGGCCAGACATCCGAATGGATGTGCACTGGTGGTGGGCATTCTGGCCGAAGTGTCAGCTGGTTAACCAGCCTGGTATTACAAAAGCAGCTTTGCATCCATTACCATTAATGGTGGTCCCATTTGAGCACATTAGCATGATCAGGCCATTTCACCGGAGGTCATGAGAATATCGCTTTGTAATAGTTCTGGCGATTAAGTAATGTAATATCCCTAAGCACTGCAACTGTGCACCATTTCTGCAAAGAGTGTGGTGTAGGCACCATTTTAAGTCGTCTCCGCATTTAGCATACCACATCTCATTCATGTCTTTTCACACTAAAAGAGCAGTAGAAATTACTGGCCATTAAATCAGTTCAGTCTACCATCCTCAGATGGACAGGCTGGTGTATTGACTACCCCAAGATGAATGAAGTGTCACAGTTCGTTGCTTATCCCATGCCATGGGTTAATGACCTCCTGAAACAGTTAGGCACTGCTTGATCTTTCAGGACAATGCATTTGACCAAGGGCTTCTGGCAGATTCCCTTGTCTCCAGAGTCTAAGGAAAAAACATCTTTCTACCCTCTGTACAGTTTGTACCAAAATAAATAATAAATAAATAAATACAATTTTATTTATATAGCATCTTTCTGGACAGAATCACAAAGTGCTGCATATAAGATAAAAAATAATAAAATGGTAAAACAGACAATGTAAAACAGGCAAAAATTTAACCAAAAACAGTTTTAAAAAGGTGAGTTTTGAGTTGTTTTTTAAAAACAACTACCAAGTCCACAGTTCTGAATGTATGAGGGAGAGAGTTCCAGTCTCGGGCCCACAGTGGCAAAAGCTCTATCACCCTTAGTTCTCATCTTAGTCTGTTTTATAGCAAGTAAGCCCTGATCAGATGACCTCAGGGACCTGCTAGGGGCATAGGGCTGTAGCAGATTGGAGATGTAGGGAGGTGCCAGTCCATGCAAGGCTCTAAATGTCATGACCAGGATCTTAAAATGTACTCTAAATTCAACAGGAAGCCAGTGTAGCTGAAATAGCAATGGTGTCACATGTGAATACTTGGAGGATTTTGTCAACAGCCTAGCTTCAGTGTTTTGCACAACCTGCAGACTATCAAGAGAACCTTTGCTTAGACACATAAATAAAGAGTTACAATAGTCCAAGCGTGAGGAAATAAATGCATGTGTAGCAATCTCCAGTTCAGGGCGAAATAAAATAGGACTTAACTTGGCCACATTTCTTAAATGATAAAAACAAGACTGAACCAGAGATTTCAGATGCCCATCCAATCTGAGAGTCGAGTCAAAAGTGTCACCTAAATCCCTGATAGAAGATTTAACATACACAGAAAATACAACTGAATATCATCAGCATAACAGTGATAAGAAATGTTCTCAAAAGAGCCCATTATATGCTGAAGGGCGAGAAGATATATTAAGAACAATAAAGGCCCCAAATCCAAACCCTGAGGGACACCACAAGTAAGGGAGGTAGAGGATGACCTAAAATCGGAGACTACCACAGAAAAAGATTGGATATGTAGATATGAGGAGAACCACTCCAAGGCAGTACCTGATACACCAACCCAATGTTTAAGCCTTTCAAGGAGGATGTGGTGGTCAACAGTGTCAAAAGGGGCCAGGGGGGCCGATGGTGCGATATGGCAGCCTTGCTTCTGTCAGTTTTCCCCAGGGCAGCTGTGGCTACAACAGTAGCTTGCCTCCACCAGTGTGTGAATGTAAGAGTGAATGAATAGTGGAATTGTAAAGCACTTTGAGGGTCTCGAAAAGCGCTATATAAATGCAATCCATTATTATTATTGTTATTATTATTATTATTATTAAAAGCCGATGTTTGGTTCAACATAGGTAGGACCAAGCATTTTCCCGCATCACTGCTCATCAAAATGTCACTTGAGACCCTAATAAGGGCTATTTCTGTGGAGTGAGCTCTGCGAAAGCCGGACTGAAACTTATCGCAAATGCTATGTTTGTCCAGAGCCGCTATAAGTTGCTTGGCTACAACCTTTTCTAGAAGCTTAGCAATTAACGGTAATTTAGAGATAGGTCTGTAGCTGCTCCAAAGAGAGGGGTCGAGCTGAGGTTTTTTTTAAGTGGGAGAACAGCAGCATTTTTAAAATAAACCGGAACTATACCAGACGCCAGTGAAGAGTTGATTAGAGTGAGCACAGATGGACCAATAACCTGGAAGACATTTTTGAATAATGATGCCGGTACAATGTCAAGTGGACAAGAGGATGCTTTCACTGAATTCACTAGTTTTGCCAGCTCAGGTAGTAGAACAGGAGAGAAGGTATCCAAAATGACAGGCCGAGATGAGGTGGAGATAGACATAACAGGTGTTGAATGAGAAAAATTCATTCTTACGCAGGAAGAGCAGGAGTAACAATGCCACTAATGGTGTTAAATAGCACCTTAGGATTACCTCTGTTCTTTGTAACCAAGTGTGAGAAATAGGAAGCCCTTAATGCATCTCTGATCGCATTATTAAAAGAAGCTAAAAGGTCCTTTAGGTAGAGGAGATGAACAGTTAGGTGAGTTTTCCTCCACGTGCGCTCCGCTTTACGACAATAATGTTTTAGATAATGAGTGCTGTCATTTAGCCAAGGAGGAGATTTGCAGGCAGAAACTCTCCTCGTTTTAACAGGACAAATTTCATCTAAAATAAAAACGTAATAATTATTCAAAAGATTGGTTCAATAGTCAACATCATTATGAGGAGATAGCTGTAGGTTAAAAGCATCCGCAAATTTCTCCGCTGTGGAGGAGTCTAAGATACGAGAGCTAACCTTCCTTTGAACAGGGGAGGAAAGCTCATTAAAAGACAGTTTAAAAACAATAACATGGTGATCAGAAATAAAAATGTCCTCAGAGCAAATAAGATCAATATTTAAACCCAAAGTAAAAACAAGGTCCAGTGTGTGACCTTTGCTACGCGTAGGACCAGACACATGCTGAGCAAAATGAAATGAGTCCATAATATTGATAAAATCTCCGGCAAAAGGGTCGGAGTCATCATCAGTGTGTATTTTAAAGTCCCCAACTATGAGCAACCTAGACAACTTCATAGTCGAGCATAAGAAGTCACTGAGCTCCGACAAAAATAACCTATTTGAGCCAGGTGGACAATACAACACAGCACAGTAAAACGGATCCTTGTTTCCAATTTTAAGCAGCTCCAGCTCAAACGAAAGAAAATGTCCAATTTTCACGGAGCGGCAGGAGAAACAGTCCTGGAAAGCCACAGCGAGAACACCACCCCGACCAGAAACTCTAGGCTGGGTAATAAAAGTATAGCCATCCGGGCAGAGTTCAACAAATGACAAATAGTCTATGTCCCACTGCCAGGTCTCAGCCAGGAATTAAAAAATCCAGTTTTTTAGATAATATAAAATCAACAAGAATGATTTATTAGACGGAGATCGAGTGTTAGAAAACGCCATATTCAGCGAAGTAGAAGCCTCCGTATTTGCGGAGGCTCAAGTTAAAGGACGTAGATACTCAGGGTTTGAACCATCACGCTCGTAGAATCCACTCACCGAGGGAAGTAAAAAGAAGAGTCTGGATAAACCCTCCTCAGGCAGGCCGGTCTCAAAGAGCCGGGCCCAGCGTATCCAAACAGGGACGTGGAAAACAAGTCCCCCTCCATGGAGCTTCTCTGAGCACAGGAGACAAGTCACGTTGGGCGTCACTTACCAGCCAAACCCCGCCGCCAGTAAAGCCTGAGCTTTACCTGAATACCTCCTCTTCTCCCTCTCCTTCTCCGTGGTCTAGAGGATCCGCCGAAATTGCCCGACGAGGATCCAGCTGATGGAAGAGGGTGGAAAATGCCGAAGGAAGTCGAAGAGAAATCGTGAGGCATCATAGAGGATCAAATGGATAGCAAAGCCAGACAATCATACACCAAGGCAGCAAATACATCATTAAAACAAAATGAGAACAACAGAGCAGAAAGAGCCAAACACAGGCGCCATCATACTGGAAGTTCAGAACCAATTTGTCCCACTTCTATTCAGCTTGTTTGGAGCCCCAGACACTTTCCAGCACCTCATGGACCAAGTGCTGTGTCTGCACACTGCATATTCTGCCTACCTGCATGATGTCATCATAAACAGTGACACCTGGGTGCAGCATGTGCTGCGGTCCTCGAGTCTCTGAGGCAGGCAGGGCTCACGGCCAACTCAAAGAAGTGTGCGATTGGACAGAGGGAGGTACAGTATCTGGTGTATGATTTTAGTTGTAGCTTTTAAACTACTGCAGTGCTGTGGTAGTTTATTGGGTGTTGCTGTACATGCACATGTGTTAATCTCAAGCGTAGTGCATTTGTATTGATTGGTTGGAGAATCAAAAAAGAGTCCTAAACATATTGAATACAAATCCATTGTGCAAGAATCAAAAATGACATTCACCAGATTAGAAGATTAGAAACATAAAAACAAAAGCAGTACTTTTGTCAGATTTTAATTGAGTTTTATTGCTACATACAGGTTAAGGAAAGGCTTTGTTTGTTTGTTTTTCATATTAAGTAAAGATACACACACATATGTCTGTTTTACTGCTTACCAGGTCAGTCAGAAGTGAGCAGCAGCAGTGTGGAGTCTGAACCCTCTGGCTATTACTACCAGGGTGTGTGGCGAGCACTAGGTGGGACCACGGTTCATCAGTTCAACACTTCCTCAGCCATCACTCAGTGTCTGAAAGGAAAGCAGGTCTATATGTATGGAGACTCCACAATGAGGCAGTGGTTTGAGTACCTTAATGCATCACTACCAGGTAGCTGCTCTGCAAACCTGGCAAACAACAATATTTTATTCACACTATTTTCTTTATGTAGTTTAACTTCCCCTTCAAATTCTTTTAGATCTAAAGGAGTTTAACCTGCATAACCACAAATCAATCGGACCTTTAATGGCTCTGGACTATGCAAATAACATCCTTGTGAGGTATCGCACCCACGGCCCTCCTCTACGTACTGTCAGCGTCCCATCCATGGAGCTGCATTATATTGCCAATGAACTGGACAATGTGGTTGGAGGCAGTAACACTGTAGTAGTTTTTGGCATCTGGGCACACTTTGACAATTTCCCTATTGGGTTCTACATCCGTCGACTGATGTCCATCCGCAGTGCAGTGGTACGGCTACTGTCCAGGGCTCCGGGCACAGTGGTTGTCATTCGGACTGGAAATCCCAAACCTTATACAATTCTTGGTGCATTTGTCAACAGCGACTGGTACACTTTTCAGCGGCTAAAGGCACTCAAGGCTATATTCAAAGGATTGAATGTCCATCTGGTGGATGCCTGGGAGATGGTTCTGGCCCACCACCTGCCACACAGCATGCACCCACAACCTCCAATTATCAAGAACATGATTAATGTTCTGTTGTCATACATATGTTCTCCCAAGGGTGGATAGATGTGTTTCAGTACTCCATGTATAAACATATTCAATCCTCATCTAATCTATCTACTTCACTCTTCACAGTGCAGTTTATGAAGACTGCTCCGGTTTTCACAGTTCCACTGTGATGTCAACTCTTGGCTTCTCCTTAGACTTCAATTGGGGCTTTTATATTAATGCTTTTATATTTACTGAGGGAAAAACAATTCTGTTATCCCTTTTGTATTTTCTGTTTCTTTCAGTATTCATAATATTAAATCAAAATCCATTTCAAAAATTCAGTTTTACTTTTTAGTTATTACACCAAACATAAAATAGTAACATGAGGGGGTAAAAATGAAAAACAGCCAGCAAAGCTGACATGTTCCAGTGTGTTCCTAAGATGGGAAGAACCTAAAATATTATGCTGTCTCTAAATGTGATTTTATATAATTATGTGTTTCCATTGTGCTGGTCAACCAATTACATCACTCGGATTTGGTGCTTCACTGAATGTCCAACCCATTTTTCCTTTTTATATGCCTCGTTGTCAGTGTGAAGAGAGGCCGGTAAGGAAGCGGGCCAAAGTTATTCTCCAAATCTGTGTCACAGCTTATCGATCCCCCCACCAGCCATACATGGCTGCCATTCTCTGTGCCTAGTTCTGCTGCAGGTTTCTTCCTGTTAAAAGAGGGATTTTCTTTCCCACTATTACCAAATGCTCATTCGTAGAAGCCATTTAATTGTTGAGATTTCTCACTGTTTATTATTGTAGGGTATTTACCTTACAATATAAAGCACCTTGAGGTGACTGATCTTATGATTTGTAACTATTTATCCTCCTTGTTTGATACTAAGTGTGCATCTTGTCTAGGCTAAGCAAACAAAACTGCTGGATAACAGGATCAGTGGGAATTTAACAGGCTGTGAACAATCAACATAACTCTATTGTTTTAAGTCCATCCAGCTGATTATTATGGTTGACTGCCAGCCCTGAATTTATTTCTTGATTTTGCAAAATTTTGTAATTCTGTGTCTGAGAATGCCTCACACACTTTCTTCTTTTGTTTCCACATTGCAGACTGTTTGGAAACCAAAGGTTTTTTTTCCTCCCTGTTCACTGAACTTAGCTGGAGTGAACTGGTGATTAATAAAGATTTTTTTTTTTTCTTTTCTAAGTATACTGAAGTATCTGGGACATGATTTGTTGAGACTTAAGTGTGAAGTAGTTTTTCCTTTCTTCTTGCATTGTGCTTGCTAATTTGTGTCTGAAAGGTGTTTGGAAAATGTCATGTGACTATGTGGTGCATGAATTATTTGGAGAGGTTGTTCTGAGTTGATTATTTTTTTTAAATCATTTTCATAATATACACATAGATACTGATTATTGTTACATTAGCTTGCCAATTATGTCCAGAAGTGAAGTTAAATAAATAAAACTGCTTTGAAAAAAAATATTTTTCTCTTTGTTTTTGTGAGGTACCACTAGGGCTGTTCGATATAACGATATATATCGGATGACGATATAAAAACGTCTATCGTTTCATTTTACGCTATCGTTTGTTTCGTGGTGTCGCAAAATAAACTGTTTACAGCAATATTTTTTCATTGTCCGCTTGTTTATTTTCCACATAAACCTTTCACAATAAAGCTCAAGATCCTGTTGAGACTTTTCAAAATAAACTGAATCACGTGAAAGATGCAGAGTATTTACGGATGAGAAGCAAAAAAGAGCTGTCAGGTGCTAAAAAATAAACCTTAGACTCAAACATTAGAACAGGCTTTTCCCCGCAGCACGCTGTGTAATAAATACTCACAAAGAAAACGGCGGCCGTTACAACCTATGTCTAAAAATGTAACGTTTCATGCATCTGTTAAAACACTCGACTCCAGGTACGCGACGCCCAGCTGGAAACACTTCACGCAAGTCGAGCTGCCTGAGATTCACAGAATTTACAGAAAATGTTACATTTTTGTGATTTATATCGTTATCGACGATAGATGTCTTAATATCGGGATATGAGATTTTGGTCATATCGCACAGCCCTAGGTACCACACAGGAGCACCATTTTTGGAGTTATACTAACAATAAATGTACCTACTACCCACTCAAGGTAATACTTTGCTAAGCATGTCATGTGTTTAGTCCGTTGTAAAGTACATGTTAAATTATAATAAAATAATACAAAATAAGCATTTAATTAAAATAGAATTAAATGCCATATGTTCTCTTTGACCTTTTTTCCAAAGGGAAAATGCCACCACCACCCTCACCCTTGTTCTCAATCCTACCAGTGACTCCCATTCATAAAAATCTCCAGCTCTGGCTACTGGAGATACTAGAGCTACAGATGCCAAGAGAATAAATGTCCTCTCACTGTTGGCTATAATAATTCAATACTTTATATATACTTAATAATATATAATAAATAAACAAAATGTCCTAGTTGAAAGCACTCGACACTGAACGCATTTTTTGACTTTTTTCTTTGTTCATGTTAGTCCAAGTAAGTAAATCCTTCTTTGGGACCTCAGGATAGATCATATTAGGATAAATAGTAGGACTGTAAAATTTTAGATTTTCAGAAAAAAATAACTAGATCAGAAAAATAAGCATCTATGAAGTGAAACAGTTGGTGTGACAAACCTGGAAGCAGTTTTATATCAAATGAACAACCTAAAATATTATGTATTTGATGGATGTACATGCAGAATATTATTATTTTAAATTCATTAAAATTTGATGTGTTCTGAAAACAAGACAAAGGGATTATAATTAACAACCCAGTTTTGAGAAACACTCTCAGCTTATGTATCTTTTATTCATAAGGAGAAACAGGAAACTGGACGACTGCAGAGCCTAGGGCAGCAAACATGCTAGGACCGCCCCTGTTTGCTGCACTCTGCACATTCCTGATTTTGGTCCAGTACAGTTTTTATGCCTTAATTAAGGAAATTAATTTTTTCAACCTGAAATTTAAACTTTAGTCACCATCTTTGCAATTAAATAACTTTACGTTTGTGTTCAGGATATTTATAAAATCCACTTATTTTACAATAATAATTTATAATTATATGATAATATCTACCAGAGGCCTGGGAGCTTGAGGGTCCTGCGCAGTCGCTTAGCTGTTCCTGTTACCTTCACCCTCCACATCTTCTCCAGCTCTTCGCTGAGGCCTTTTTATTTCTCCAGCTTCTTGTGTTCCTTCTTCCTGATGTTGCTGTCGTTCAGAACCGCTCCGTCTATCACTACGGCCGTCTTCTTCTGTCAGTTGTGTAAATACTGAGGAATGGTGACATTCCTCAGTATTTACACAACTCAGAGCCATGGGGGCCATTTCACCAGAGAACTCTGATTATCATCAAAGTCAGACTGACGACAAATTCAGACTAAAACTAAACCAGAGGAGAATCAGACTGTGGGAACTGAAGTCTTTACCTGATTTGCAAGCAGCTTTATGAATGTTTGTCATGAAGTTCATGCAAGGCAGTGCTATCCTCTGTGATGAAATGAGTGATTCTGTCTGTGAGTCCACATTTAACAGAGTCGCGACACACTGACTAAGAATCAGTCAACATTCTTTAGTATGATCTCTTTTTGCCTGTATGGTGTTCATCACAGCAGAAACAGACGCCCCCTGCTGTCTGTGTGTGTAAATCAACGCTCAACTATTTTTAAAAATCGTTATTAAACATATAAATCTCATTTTCTAGCATAGATAAAGTATATCTTGCTTACATTAAAGGGCGGTAAATCAATTCACAGTGCTGTAAAAAGTGTTTAGCCTCCTCCTGGTTTCTCAGTTTGCTGCATATTGTGCAAAGCAGAGTGGGTAAAATTCCTCCACAGTGATGTGAAAGACTCATCAACAGTTATTACTAATGTTTGAATGCCCCTGCCAGTAGTACCAGGTTTGGGGGAGGATTACTTCTTCACGTGATCCCAGGAAGGTTAGGATCATTTTTTTCCCCTTAACAACTGAAATCATCATTTCAAAGCTGCATTTTCTATTTCCTTGGATTATACCAGGGGCGATTCTAGGATCAGCGCTTTGGGGGTGCTGAGCACCCAGAGAGCTGCCCAGCCAGGCAAGATAAACTTTACACGTCACGATGAGACTTCTTCCCTGTCTCTGTCAGTCCCTGCATCCCTAAATGTCTCCAGTTGTCCCGAGTTCCCTCTGACTGTCTCCTTGGTGCATTTAAACCTCTGTTCCTCCCTGTCCTCATCGTCTGTTGTCTTCATCTCCATTATCAATCATCATAATTTTACCATCTCTGTGCAAGTCTGCAAATCTCTTTATTAAATCAGAAGATTCTTGAATTCATCAAGTCTCTCTGTGCCTGGGTCCTCGTCGCAAAACATGACATCACTGTTTTGTACATTTTAACATAATCCCCACATTTGTGAAAGAAAAGCAAAACACTTTTTTGAAAAGTCTGTAACAAAACCATTAAATCTGATAAAGGTTATTTAAATGCTGCTAAAGAAGAATGGATTGGAATAAAAAAAAACATATCTTAACGTTAATTACTGCGGGAGAATAATGAATGATGCTCATAGTGAGTAAAAAGTAACCTCAGTGCATTTTTTGGACAGAGATACACTTCAAATGTGTGTGTACAGGGAGTGCAGAATTATTAGGCAAATGAGTATTTTGTCCACATCATCCTCTTCATGCATGTTGTCTTACTCCAAGCTGTATAGGCTCGAAAGCCCACTACCAATTAAGCATATTAGGTGATGTGCATCTCTGTAATGAGAAGGGGTGTGGTCTAATGACATCAACACCCTATATCAGGTGTGCATAATTATTAGGCAACTTCCTTTCCTTTGGCAAAATGGGTCAAAAGAAGGACTTGCCAGGCTCAGAAAAGTCAAAAATAGTGAGATATCTTGCAGAGGGATGCAGCAGTCTTAAAATTGCAAAGCTTCTGAAGCGTGATCATCGAACAATCAAGCGTTTCATTCAAAATAGTCAACAGGGTCGCAAGAAGCGTGTGGAAAAACCAAGGCGCAAAATAACTGCCCATGAACTGAGAAAAGTCAAGCGTGCAGCTGCCAAGATGCCACTTGCCACCAGTTTGGCCATATTTCAGAGCTGCAACATCACTGGAGTGCCCAAAAGCACAAGGTGTGCAATACTCAGAGACATGGCCGAGGTAAGAAAGGCTGAAAGACGACCACCACTGAACAAGACACACAAGCTGAAACGTCAAGACTGGGCCAAGAAATATCTCAAGACTGATTTTTCTAAGGTTTTATGGACTGATGAAATGAGAGTGAGTCTTGATGGGCCAGATGGATGGGCCCGTGGCTGGATTGGTAAAGGGCAGAGAGCTCCAGTCCGACTCAGACGCCAGCAAGGTGGAGGTGGAGTACTGGTTTGGGCTGGTATCATCAAAGATGAGCTTGTGGGGCCTTTTCGGGTTGAGGATGGAGTCAAGCTCAACTCCCAGTCCTACTGCCAGTTTCTGGAAGACACCTTCTTCAAGCAGTGGTACAGGAAGAAGTCTGCATCCTTCAAGAAAAACATGATTTTCATGCAGGACAATGCTCCATCACACGCGTCCAAGTACTCCACAGCGTGGCTGGCAAGAAAGGGTATAAAACAGGGGTCCCCAATCCCAGTCCACGAGGGCCGGTGTCCCTGCAGGTTTTAGATGTGTCCTTGATCCATCACAGCTGATTTAAAAGGATAAATTACCTTCTCAACATGTCCTGAAGTTCTCCAGAGGCCTGGTAATGAACTAATCATGTGATTCAGGTGTGTTGACCCAGGGTGAGATCTAAAACCTGCAGGGACACCGGCCCTCGTGGACTGGGATTGGGGACCCCTGGTATAAAAGAAGAAAAACTAATGACATGGCCTCCTTGTTCACCTGATCTGAACCCCATTGAGAAACTGTGGTCCATCATCAAATGTGAGATTTACAAGGAGGGAAAACAGTACACCTCTCTGAACAGTGTCTGGGAGGCTGTGGTTGCTGCTGCACGCAATGTTGATGGTGAACAGATCAAAACACTGACAGAATCCATGGATGGCAGGCTTTTGAGTGTCCTTGCAAAGAAAGGTGGCTATATTGGTCGCTGATTTGTTTTTGTTTTGTTTTTGAATGTCAGAAATGTATATTTGTGAATGTGGAGATGTTATATTGGTTTCACTGGTAAAAATAAATAATTGAAATGGGTATATATTTGTTTTTTGTTAAGTTGATAATAATTATGCACAGTAATAGTCACCTGCACACACAGATATCCCCCTAAAATAGCTAAAACTAAAAAAGAACTACAAACTACTTCCAAAAACATTCAGCTTTGATATTAATGAGTTTTTTGGGTTCATTGAGAACATGGTTGTTGTTCAATAATAAAATTATTCCTCAAAAATACAACTTGCCTAATAATTCTGCACTCCCTGTACTGTGTATTGTCCTGTGATGATTCATGATCTAGATCTTTGAATACAGTAATTTTTATATTCCTGAACAAGGTTTTAATAGTTTTGCAATTTTCATTAGTTTTTATTTTTATTTAGTTTTGACTTCAGATTTTCAATTCTATATCAGTTTTAATTAGTTTTTACCATTTGTTTGGTAGTTTAGTTTAGTTTTTATTTTTTGAAAATCCTTCGTTTCAGTTTAGTTTTTATTAGTTATAGTTATAGTTTTAGTCTTGTTTGCAATACGAGCTACATACTAGGGGCAAGACTGTTAAAAAAATGGAAATAATTAAGTGTAACAAAATCCCAGTTTCATCATATCCATCCATCCATCCTCTTCCACTTATTCTTGGATAGGTTGCTATTCCAGCTACCATACCCTGGTGCACCCTGGACAGGTCACCAGTCTGTCGCAGGGCTAACACATAGAGACAGACAACCCACATTTCCCCCTATGGGGAACCTATGGGTTCTTTTTTTAAAAATATTAATTTAGGGCAGATGAACAAACAATGATACCAGGCAACTATAAAAGATATATGGCTTTAATATTTAGTAGACAGATTTACAACAGCATCTGAAAAGCAGGTAGTGTAGATAAACAGAGCTTAGCCAACTCTAAAGTAACTTGGATGAAATTTAAGTTAAACATTAGGAAGCCCAACATTCAATGCTGGTATTACAGTTGTGACAAAACACTGCAACTGACTAGCAATACAATAACACAACACAAAAGCCAAGCCATCATGAGTAACTTTTAAGTGTTTAGTTATACATTAGTAAAATATTTTTAAAAAAGCAAAAAAAAGCACTGAACTGAACTGCAAGTGTGCATGTGGGTGAAAAAGGAGAGGTACATCAGGGTACATCAGTCAAGTAACAATTTTTTGTTGATCTTAAGGAAAACTCGCTGCTCCAGAGATGTGGTTGTTCTGTTTCTCAGCCCAGATGACAGGAGTCCACACACAGAAAAGATGCGTTCCACAAATGCTTGTGAAGCAGGGGCACTAACAAGATCTAGAGCTACAGGGGCAAGTTTTGGATAGACAGCCTGTCTTGCTTTCCAGAAATGCAGCAGTGTCTCATTAAACACACCCTGTTTGACCTCAGTGATGTACTTCTCCATCTCAGTAAACAGACCATCTTGATTTACATATGACAAGTTGAGCTCTATACGAGATGCAAGGAAGCGGTATTTCTGAAGGACACTAGGAGGGACCCCTGTTACAGTTTCAGTGGGCTCTGCAGTGTTAACATCATCCTGAGAAGTAGTGCCTGGGTTATACTGAGCTGCCAGGTTCTGCACAAAGGACTTTGCTGCTTTCATCAGCGATGCTGTATCTGGTGACTGAAGCATCAGTGAAACATTTGGATCCAGGAGGCAGGCTCCTGCTGGTGTAGCATCAAACTGTGTGGAATCAGGATTAAGAATACCAGCAAACCGTTTCCTTAAAGACTTCAGAAGCACTTGAGCTAAAGGATTCCTAAAAGGACTCGTCAGCAGATGTGCCTCAAGGTTGAGCAGACATGGCACTACTTGTGAGAGTGACTGGCTGTCACTCTGAAGCTGGTCTGTATGAATGGCAAAGGGTTCAAACAGCTTGACAAGGTTCTCCAGCTTGGCCCAATCACTTGTGAGAAGTGTATCCATCTTCAGCTGCTCAAGCAGTTGGTTTAGTTCAGCTCGGGTTTCTAGCAGTCATCTCAACATGTCAAAAGTACTGTTCCAACGAGTGGTACAATCCCGGATCAGAGTTTTGCCACACCTTTTGATCATTTCTTCATTTGCCACTGATGATTTTCTTACAGCATGCACCAGTTTTCTTGCTTTAGTTATGACTGAATCAGCAGTCGGGTGTTTCATGGCATCTTTGATTGTGAGCTGGAGAGTGTGTGCTAGGCACGGCATTCTGTGGAACTTGCTGCTCTCCCCATATTCTTGCAGCTCAAGGTCTTAAAAAAACAAAACAGACAGTTATAAAACGTGTAAACATTATAAACATAGAAGCAATAGTCTAAAAATGTTGTTATATTTCCACTTGAGGTATGTATTTGATTTAATAAAAACTATTTCGTAAACTATGGACATTAGCTCTGTGCTGCAGGTCTCTTAAGTAAGCAGACCTGTTTCAATACATTTTACTTCTTAATAGTGTTATCCCCATAGCCATGAGTAGGATCACAGCAGAAGCACTGATTAAAGCTTTTACTGGGGATTGTGAGTCAAATGATGTGGGCAGCCTTTTATGTGAATAAAGCATAAACAGCATTGCAATTATTTAGTTTAAATAAAAAAAGTTGGGGAACTTTCGTTTACAAAAACATAGTGAATCTTTACCAGCTACAGCTAGTTTCCATTTCCAGCCTTTCTGCAACATATATGCTGTCTGCAATATAGCTACAGAGGAAGAGGAAGTAGGAAGTAGATTTCATCCATATATTCACATGCATCAGAAAATTTACTAGGAAACTAACATTATAGCTGCAAATGCTGTTGATTAATGCAACGGTTTACATGAGTAAAAAGAAAAAGAATTGACAATGTGTTTGCTCCTATAAAAACAGTCACCAAAATCTCCACGTTCCTCACACTCCGTGTCTGACTCCTCCGACTCAGACTCCATCCACATTTCATCTTGGCCCTCTCCAGCAGCTCTTTGCTCATCCCGAGAACCGTTGGTATCATCAGTTCGCCTGCGATTCTGAAGAAGCCGTACAGCCTTGACGATGTTGGCCCCGTTATCGGTTACAACGAGCAGCACCTTCTCTTTCCCTACAGCCCACTCTTCTAATGTCTGATCAATGCAGCGGGCAATGGCCTCACCAGTATGTGGGTGCTCCAGTCGGTGCAGGTTAAGCAAAGCATGGTGGACCTGGCCTCCAGGTGTGTGGTAAAAACAAGCTGACACACCCATGAAAGATGCTGTTAATCCCCTTTTGCTCCAGCCATCTACACACAGTGTTAGCTTCCTCACTTCTTTTATTAGTTCTTTCAGTTTCTGCTTTGCTATATCCATCTTGGTCCCAATGAGACAATTAACTCTTGCAGCTCCTGGTGTTCGGAATTTTGGTTCAAGTGAATTGCTAAAGTTTTTGAAGGCATTTGACTCACACAGTTGTGTAGATATCCCAGTCTCAATAAACATATTCACCAACGCTTCCTCTTGCTTGTGATGTTCCTGCGATTTGACCAACCAGCAGCCATCGGGTCGCCGTTGGAAGCACTGCATTAATGTTTTTTGTGGGGTTGTCTCAGCATGCATCACGCTGCCTTGCCTGGGGTTAGCTTCTGTTTCTGGGCATGAGGCTTGGGCATTCTCCCTTACCTTCTCAAGGTAAGCTAGGTTAGCCTTCTTGTGCAAACTTTTCAAGTGCAATTTAAGGTTTGTGGGATTTTTCCCCTTTAAAAATGTCCCACATATTTTATCTCTTTCCATTACAAGACACTTGCTTTTATCTAAAACACTATCATATTCGAAGTAATCCCAAATTGGACTCTGGCGCTTTCTCCCGACTTTTGTTGACATGATGCTACGCGTGGACGGAGCGGCAACACAGACGACCCGACTGAGGTACTTGCCACCTGCTGGCATAATGAGGCACAGCAAGAACATAACCTGGAAACTACACTTCATTCTCACCCTAGACACATACACATCAATGAAAACTAAACACATTTTCTCTATAAATTCAGTTAATTTTAGTTAGTTTTGTGAACGGTCATTTCAGTTTTAGTTAGTTTTCCTTTTTTTGCAAAGTCTCGTTTTTATTTTTATTTCCGTTAACGAAAATGTTTTTTATTCGTTATTTCGTTAGTTTTCGTTAACGATAATAACCTTGTTCCTGAATGACTTAAGAAAATAGAGCAATATTTAAAAGTTGGCTTAAGAAAAAACGCCCTGCATTGCAGTATAATGTTTGAATTCTTTAATGTAAAATACAATTAAATGAATTAAGTAATGATATCAATAAAATATGACAATTTTATTTATTACAGAAAATCTAAAAATCACCTACAGTAATCTATGAATGTCAGAAAAATCAAATATAGCAGTTTAAAACGAACAGTGTAGGCATCTCCTCTGTGCAGCCAGGCTTCAAAATCCTGCCAGGCTGCCCCAGTCTCACTGTGGCTGGGAGGGAGGGAAGGTGGACCAGAGGATTGCCCACACAACAAATAAATGTTCAACAGATTCTTCCTTGTTTCTGAGAGAGCAACACAGACTAAAGGTTGCTTTTTTTTAAAAAAAGAAAAAAAAAAAGAAAAACCTAATTACAGCAATAATGACAGTTAAGCCAGTTTATTTGTGCCTCTATTTTGAAATACTATTTACAAAAATGTTATTGATTTTGGTTTGTTATGATCTTTAAACTTTTTCAAAAGTATATTATTATATTTTTGGACAAATCTTTCGATGAAACATACATTTTTTTGAGCTTTTATCATGTTTCAGCCGGTGCATTTATCAGGGTGGGTCTGGGTCTGGGTTGATAAATGCACTGGCTGATAACTGCACATTTCTGGCCAGAAATGTTTCAGCAGTGTTACATATGTACTACATACTTGCTTTTTGTTACTAGCTGATACCCTACATTTGTATAGACATTAGATGGTGTGAGGCTGGGGAGTTGAGTGGAGTGAGTAGGTGGGAGTTGAATGGGGGGTTACGGTGGGAGGTTGTTAGGTTTCTTTTCTTTTTTTTCTTTTTTTTTTGTTAAGAGAGACACAGTTCTGTGTCTTCTCCAAGCTTCACATGTAAAATCCAACAGTGTGAAGCACATAGAAGCCAGAAACTGTAATGCCACAGATCAGAGAGGCTTCATCATCACCATCTTCATCGCCGTACAATCAGAGCGTGAGACTTCACATCTGGAGCACAGGAGAGATTCTGTGATAAGTCTCCCTTCTAGCTTGTCCCACAGCAGTCGGTGAGATTTGCTCACAACAAAAAGGGTTAATGACATTATTTCCATGAAAACATGTATTAATTCTTTGTAAAGTGTTTAAATTGTGTTTTCACTTGACCTTAGGAGTGTTATTTTGAGTGTATTTTAATGTCTGTACTCAGGTGTTTCCCTCTGTGATCCATCCCCTTCAGAGCTGAGACACTCAGGACTGAACAGACTGCACAGTTTCTGTGACTGAGCCTACAAAACACCTTCTTTGAAACCACTCATGATAGAAGGGCTTATATTTGCAGCAGCACTACTAAAGGTATTCAGTTTATTACAGGATGTGTTTGTTTCTTAGGACCAGCTCTAAGTGCACACTACCTAACATATACACCTTTCTGTTCCTTACAAACCAACTACTCTGGATCATATGGCCAGTTGGCAGGAATGTTGCTGCAGGAAAACATCCCTGGAGATCACCATCATTGTCAGACTGACTGTGCCTCCTCTGTGCAGTGTCAAGATCCTCCCTAAATGAGTGTGTAAGTTAACCTTTTCATTATTTTATTCCCTTTGACAAGACAAGTATCACTGATATTTACATTTACAACTACACATTGTCCGGAGTGGTAAAATATTATGCTGCTATTATTTGCTGCTATTTTTTATGATCATTATTACTATTCCATTAATTATTAATATTGATATTGCATTTAGATGTTTAAACATATTGGCACCCAATTAAGCTTTTATTACAGGTCCAAGAAGAACCACTTTAAACTGTTGAGTTGAATTTATAATTTTAAAGGCTTTTGAATGTTTTTATATTCTTACACTGAAGTTTTCAGTGGGTGAGAAACTGAGCTGCAGGGACAGGAAATATACTCTGTGCCAAAATGAGACAGGAAACACTTCTGCAAGGCTTGCTGAAGTGAAACTGAAAGCAGTCTGAGTTGGTTTGTCATTTTATTATGCATTTATATTTTTGATTAAGCTTTGATTAAGCTTTAAGTAGTTGTATTAGATTGAAACATTTGTTTTATACATTTTATATATTTTACATGTAAGTCAAGATTATTACACACATAGTTTCAGTTGTGTACGTGCTGGCCTTCTGTCTGGTGGAAAGGTTACAAGGTTTAGCTGATGAAGTGAAGGGTGAAATAAAGGACAGCACACACACACACACACAGTATTAGACTCATTTATATAGGTAAGAGTTTAATCATGCGACTGCAAAATTGTGCCTGCCTATGTGAAAGTTTGTGCAGAACGTGGACCTGATGTTCCAGAAGATAAGCCTGGGCAGGATGGTGACAGGAAGCACCTGGGTTCGAGCCGAAGACAATGTTCTTTTTTAAACTATGTTAAAAGTTGTCAACGGAACGGTTGTGGTTTTGGATTGACGTATGCTGTATTGAGTCTGCTTGGCAACAGAAACCCTATAAAGTCTTTGTTCTGACTATTGTAAGACAGTTCAACACTGAATCTGCACAAGTGTTGGACTCCACATGTGTATTCATTAAAATGTCGTCTAATTGCACCCGGCCGGATCAGTGGTTATTATTTTTGGATTCCTCCTCAATATCTGAACCCTTAACAACATGTTCCTGTTTTCTGATCTTCTTTTAAAGTCCTCAGCCATCCTGCTTCTGTGCTGCTTGCCACACATCAAACACTGGCCGGATGACAGGGAGGATCCACTCTGAAGTCACTGGACATGATGAGGATCATATGGGACTTTATAGTTTGATAGAAACATTGTACTCTTTGATTACAGGTTTTAAATGGACATAATGACTGCCTCTCTCTGATCAACAGGCTAAAGGATTGTTTTGATTGTTAGAGCTCTGTACAATGTATGCCTATTTAATATTTCATCACAGAGCAAACCATCCATCCATCCATCCATTCGCTTCCGCTTATCCTTTCCAGGGTCGCAGGGGGCGCTGGAGCCTATCCCAGCTGTCATAGGGCAAGAGGCGGGGTACACCCTGGACAGGTCGCCAGTCTGTCGCAGGGCCAACACACAGGGACAGACAACCATTCACACTCACATTCACTCCTAGTGACAATTTCGATTATCCAATTAACCTATCCCCACAAGCTGCATGTCTTTGGACAGTGGGAGGAAGCCGGAGTACCCGGAGAGAACCCACGCAAACACGGGGAGAACATGCAAACTCCACACAGAAAGACCCCGACCTGATGGTGGAATTGATCTCAGGACCTTCTTGCTGTGCGGCAACAGTGCTAACCACTGTGCCACCGTGCTGCCAAGAGCCACCGTGCTGCCCAGAGCAAACCTTTTATTTATTTATTTATTCAACATATTTTTATTTTGTTTTAATGTTGAATTAACTGTGTGGATTGTTTTAAGTGGGCACTCGGGATGTCATATGACCAGAAATGTGGTAACTGGAATTCTACAGTATGTAAAAAAAATCTGCTAAGAACGAAACACAGACAAAAAACCCCAAGAGAACTCAAATTCATTCCATGTAATCCAATCTAAAACATTTTAAACTGCTGAACAGCAACACAAACAGTGTTAAATATTTGTGTCCTTAAGAGTTCAGATAGATAAAGCCTTGTGTATAATAATTAGTCATAAACACAACTCAAAGTCAGGGACTAACTAAATTTGTGACTTTGTGTCTGAGCCCAGGTTAAAACACTGTGTAAAAAAGCATTTAGTGGCTGAACAATGCTGTAAACTAATGATACTTGTTTATCCATGTTCACAAAAAGGACTAATGTGTTTATTTGATTATTTGTATGTGTTAAACTGTGTCACCACCTTGGACTTTCATTTGAATTTACTCAAAAATCACGATACAGTTCTCTTTTACCACTGTGTGGATTTTATGTTTACTTAAAACATAAAATAAAAAGAGTAATAAATAAAAAGATATGTAATATACTTACATATCTATATTATTGCTAATATATATTGTAATATATCTATATCACGCCTAAAGCACTTCTGGATGGATGCAAACTGCATTTCGTTGCAGTGTACCTGTGCATGTGCAATGACAATAAAGTTGAATTCTATTCTATTCTATTCTATTCTAAAAAGATGTGTAGAAAATGCACTTTCTAGTTACAACAACAATACTGTGAATGCTTTTCAAGCATTCACACTAATAACGTTCATAGTCCCCACTGCTCACGGACCCTGAGTCCCCAGAGCCGGGTCCGTGACATAGACTATGACACAGTAAGCGAAGAAAAACAAATGTTTATATCTACTGTTGTAATAATTTGGCACAGTCATGGTAAAAAGACAGTAAACGGTCTGCCAAACAACACACACCACAAATCTCTGAATAAATCTCTGCTATTCCTTGAATTTTTCCTTGTTTAACCTTATAGGCATTACTGCACATCGTTGTTTGGTTCATCTCGAGGTTAAGTTACAGCCTAATCTATCCACATTAAAAACCAACATCTTCCTGAAATTCTTACTTCTCGTCATGTAAGTTGGTAACTTAGTTATAACACCCTCCAAACACATATTTGTTTTGATTGCTAAAATCTGGGTTCTCTCCAGATGCCCTTCAACAACCCCTCCCCCCTCCTCTTCATCATCAGCTGGATCAATCATCTTGTGTACTTATGTGTCCACACAGACAAGCTGATGATTGATTGGGGACGACATCGGTGGGCAGAAGAGACCGCACGTTGCTCCCTAATAGAGAGAATAACTCTCTGTAGCTGCAGCTTATTTCGAGACATTTATGCCTTAAAAAATTGCCTGTTTAAACATTTCTGAAGGGACCAAAACGAGAGGATTTTTACCGTTTCATCGTTATCATTACATTTGCCAGGATGATATCTGCCGTTTCCCTGTTATTTCATCTCTTCATTCAGTTTGAAATGGTGAGTTAGCCTCTCTTTTATCAGTTTTGTTGATCTGTTGATTAGAGTTGCACTACATGGCTAATAAGGCCAGTATTCAGTACTGTGTTGCGTAATAACTGTAACTGGGATTTAGCAAATTTACAGAATTGATTAAAGTATAGCAATTGTGCTATACTTTTAGTTCTGTTGTAACATCACTTTTGTTAAAAGAATTTGGCCAAAACTGTTGAACAGTTTTGTAAAATCACTTAGATCTCAATACATATTTCTAAAAATAACATTTGAGATTGGGCTTTAGGGGAATTATAGCCGCCACTGTGGCAAATGTAATCAATCAACGTGACTGAGTTTGATAAACTCTTACCGCATGAATCAAACAGGCACCTCAAGCCTCCCGAGTACTATTAATCATATGCCCATATATGATTTATTTACCTTTACCAACAGTATCCTGATGTTCTAGACCCAAAAAGTGCTCAAATTTGATTAAAATCATGGAGTGATCAGGTAGCCTGATTAGGGAGTTGTTGTTTTGACCTTCTGCCCACCTGAAGCAACATACTTCCACCAATGCAGCTGCGTGTGTTGCTTTAAAAAGCTGCAGAACATGTTTAAGCCTTATAACAGAGGTCACAGGCTAGTATTAACAATAGATGTAAATAAATAAAGCGATTTAATGTGAAATGTGACTAAAATTACATAACTAAATTGAATATCTTCTTTAATTTTATAATTATATTCATTACTACCAAACACACAGTTTAATGAACTTTACACCTAGCAGCTCTAAACATATGAAGTCTTACGTGGGATTAATGAAATTCAAATTATAAGTAGGCTACTGTAGCTTTAAAACTGCAATAAAATAAAATAAAATAAATAACAGAGAATTTAAAAATGAATAAACCATTTGTTGTATGAATTTTGACTACTATCCAGTTTCAGACTAAGCATTAAGCAAACAAATCTGTTCGCACACTGTTAAATTGATCCAGTTTCCATCCTGTTCTTGGTGATGTCTAGACAAAGCTTTCATCAAATTAAAAGGTTAAGTGGTAGACAGGCCATAGGGAGCTACTGGTGATGGACAGGAGAGCCAAAGGTTTGCCATCTTTACTGATTTCTACTCTCAGGTCCAGTAAGAGCTGACTGTTTTCAGTGAAGCGACCTCAGAAATATGGATAAGACTTCAGGTTTGGAAAGGTTGTGTGTGTTTAAGGGGCCAAACCAAATGAACTTTTATTGGCAGTCATGCAGTAGTAGTTTAAACAAACAACATAAATGGGGTTATAGTCCACAAAAGAAGGGCATGGATTAGTTACTGTGGGTTGTAGTGCGGGAGAAAACATTGAGATTAGCATAAAAAGTCTTATCTTATTTGACTTGTTACTTTTAAAAAAATAATTGATTTCACATATTGGATAATACTACTAATAATGGATCATGCCACCACTGGAGCTACCGGTAACTCTTTCACCAATCAGACGTAGCCATGCAGTCACATGACCAGATATAAAATGGTGGGCCGAGCAGCCCAAGCCTTTCAGACTACAAAGACGGACAGACGAAACATAAAAAAAAAAAAAAACAATGGCAGAAGCAACCGTCTCCGCTAAAACTGAAGAGGACAAATACCCTTGGCCGCATATGCAAAGCATGTTTCGCTTTAAGGGAGTACAAAAGGACAGCTATATAATGCGGTGTCTTCTGTGTGAGCCAAAGCAAACTGACAAAAACTCAACATCTAACCTGAGGAAACATTTTGCGGTAAGTTTGCTCTAAATTTCTTTTTTAGCTGTGGTTAAGAGGATGTCAGTTTTACAGCGGCTGTGTCGAGCTTGATTCCTTGAGAGTCGGTGTACTGCAACTTTTTGATGTGTCCATAATCCAACACACATGAATTAAATGGCTGAATTGCCACTTCAGCATGCAGTCAAGTACTATGGAGTCTTGCTAATGACCCAATAATTTTATTTGGCATGTCACGGTGAGGACATGTTTAATAGTTTCAGAACACTGGCCCTCGAGGACTGGAGCTTGACACCCGTGGGTTATAGAATCACAGTCTTAGGCCTTGCCCATATTAGAAATTAGATGATTTAAAAAAAAAAAAAAAGCGCATATCCAGAATCACCCCCTTTCTACTAAAAACTACATTAGTAATTAAGCCGTTTTAATATTTTTCTTTTCTCCACAAGTGACTTTTTGTCCTGACTCTTGCTTCAGAGAAGTACAGTTATAAGGTGTAGAAGTTTATAAAGAAGAAAAGCTAAACTTTTTTTTTGAAGGAGAATCTATTGACTTGCACTGCTAAGCATTGCATAAGTTCTTGTTTTGACCTTTATCTGGATTTTTTTTTTTTTTTAGCAGAGACACATGTGATGTAGGCACGACTTTGTTTCTCTTCCCTTCCTGTCGTCTTCGGGTCAACACAACTTAAAGCACTGTCGGGAGACATCTCCCAAATAGAAGGCTGCCAAAGTAAAACAGAGACACAGTGAGACAATATAATCAATCACATGTACATGGGTGAATGTCTCTCATGAGAGTCACACAGTACTCTTCTTTATTGCAGGTTATATAGGACACAGCAGACGGAGGCAGTCTCCGCCTGTTCTCAGAATATAGATTGCAAATGCATATCTTGCTAAAGAATATAGATTGCTTAACAGACAAATTCATATCTTGCTAAAACGTTCTGTTCATACTATACTAAACATCTGCTTAAGTGGAACTTTCCGTTCCTCTTTACACAGAAACTTGTCTTCACAGGCATTTGATAAGCATAGGCAAGGCTTCATGTTTATCAGGGTGAATCATCATTCAGAGTTTACACAGTTACAAGCAAAGCATATTTGAATAATAAACAAAATCTTTTCACGTTTCCCTCCTGTTGTTTAACTTTCACACTAGTTAAAACACCTTTGGTTTATTATCTGTGCATGATTTCTTGCAGCGCATTTTTAATCAGCACGTCATACATTGGTGTATCACAGCATTTCAGTGTCAGGGGGATTATCATCATCTTCGTCCATGGGCAGTGTCAGGTATGCCTGCACATGAACTGCAACAACTTTATTAATCATTGATTGTGCACATGGCAAAATACAAGAAGTAAAACAACAGAGTAGGAGTAGAAGAACTCCTACAAAAACCAGTCCTTTTATTAAAAGAGATTTCCAGGAACCACTCAACAGCCAGGTAAGCCAATCTTCAGTGTTCGTGACATAGTCCTGTTGCTGAGCATCCCTGAGTTGTTTCAGCGTGCGTAAGGCGTCGGTCATGTTGGAAGAGTGAACATTATCTGGAATGTACGTACAGCATGTGTTGTTAAAGAGTATACAGAGTCCTCCTTTTTCAGCCAGAATCATGTCCAGTGCGACTCGGTGTTGCATCACAGTTATGCACAGGGCATCAATCTCTTCATTTTGTTGATTGTTGATTTTGCACGAGGCATTCAGGAACAGTCCAAAGCGGTAGTCCAAAGTTTCAATCCTTAACATGTTCTTTCCAGTGCCCACCCATGGAAACAGTGAGTGGAGGACCTTTTGTCCGGTGGTCCAAAGCTTAAATTCCTCTGGCACATCACTGCCATAGATGGGGTCATGTGGTTGCACTGCGGAGACGTCTCGTCGTCGTCTTGTGGTCTGAGAGCTATTTACAGCTGACATCCTGAAGGTGTGGTCTGAAATGAAGATTGGGGCACAGGTGCCCGTCCATCCGGGTGGCAGTATGAAGTAGGCACGTTGTCCACACAGCCAGGCCATTCCCTGCACCCAGTAGGTGCCGTTGCTGGGCGCGGACGTGTTTACAGGTGTGCCCTCTCCATTGGCAGCGGTTTGGTTACAGTTGGTGGTGTTGCCTAGGGGTCTGTTACCGTTGTCTTGTCGGTAGCACATGGAGTGGTTCTTCCCTGGGGTTTGGTCCAAGAACACTGGGAAGTGAATGGACGTGTTCCGATTTGTCACGTTGAAGTTGATCCAGAAGAGCCGGTCACACGTTCCGTTGTCAAGTCCAGCGTTTTCGACGGTGATTACCTCGTATCGGGGTGGTCCCTGAAAGATACTAAAGAAGGTTAAGTGAATAGATGATAGAGCTTGTCTCATCAATGATGATTTTCTTATGTTGATAGCCAATGCCCGCGAAGCTGGCAGCGCACTTGGCTTGTGTTTTATTCATGTAGTTTCCATAAAAAGTGGGATGTGTTGAAGTGCATGGCATGTGGGAGCAGACGTAACATGCAGTGTTATTAGGCTCTCCCTTAGTCCTGTCATGTAGGTAGCGGTACCATGCGTTATTCATCCATGGGTGGATGTGGTCTTGTGTCATGTCACGGAGGTGTGAATTGTCATGCGTCCATCTCGTCCGTAGATGGTGCTGTTCGTCTTCTGTACCATCCTCTAAAAACATGAGGAGTCCTGCTGAGAGTAGGAGGACAGCCACGAGGACAACAAGCGTCTTCATGGCGACCAAACACGCCTAGGTCCTCAGGTGAGTAGACTACTGGCAAGAAGCAGAGGGCGGGATATACCCAATCAGCCCTCCCTTCACCAGTCAGATCACCTGAGGGTAGGGGTGCCGGCGTCCATGAGTCTGGGCTGTCACTCACTTTCTTGCAGTGGCTTTGGTGAATCCAAGATGGTCTCTCTGCTATCTTACAGGCAGTTGGCGTGGTGACGAGCACTTGGTAGGGTCCTTCCCAACGGGGCGAGCTCCAATTCTTTCTGTGGAGAACTCGGATCAGGACCCAGTCGCCTGGTTTCAACCTGCAAGATACTGGAGAAGATTCGGAAGGCAATTTATTGTTTAAAACAATATCTTTGTTTTCCAGCAGTTTTGACATCCATTCTGCTAGTGTAGTTTCTCTGATTGATTTATCTAAAGGTTCACTTGTGATTGGCAGTGGAAATGGTCTGCCATGAATGATTTCAAAAGGTGTGAGTTTCTGAGAACCCTGTGTTAATCTCATCCACATTTTTACTAGGCCTATACACTCAGGCCATGGTCTCCCTGTTTCTTCCATACATGTTCTAAGTCTCTGTTTTATTGTGCCGTTAGTTCTTTCCACTAATCCTGCACTTTGCGGGTGATAAGCACAGTGATTTTTGATGCTGAATCCTAGTGCTTCAGAGACTTTGCTGATTACCTCATTGACAAAGTGTGTCCCATTATCTGATCTTATCAGAGTGGGGATGCCATATGTTGGAATAAAATGGTTACATAAGCATTTTGCTGAAGTTTCGAAATTTAGAGTGTAAAAGTGTTTTGGAGATTATATCTCCTATCCCTCCTGTTGACGCATGGAGAGTAACTCCATGTGTCACTAAGGCTGCTGTTTTGTGTAGAGATTTTGGAAGTATTGGTTTTCCTTCACAAATCATCAAGTCATCTCTTAGTTGCGCTCCGCATTTCAGCTTATAATGCGCTAAATTGACAGGTCAACAGAAATGCACGTTCAAAAGATTATCACAAAAGAGAATTTCCTCCCTACAGTAAATTACTTGTGTTGCATCAATCAAGGAGAAAGCATCTCACAATTTATTGTATTACCAACTAAATTTATTGTCTGATCACTGCTTGGTCATACCAGACTCTCTCTGTGTCTTTATTTTTCCTTCTCTGTTTTCACAAACGTTTCACCTATTGTCCTGCAAGCTGGAGAGTTAAATGTCAGTAGTGGGTAAATTCAGCAGTTGATAACAAAACTATTAAGTTTTTCCTGTTTTAATACCAATGTGAGATATAGAGGCGCATGTATAGTGTGTGCTCTAGTGTAAGCTGCTCTTCATTGCATGTATGTGTGTTAGTACGCTTGCATGCAGGGCCTCTGGGCCTGTCTCACCCAAAAGGGCATTTTCTTAACAGCTGCCTTTCACTCGCGTGTGTTAAGAAAGGCAAATGTGCTTGTAGCAGTTGTGAGATTATTATGCTGTCATATATTACATTATACCTGTAATCAAAATGAGTGAATCATGATACTGCTGTAGGCCACATCATACTTCTTGTGTAATCAGTATGTAGTTTTAGTTTGCATCACACTTCTGAGTTAAAAGAATGTGAAAATCATTAGATTTATTAGATAGGTTTGTATTATCCTATACTGCTGATTTACTGTGAGTGAGTTACACTGTTTCATGACATTTCATACTGCCGAGTTATGAAGAGAATATTGTATTCAGAGAGTAGGGGCCTCTCTCTTTTTTTTTTTTTTTTTTTTTCTTTTTTTTCAAAACAAGAAACTAAGTTTTAATTTCTCAGCCTTGTCACATAAAACAAAACAGATAACCCAGCTCTCAGCTGGCTCTGGACTTATCATCATCAAGGACACATGGTGAGAGCTACTTCAGAAGTTACAGTGCTCATCACTCAAGCAACATTTCAAAAAACAAAAGAAACAAAAAACAAAACTCAGCACACTGCACAGAGAACAACAACAATACACAACTGAAGGTGTTGTTCTTGTTTGTTCTCCTTGAATTTTAGAATAAAGTTATTACATCTGCATTAGTAAATCATATGCCTAATCATTATGTGTAACTTGCTCATCAGCTTGGTAGTGTCCACATATTTAATTCATTTTATTCAGCTTCTCAAACCTGTAGCTTTAGCTGTTGTATACAGGGTTTGGCTTATTAGTTGTTAGTATAGGTTTGCTCTTCATCCTAACAAAGTCTCATCTAAGATGACAGGTTTACAAGCAGGTCAAGTGTCTCTATGCACCTGATTATAGCATTTGTATTCTATTTTTATCTTATTGTATATTTTATTCTACTGTATATAGTATTTTATTTTATTCTATTCTGTACAGTTGTGTACTGTATTTATTCTTATTTTATTTTATTCTAATTTTTGCTCCATAACTTTTGCACTGTCCACTTCCTGCTGTGACAAAACAAATTTCCCACGTGTGGGACTAATAAAGGTTATCTTATCTTATCTTATTAGTGTAGTTATTTCCTTATTTTCTTCATCTCATATATCATTGTACTGAGTTTGAGCAAACCTTAAGCTTGAATCAGACTACTTTTAACAATCTTCCACCTCACATCATAACTGACTGAGGTGCCTCTTCCTATTAATAGTATGTCATTATTAATGTTATCATTGTATTGTTTTTCCTTTTTTATAACAGCAATGGTATATCACAATACACTACTTTACTACTAATATACAATAGTATATTAGTTTATATTTTATTATGTATCCATCACGGGTCTGTGTGAATCTGCAGCTTCACACCTTCCCAAGCTGGAGACATTTCCCTTGGCTGAACAATGACACAGCCTTAATATGCCTTATGCATCTCTCTTTTTTATTTGATATATTTTGTGTGAATTATCTGGTTTCACGCATTCTATTCATTCAGCTTGGTTGTCTTCCCAATTTTGTTTCTTTGCTTTAATTTAAGTTAACCTTAATTTAACCTTTTGTTTATTCCACTTCATTCCTCTTTCCATGCTTTAAAATATTACAACTCTTGTGTATGTTTGATTTCTTTTTAGCTTCCTTTTCAGTATTTATTTCTGCTTGGAGGGTTTCTTATAATTTAGTTAATGCATTTTCCCTCCCACGTGGGACATTTAGTTTCTTTGGATTTCTCCATCTATATGCACTAATTTGTCCGGCGCCTGGACATTTCTTTTCTAGCCACTGCTCGTCAGCAGTGAGTTTTGTTGCTTTATTTCCCATTTTCTTATTTGTTTTATATGTTTATTTCTACTTATTTATTTCTTTATGTATTTAGCGCTTAGTAATACACACACACACCTGCGGCGCTTTCACTGGCACGAGAACAGAGAGAGGTGGCTGACACGCCCTTCTACTTTTGAGCTATTCTCAAAAGCGGTGTCGACTTTATGTGATAAAACACGACCTTCCTCTCGGTTCGCCAGTACTTCAGCGACCAACAGTAAACAAATCAGTGGAATAGTTCAGCCTCCTTATTGTGCTGTAGAAATCAACTTATTCCACCACAAAAATAGACAATAAAAGACAGACAGTTTCAACGCGCGTTCACGCTACCAGCTTCCTTAAAGCGAGCGTAGTGCTTCCAGCCTCTCTTGGGCGAGCTTATAGGCCTATTTTTACCCTTTCGGGGAGCTACCAATCATTCTTAGACGAGCTCAATATTTATTTTACTGCTTCCAACCCTCTGCGGGCGAGCTGACTACCAGTCCTCAAGACGAGCTTAATGCTTCCAGTCTCTCTTGGACGAGTCTATTTTCTTTTAAGTTTCGTTTTCGTTTTTGCGCAAACCTTTATTATCTCAAAGTAGTCTGTCTTACCTTGGCGCTGGTTTCTTCAGATGCACCTGATCAGCCCCCGACGGTGCGGACCGCTTGTAAAACGTTGACCAAGACCCGAATTCACGCTCTTGGGTTTTATCACGCGCCTAGTGCGTGAGCTGCCGGCAGACTTCAACGTGGGCTTCTCGCACCGACGGGACCTGGTGAGGCGCTTTCTGTGAGAGCTGCTTTAAATAGGCTGTCTCATCCGGCTCCGAAGGACCAAGAAATGTCGGGAGAAATCTCCCAAATAGAAGGCTGCCAAGTAAAACAGAGACACAGTGAGACAATATAATCAATCACATGTACATGGGTGAACGTCTCTCATGAGAGTCACACAGTACTCTTCTTTATTGCAGGTTATATAGGACACAGCAGACGGAGGCAGTCTCCGCCTGTTCTCAGAATATAGATTGCAAATGCATATCTTGCTAAAGAATATAGATTGCTTAACAGACAAATGCATATCTTGCTAAAACGTTCTGTTCATACTTAGACTAAACATCTGCTTAAGTGGAACTTTCCGTTCCTCTTTACACAGAAACTTGTCTTCACAGGCATATGATAAGCATAGGCAAGGCTTCATGTTTATCAGGGTGAATCGTCATTCAGAGTTTACACAATCACAAGCAAAGCATATTTGAATAATAAACAAAATCTTTTCACAAGCACTAATAAATATTGTGGTTTACACCTGATGCCTAATGATATCCTCCACACTATGCACTTGAACATGCACTTGAAGTGATGATCACCTTTTTCATTGAATTTTGAGTGTTTTAATCAGCATTGTGACACCTGTGGTGTTTCTGGACAAAAGTGACTGCCATTTTTCTTTTGTGCTAGTTTAACCCTCCAGTCATGTTCATCACCCACCCCAAATAGTTGAACATGAAAGCATGACAGGAGGGTTATGAACATGGGAACATTGTTTTTTGGGGGGTTTTAAACTGTATAGAAATTGCTTAGTCACATGTCATTTCATGGTCTCGTTTTTCTGCCAACAGAGGGTTCACTCCAACAAAATGAGGATGTATACAGAATTAATGGACAGCCACAGAAAACAAAAGTCGATTTGCAAAACTTAGTTTCTTTTACTGGCTCTAGGTGGACCTGCCACAAGCAACGTTTGACAAGCTTCTGCTTACGTTTGATGTGAGGCCAACCAACCATTTTCTATAGTTGAGACATCCTCCTTCAAGACTATTTTAAAGTAATGCTACTCTTACTTGAGTACAATTTTTGGATACCAAGTTTTTCAAAGTGTTCATCAGATTGTTAATCTGTGTGATTCACTTCAACAAGTGGAATATAATCAGTGATGGGAGTAACGGCGTTACTTTTTTCAGTAACGAGTAATCTAACTAATTACTATTCCTATCGTTACAACGCCGTTACAGTTACTAACAAGGAAACGCGGTCCATTACTATTTTTCAACAAACAGACGGTTGAAGCTGTGTTCAGCTTACCGCATCTTATATCAGCTGCAGGAAGTAGCTTTAAGTAATCTGGACGCTACAGCTTTAAGCAGCTGCGCGCTCCTGCGGACGGTAATCACGATCACTGTCTAGCACAACACCTGGAGCTCAGGGGGCAAAACAATCGAGTGCTGCTGTTTGACTGAGGAAGAATAAAGTAGTCGTGGTAAGTCAATCACATGACCACTTAAAGACAAAGCAACAAGGTGCCAGTTTTTAAATTGTGTTGATAGGCCACGTAAAACCAGAGTGGGGAACACCCTACACCACATCAAGAACTCCACCGACTTCACTGACAAGGTCCAGAAACTTACCCTGGACCCAGATGAAACCATGGTGTCCTTTGACGTAGTCTCTCTCTTCACTTGCATACCCACCACGGAAGCAGTGGAGACTGTCAGAAAACGACTACAAGAAGACAGCTCCTTGGAAGACAGGACCAACTTCACACCCGATCAGATTTGCACACTGTTAGACCTCTGCCTTACCACAACATACTTCAAATACAACGAAGGCTTCTACAGACAAAAACATGGCTGTGCCATGGGCTCCCCTGTGTCACCTATTGTAGCCAACCTTTACATGGAGGAAGTGGAAAGAAAGGCTCTTGGCTCTTTCAAAGGAGGAGTACCCAGCCACTGGTACAGATATGTAGATGACACCTGGGTCAAAATCAAGACACAAGAAGTGGAATCCTTCACTGCGCACATTAACGCCGTGGATAAAAACATCAAGTTCACCAGGGAAGACACAAAGGACAACTGCTTGCCTTTCCTGGACTGCGCTGTGCACATTGATGAGAATGGCAACATCAACATTGAAGTTTACCAGAAGCCCACACACACGGACCAGTACCTCCTCTTTGACTCCCATCACCCTCTGGAACACAAACTTGGAGTAATTAGGACCCTACACCACCGGGCAGAACATGTTCCCTCTAAGCCTGAAGGGAAAAAGAAGGAACACACACATGTAAAGGAAGCACTGAAAACATGCGGTTATCCGAACTGGGCGTTCATAAAGTCAGCAAAGAGGCACAGAAAAGAAGATCAGACACCAGCGAGGGAGGATAAGAAAGACAGACGCAACAACGTTGTCATCCCCTATGTAGCCGGTGTATCAGAGAAACTCAGGAGAGTTTTCTCCAAGCACGACATCCCAGTGTACTTCAGACCCAGCAACACACTCAGACACAAACTGGTTCACCCGAAAGACAAAACTCCAAAACACAGACTGAACAACGTGGTGTATGCTGTACAGTGCAGCGAGGAATGCCCAGACCTCTACATTGGAGAGACCAAACAGCCACTTCACAAGCGCATGGCACAACATAGAAGAGCCACCTCCACAGGACAAGACTCAGCAGTCCATCTGCATCTTAAGGATAAAGGTCACTCTTTCGAGGATGCCAATGTTCACATTTTGGACAGAGAGGACAGATGGTTTGAAAGAGGAGTGAAAGAGGCCATCTATGTCCACTGTGAGCGACCATCTTTGAACAGAGGCGGTGGTTTACGACACCAACTGTCTGCCATCTATAATCCAGTTTTGAGTTCCCTCCCCAGACGCCTTAACGCCCACTCACATCCTGGGCCATCTGACCTCAGGAATTCACATGACAAGGTGGGGCCAGGTTTCACAATGGGCTCACCCGAAACCCTGGCTGATTAGGTCCCACACCCGCTTTCACACCTTGGCGCATGTGATTAGAGGATCACCAGGGGGTCCTTTGTCCCTCTTTGGGGGGATACTCCCACTGGGTTTAAATCTGGGACTCTCGGCCATTTGACCTTAGAACTGAAGAAGCTTCTCGGATGAGAGGTGAAACGTCTTCAAGCAACTTAAAGAAGTCCAGACGCTTTTCTTTGCAAACTCCTTTGACTACGATGACCTGGATGACTGAGAACCTTCACAGACATAAAACCAGAGTCGTGATAAACAAGATATACACGGCGTTTTTTCCTCAATAGTTTCGCCACGTTAGCGCTAGCAAGCACTCTCTGCTTATGAGCAAAAACAAAACAAAACAAAACAAAGTTTTAGGAGTGACGTCGAGAGAGAGAGAGAGAGAGAGAGCAGAAAGAGAGAGCGCGAGTTTTGAGATGTGGGAGATTTGTGACGTTTAGCATGTTTGGAGTGTGTAGTTAATGTGTTGTCTTGTGTAGTTAGTGTGTAGTGTTGTGGATAGTTTTGTGTTGTGTGTCAGAACAATGAGGCGACTGCTGTCTCCAGGTAGAAACAGCAGTGATACACCTGCTGCTGTCAGACCTGCAGGTATCAGGCTGTGATGTTCTCCTTTGTAGTGGACAGAAATGATTTTTTTGGAGTGGCACAAATAATTTGTGTGGCATCTTATTGAAGAACAGCTGATTGTTCTGTAAATAGTTTGAAATGGTTATTTAAAAAATCAAGGTAAAAGGTAAATGGATGCAAATAAATTTGTTGTTTGCAAAACTTGTGCATAAGATTTTAAAATTGACAATTAATATTTGCATTTGAAGTTATGAAATATGATTCATTAAACATGTTTGTGGTTGTTACAGTAAAAATATAACTTTTTCTACTGTGATTTTATGGTTTTTGTCTGATTTTAGATCAATTCTGGTTGTACAGTATGACAAAATGAGAACATGACTGTAAATTCAGGCACGTGAGGTTGTGCTAAAAAGAATGATACCAAACAAGGCAAAGTAAATAGTTTTTACAGGTAAAATGTGGAGGGAAAATCAAGAGTAGTAAAAAAATGGCCAATTACACCCTGGACCCCAGAGGGTTAAACGTTCTTTGTTTTTTGTTTTTTTAAGTAACGCAATAGTTACTTTTCCAAGTAATTAATCACTTTTAGAATATTGTAACTCAGTTACTAACTCAGTTACTTTTTTGAAGTAGTAACTAGTAACTATAATTGAATTACTTTTTCAAAGTAACTTGCCCAACACTGAATAAAATAAATGAATTAATGGATTTGTTGTAGGTTTTCCATACATTCATTACATCTACTTCCAAAGCACAAGAAATATCAAATGAAGGATAGTTATAATAAGAGAAATATTTTTTTTTTTTCCTGAGTTTTCTGGCTTTCTTGCTTGCTGTGCATCACGGTATGACCAGATCCTGGATTCAAGGCTGTTGCCCAGGGAAGCCCCTGGCTAAGGACTTAATGAACTCTTTTAATCTTGTCCAATCTGTTAAGGGTGCCACACAAGAACAAGGTCACACATTGGACTGTGCTATCATATGAGTTATGTGTCTGTAACTTACATGTCGAGGATATTCTCTGATCATATGCCCATTTTATTTGACATTGTTCCTCTTAGTCCTGTGATTAAACAGGTTGCACCTGTCCCACACTGTCGTGCCTTCGGCTCAGATACTGCCGAGCATTTTTCTACACTGTTTGACCAACTTTTGTCCCTTCGTCTGAGTAGTCCACCTCAGATGGATTACTCGTTCATCTGGACTTTACAGTGTAAACCCAAGACCAGTCCTTGGCTAACTGATTATACTCAACTAGAGTCAGCAACATTGCCCATAAAGACTAGATGATGTGAAAAATGACGGGCTGCACTTCTCCCTGGAAGCTCTTAATCAATACCAGCCTCTTGTCTGGTCAAGTACCAAAGGAGTTTAAGAACGCAGTATCTACCTTTTACTTAAGAAACCAGGCTCAGACACTTCAATTATGACAAACTTCAGACCTATCTCTAAGCTTCCTTTTCTGAGTAAGATCCTGCAAAAGATTGCTCACACTCAGCTGAATGACTATTTAAATGATTTTCAAATCCCAGAAGCTCTTCAGACTGGCTTTAGGCCATTTTGCAGCATGAAAACAGCTCTTATAAGGGTTATAAATGACATTTTGTTAGCAACGTACTGTGGTAAACATGTATTGCTTGTTTTTGCTGGTATGACACAGTGGATCATGACCTGCTGATCTCCTGACTACAGCATTGTGTAGGAATTTCCAGTTTAAAATAATAAAATCATATCTCTCTAACAGGAGCTTTTGTGCTATATTAGGTTTGGCTTCATCCTCTGTGGCCCCTCTGCCATGTGGTGTACCACAGGGATCTGTTTTCATTGTATCTCCTGCCACTAGGTGCGATCTTCCGAAAACTCAAAATTTCATTTCGTCTATATGCTCATGATTGCCAGCTTTATCTACCTTTTAGTCACTCTGATAGCTCCTCGATTGGACTCCTGCTTGATTGTCTTAGCGATATTAGATCATGGATGGCTATAAATTTTTAAAATTTTAATTAACGTAAAAAGGAAGCAATTTTATTCAGTCCCAGTTGTTCCTCTGGTACACCAGAAGTTGACTTTGCTGCTCTCACTCCTTACCTGAAGAGCTCGGTTACTAATCTTGCGGTAAAAATCGATTCTGCGCTTACCGGTAGTTTCGATGGTCATGTTAATGCGGTGGTGAAATCTTCATTCTATCACCTCAGACGTCTGTTGAAGGCTAAGCCTTTTCTTTTCAGGCGTGACTTTGAAACTGTCATCCATGCTTTATAACCTCAGGCAACTCCCTTTTAATAGGGGTTGGCCAGGGTGCTATGTCAGGCCTGCAACTGGTGTAGAATGCTGCTGCACCATTTTTAACTGGTAAAAGAAAATTTGAACATATTACTCCAGTTCTGGCCTCCTAATACTGGCTTCCAGTTGAATTTACGATCAATTTTCAAAAGTAAGTACTGAGTATTATGTCACTTATTTATGTGCCAATGTTTAATAATGAAGAACATTAAAACATTACTGTTGGCCACATGTCAGCAAAGTTATGTGACATTAGCGATGTTTGTAGTTTCAGTGTTAACTTGGTTTTAAAGCCTTTACTTTAAAATATACGCTGTTTACTAGTTGACCTGATCTTAATCTTACAGAGAATGTGATGATTTTATGGATAATTAAAGTCAGTCATATATCCACAAACACAACAAGCTGAAAGTCAGTGATGCTGCTTGGTTTGCAGTCCTGAATATCACGGCACAAGCAGGATTCACCGCACTGTTAATGTTAGCTATGTTATATTGCTGCCTCTGTTCGATGGTGTCGAGCCAGACGGACTTTAACGTGTGTTTGAATGAGAGTGAATGAATAGTGGAATTGTAAAGCGCTTTGAGGGTCTTGAAAAGCACTTTATAAATCCAATCCATTATTATGGTGTTACATGATATTCTATGAGGATGTTCTGTGTTTGTATACTTTCTGCCAAGTTTGACCCATTTAGCAGAAGTCAGCCTGTTTAAGGCTCTGATATCTATTCTGTATGACTTAAAGCAGTTATGACATGGTCTGATTTTCTCACCCAATAAAGGAATATTTAATATATCAGTCTACTCTGCATTTATCAGAAACATTTATCACAGCTCGTACATTTCCTTTTTACACATATATGTAAGCACTGAGCCAAATTTAGTAATGCCAACATATTAAACGAACAATATTTGTCTCTTATGTATAATACATTTATAGATACACTGTCAAAGATACTTTTCTTTGAGTGAAGATTTAAGGTGATAGGAAATTTAAATAACTGGAACTTGAATCTTTTTTGAAGCTCAGTATTTAACACAGAGTACAAGCTCACTGCTGTAATATATCATAATAATAACTTTAATATTGGCCATATTATATTTACATTACCAAAGTGAGATGACTTTAGTATCATGAACAACATTCGCTAATTGTTATTTACTAACTAATCTTAAAATGACTGCTCAGTACAAAAATGAAGCCCAACTACGTACTACGAAGCATGCGGTCGCTGTATTGGGACACAGCTATAGTGAGACAGGGGAAAGCAAAACTATGGGCAGAAATCTGTGCCATCAGAAACTGAATTTGAATAAGTTAAATTTGAATTTGAATTGCTCGGATTGAATCTGAATTGTAACTTGAATGAAAGCTTTTGAAAACTGAATTTGAATTAGTCTAATTTGAAATTGAATTTATGGTTTCAAAATGATCATCACTAAATTGAAATTGAATTTTATATTTTGAAAATGAATTGATTTGCTTTGAAACTGCATTTTGTCCAATTCAGCTCTCGAATAATTTCAGTTTCAGTTCTACAATTCAGTTTTTTGGGACTTACATCCGGTTCCGGTACAAGCGCATATCAAAATAAAACAGAAAGCATGACATTCATAAAGACGCAGACTAGACACTTAGTATTTTCTGAAATGTCAAACTGATGCAACTAATTACGTGGTACTTTTATGATGAAGTAAAACAGTAAGAATGGTGAAAATATTTCATGAAACAGAGGGCCCCATGATCTCTATGGCTAGTCATTTTGTTTATTGTTTTGTTTCTCTTAAATCTCATGATGTCACGTTGGTTACAAATAGGGCTGGGCCATATTATACCGTTCACGGTAATACCGGTATAAAGTTCGGCAACGATAGGAAAATGAAATATCGCGATAGAATGTGGGCAAAATGCGCATGTGCAGTGCCTTTGTTTTCATACGCTCATACACACTGTGCAGAAAAAGTATGGCGGAAATGGAGGATGACACGGACGAAAGCGCATCTTTGAATGAAGCGGGTGAACCAGAATTGGTCAGTAAAAATGGTGCAACTTCGGTGGTGTGGAAGTGGTTTGGTTTTCGTCCATCAGATACCCACCAAAGCACAATTTTTTTTGTAGAACGTGCAAGCAGGCCATCGTGGCGAAGGGAGGAAACACTACAAACCTATTTTATCATTTGAAGCAGAAGCACTACTCGGAGTACAAAAAAGCCGTTAAAGCACGTGAAGAGTTGTCCGCTTCAACTAGCGAGGTGGTGAGACCAAAGAAGATGACTCAACAAACAATCGACGTAGCTTTAAATAGCTGCATGCCTTATGACAAAAGTAACAAACGCTGGGGGGAACTAATTAATGCAGTGACACATTGTTTAGCCAGGGATATGATGCCTATTCAGAGTGTGGAAAGAGAAGGCTTTTAAAAGATGCTTAAAACGTTTGATCCACGCTACAAGCTACCCACAAAGAAATACTTCTCTAAAGTCGCCTTGCCTGCTTTATATGAAGAGATCTGCACTGAGGTGTCAAATGCGTTATCTTTGGTGGAGTTTTTTGCGTCCACCACGGACATGTGGTCAAGCTGAACATCAGACCCCTACATGAGCCTCACAATACATTATGTGGACAAAGACTGGAAGCCAGGGGTGATTTTAGCCCATTTTTGGGGGTGCTGAAGCACCCCCAAAATGAATCAAAGCACCCCCAAAGACTTCTTAGTTTTTTTGACAATATTTGCTGTTTGTGTGGCACACTACTAAAAATATAAAAAGCATACAGTACTTAATTGAGACGGAACATTTTAACAACAAAAGTATAGATAAGGCCCCCCCCCAAATGGTTTGTTCCAGCTCCCCTCTCCCCTGCTCTGGCTCTAGCGTCATTTCTGCCAGAGCGATGGTGGCTGAGACGCAGCGGAGCTGACGTGTGAGTGCCTGCCTTAAAACAGGACGTGTTAGCTGCATTTAACCTTCAGTTACTCTTTATATAGTTAGGAGTCAGAGCATGTTTCTTTTTAGCTGAAAAACATTACACCCAGGTAACCTGGTGTGTTGAAAACGTGTTTTCTGACCATGTTTGCTACCGTACAATCTGTCCTGCTCTGTAGTAAAATCAGCAACATTTGACCGTCCTGTTGCTCCCATTGAAATTTATATAGCCTGTTTAAAATCTAAAACTTAAAATTGTCCGTAGCTTCTGTTTGAACTGGAATGAGAGAAGCTGGTTATTTTGTCACATGTGCTGATATTAAACCCAGGAGCAACATTCAGGTAAAAGTGTAAGAACAAATGATCCGCCAATAAAGGATAATGTTGAGTGTTTCAATATTTATATCTTTTATTAGATGTACATGTGGTTTGGTTATTTGCCTTTTGAGGGAGAGAGGAGGAAAGAGGGGAACGAAAGTATAAGGTCAGGAAGAACCAGGTAAGGAAACAGACAGGGAATAGTGACAGGCAAAACAGAAACCGTTAAACTGCTTGAGAGAGTTGACTACCAAAAAGTGATAGACAGATTTGCCAACCTCAAGGTGAGGCGACATAGGTTAAAATAAAAGAAAAAATCTGCAGATCCATAGTAGTATCTGCAGTACAGATCTTTTCATACATTGTATACATTGTACCATAGGCAAAGTTGCCTCCATTTTTATAATTTTTCTATCAATATTTTGTACATTTGTACATTTCAAGGACTCTATTTTTGGAGTTTATTTTTATGTATCTGTATTATATTATACATACACATTAAAAGTGAATCTCTGGCCAAAAAATGCTCTCAGTTTACTTCTTACTCACTATGAGCATCATTCATTATTCTCCCCCAGTAATTAAGGTTAGGATATGTATTTTTTTAATTCCAGTCCATTCTTCTTTTGCAGCATTTAAATAACCTTTATCAGATTTTATGGTTTTGTTACAGACTTTTAAAAAAGTGTTTTGCTTTTCTTTCACAAATGTGGGGATTAAATTGTGTTAAAATGTACAAAACACTGATGTCATGTTTTGTGACGAGGACCCAGGCAGAGAGAGACTTGATGAATTTAAGAATCTTATGATTTAATAAAGAAATTTGCAGACTTGCACAGAGATGGTAAAATTATGATGACTGATAACGGAGATGAAGACAACAGACGATGAGGACAGGGAGGAACAGGGGTTTAAATGCACCAAGGAGACAGTCAGAGAGAACTCAGGACAACTGGAGACATTTAAGGATGCAGGGACTGACAGAGACAGGGAAGACATCTCATCGTGATGAGTAAAGATTATCTTGCCTGGCTGGGCAGCTCTCTGGGTGCTCAGCACCCCCAAAGCTCTGGTCCTAGAATCGCCCCTGCTGGAAGCTACAAAACAAGTGCCTTGAAACATGTTTTTTCCCCGAGGACCATACTGGGGAAAATATAGCCAGAGTCTTAAAAGAGTTCCTCAGCTCGTGGAATCTTCAGGAGGAAAAACAAGTGTGTGTGACGACAGACAACGGGGCCAACATTGTGAAAGCCGTCGCACTCAACAACTGGACCAGACTTTCATGCTTCGGACATCGCCTGCACATTGCAATAGGTAAGTTGTTTTTTTTTTTTTTGCAATAGGTAAGTTAATTATAACGTCAGATTAAGAACTTATTGTATTAGTTTAAATGAATGTGGGTAGTTGTACTGCAAGATATCTATCTGTCTATCTGTCTATCTTTGTATGTGTGTGTGTATATGTGTGTATCTATCTTTGTGTGTGTAAATAATTGTGTGTGTGTGTGTGTGTGTGTGTGTGTGTGTGTGTGTGTGTGTGTGTGTGTAAATAATTGTGTGTGTTATACATAAAACTTAAATGTCACACATTCCACACCGCATTAATATTGCTGTTGAGTAATGAACTGTGTTTCCTTTTAAATGTATGTCTTTTAGAAAGAAGTGTGAAGGACCCAAGGATCGAACGAACAGTTGGAGTGGGAAAGAAGATTGTTGCTGCTTTTGGCCACAGCTGGAAGCGCCAGCGAGCTCTGCAGGCTGCCCAAAAGGAACTGGGCCTACCAGAACACAAACTCATAACTGAATGTTGCACTCATTGGAGTTCAAAGCAGAGAATGATCCAACGGCTGCTGAAACAAGAAAAAGCTATAACACAGGTTTTAGCTGCTGATAAAACCACAAGGCACCTCATGTTGACATGGCAAGACATTGAAGTACTTGACTCGGTCAGCACTGCATTGAGTCCACTCCTAGAGTTTACAGATGCTTTCTCTGCTGAAGAGTATGTAACCATTTCATGTGTTAAGCCTGTTCTTCAGATGTTTAACAATGACATGTTAAAAGTAAAAGAAGGTGACACTGAGCTGACCAAAGACATCAAAACAGCAATACTTGACTACATGAACAAAAGCTACAAAGACAGTGTCACAGAGAGGCTTGTTAACATGGCTTCTTTCCTTGATCCACGGTTTCATACATAATATTTCAGTGAGAGCGAAAGCGAAGCCATCAAAGTTCAAGTCATGAGTGAACTAGAGCATCTTGTCCCACACCAGGGTAGCACAGCCACAGGTTTTTCAGAAACATCTCATACACCTACTGGTGACCAAACAAGTCAGGGAGCTGTTAAAAAGCAAAAGAAGAGTCTCGGGAGTTTTTTGAAGGGACTAGTTAGTGGCAAGATAGAGGTAACTGCAGAGAGGTTATCATCTGAACTGAGCAGTTATGTGAATAGTCCACCAGCAGACAGTGAGTGTGATCCTCTTTCGTGGTGGAAAGTTCACACAGTAAACTTTCCCCACATCAGCAGATTAGCTAGGAAATACCTCTGCATTTCAGCAACTAGCTCTGCATCTGAAAGGTTGTTCAGCACAGGTGGAAATATTGTAACTTGTCAAAGGTCCTCCCTTAAGCCCGCATCTGTGAACATGTTAGTGTTTCTGACAAAGAATCTTAAAACTTGAAATGTAGAAAAACTTCCAGGAGCAGTAGCATAATTTATTTATGTTTTTGTTTGTTTTGTTTTTCCTCAAGAGTTTGTGCAATATTATTATTTGACTTATTGATTTTGCACACTGCACTTTTGTTGCAAAGCACCTCTTAAGTTTTGTGGATATACATGATTATGGATAACCATGTATATAACAGGATAACCACTGTTGAATTTTGTGTGGCTGTAATGCACGTTAAAATAAACAGCTGCTTGTTTAAACAAAAACAAATTGATGGGGTTGTTTTCCACTAAAAAAGTTGTAGAGTTGTATTTTGTTTTGCGTCAATTATATCGTCAGTTATATCGTTATTGCAAATTTTCAAATCAATATCGTGATAAATATTTTTTTGCCATATCGCCCTGCCCTAGTTACAAATATCTCTTTTTCTTCCACCCCCAACTGCTCTTCCACCTTTTTAAATCGGTTCACGCTGAGGAAACCATCCATCCATCCATCTTCATCCGCTTTATCCGAGGCCGGGTCGTGGGGGCAGCAGCCTAAGCAGAGAAGCCCAGACCTCCCTCTCCCCAGCCACCTCCTCCAGCTTATCCGGGGGAACACCAAGGCGTTCCCAGGCCAGCCGAGAGATATAATCTCTCCAGCGTGTCCTGGGTCTGCCCCGGGGCCTCCTCCCGGTGGGACATGCCCGGAACACCTCACCCAGGAGGCGCCCAGGAGGCATCCTTGTCAGATGCCCGAACCACCTCAACTGGCTCCTTTCGATGTGGAGGAGCAGCGGCTCTACTCTGAGCCCCTCCCGGATGGCCGAACTTCTCACCCTATCTCTAAGGGAGAGGCCAGCCACCCTTCGGAGGAAGCTCATTTCTGCCGCTTGTATCCGCGATCTCGTTCTTTCGGTCACTATCCACAGCTCGTGGCCATAGGTGAGGGTAGGGACGTAGATCGACCGGTAAATTGAGAGCTTCGCTTTTACACTCAGCTCCCTCTTCACCACGACAGACCGGTGCAGCGTTCGCATCACTGCAGCCGCAGCACCAATCCGTCTGTCGATCTCCGGCTCCCTTCTCCCATCACTCGCGAACAAGACCCCGAGATACTTGAACTCCTCCACTTGGGGCAGGAACTCATCCCCGACCCGGAGTGGGCACTCCACCCTTTTCCGGCTGAGAACCATGGCCTCAGATTTGGAGGTGCTGATCCTCATTCCCGCTGCTTCACACTCGGCTGCGAACCGTTCCAGTGCGAGCTGGAGGCCTTCACCTGATGAAGCCAACAGAACCACATCATCCGCAAAAAGCAGAGATGAGATTCTGAGGCCACCGAAGCGAAAGCCCTCCGCCACTTGGCTGCGCCTAGAAATCCTGTCCATAAAAATTATGAACAGAACTGGTGACAAAGGGCAGCCCTGGCGGAGCCCATCACCCACCGGGAACAAGTCCGACTTATTGCCGGCAATGCGAACCAAACTCTTGCAACGGTTGTATAGGGATCGAATGGCCCGTAGCAATGGGCCAGACACCCCATACTCCCGCAACACCTCCCACAGGACACCCCGAGGGACACGGTCGAATGCCTTCTCCAAGTCCACAAAACACATGTAGACTGGTTGGGCAAACTCCCATGCACCCTCAAGTATCCTTGAGAGGATAAAGAGCTGGTCCAGTGTTCCGCGACCAGGACGAAAACCGCATTGTTCCTCCTGTGCATCAGTTCCCTCATCTGCAAATGGTTACTGGACTTCCTGACCAACCGCCCCCAACATGTCCGACTGGATAACCGCTGCTCATCAACAATCACAATGAACACCGGTGTACCACAAGGCTGTGTGATGAGCCCTTTCCTCTACTCCCTCTTCACCCACGACTGCAGACCTGCTGATGGTTCCAACACCATCATTAAGTTTGCAGATGACACCACGGTGATTGGCCTCATCAGTGACAACGATGAGGCCGCCTACAGGGAGGAGGTGGATCGTCTGGCTGAGTGGTGCGACACAAACAACCTGCTGCTTAACACCAAGAAGACTAAGGAGCTCATCGTGGACTACAGGAGGAATGCTGACCCACATCCACCCATCCACATTAAGGGGATGGCTGTGGAGCGTGTGAGCAGCTTCAAGTTCCTGGGAGTCCACATCTCCGAGGATCTCATCTGGATGACCAACTGCTCCAAGCTGGTCAAGAAGGCTCACCAGCGCCTCTTCTTCTTGGGGACTCTGAGGAAGAACCACCTGTCCTCAGACATCCTGGTGAACTTCTATCGCTGCACCATCGAGAGCATCCTGACCAACTGTATAACAGTCTGGTACGGGAACTGCTCTGCCTCGGACCGGAAGGCGTTGCAGAGGGTCGTGAAAACTGCCCAGCGCATCGCCGGAGCACCACTTCCTGCCATAAAGGACATCTACAGGAAGCGGTGTCTGAAAAGGGCTGGGAAAATCATCAAAGACCCCAGTCACCCATCACATAGACTCTTCACCCTACTGCCCTCCTGGAGGCGCTACAGGAGCCTCCGGACTAAGACCACCAGGTACCGGAACAGCTTCTTCCCTACAGCTGTCAGACTCCTGAACTCTGCCTCCTGACATCTGACCCACGTTAAACTCATGGACTGAACATACACACACCCACAACCACTAGCACTTTACCACTACTGTATAGTTCTGTGTAGATAATCATTCTGTACATACGATAATTTTTAATCCCACAACTGTTTATAACTTACATAGTTCACATTCTGTATAACTGTATATCTCAGATTTCTGTATAGTTTTTATTTCATATTTATATCCTGTTCATAGCCTGTACATAGCTTGTACTCACTACAGCCTGTACATACTTATAGTTATAGAATATTCATAACATACTTCACACTGTGTACATTATAACATACCATAATAGACCCATTTTTGTAATATACTTACACATTTCTATTATTGCTAATATATATATTGTAATATATCTATATCACGACTAAAGCACTTTCTGGATGGATGCAAACTGCATTTCGTTGCCCTGTACCTGTGACATGTGCAATGACAATAAAGTTGAATTCTATTCTAATTCTATTCTATTCTATTCTGTATCCGAGGTTCGACTAGTGGACGAACTCTCCTTTCCAGCACCCTGGCATAGACTTTCCCAGGGAGGCTGAGGAGTGTGATTCCCCCTGTAGTTGGAACACACCCTCCGGTCTCCCCTCTTAAAGATGGGGACCACCACCCCGGTCTGCCAATCCAGGGGTACTGCCCCTGATCTCCACGCAACATTGTAGAGGCGTGTCAACCAGGACAGCCCTACAACGTCCAGAGCCTTCAGGAACTCGGGGCGGACCTCATCAACACCAGGGGCTCTGCCACCAAGGAGTTGTTTAACTGCCTCAGTGACCTCGCCCCCGGAAATTGGCGGGTCATTCCCCTCATCCCCAGACTCTGCTTCCTCCTCGGAAGACGTGTCAGTGGGATTAAGGAGGTCCTCGAAGTATTCCTTCCACCGCCTGACAATTTTCTCAGTCGACGTCAGCAGCGCTCCGCCAGCACTATACACAGTGCAGGTAGAGCACCGCTTTCCCCTCCTGAGACACCTGACGGTTTGCCAGAATCTCTTCGAGGCAGTCCGAAAGTCTTTTTCCATGGCCTCTCCGAACTCCTCCCACACCCGAGTTTTTGCTTCAGCCACTGCCCGAGCCGCATTCCGCTGCTGAGGAAACCATTTTCAGGAAAACCACTCTCTTTTTCCCCCTCCCTCTCCCCCCTTTTTAAATGTACTTTTTTGACCTATCATACCACGTTTCTTTAACATACAATAATAGTTTTCACCCAGACCACCTGGGGGGACGCCTACAGACTCACTAACTATCCAGCCCCCATTTACACATCCTGGTGTGTCATAAGATGGCCACACCGACTTGAGCTCATACACATCACACGTACATGCATGCATGTATGTATATCTATATGCGTATATTGGCATATGCATATACACACATAAAAACATCTGTGTGGAATAAAGTAGAAAAAACATAATATTGTCACGGCGAGTGGAGTGAGCCGTGTGGAGATGATAAAGGAGGATCCAATCACAGGCACTTGTAAAGGTGTGAAGGTGGTTTATCGAACACAAAACACAAATAGAAAAATGGTAAACGGGATGGCAGACTATCTAAACCGAGAACAACTAAACCACTAAACACGAACCAGAACACGAACATGAAGGAGGATGGGCAGAGGTAAATGATGATGGACAGCAGAGCAAAAACATGAATGGTAGATACACAGACGGACCAGCAACTACAATGCCAGAAGACACGACTTAAATACACTCAGAGAAACACAGGGAGATTACACACAGATGGGGGACACAGCTGGAAGTAATTAACGAGAAGAGACAAGGGAGGTAAAACTGAATACACTCACATGAGACTAGGGCTGCCACAAACGATTATTTTGATAGTCGACTAGTCACCGATTATTTTTGCGATTAGTCGACTAATCGGATCATGCATCCATTGGACGTAAAACGTACAGCTTATTGCACCAGCAGCATCTGCTCTTATATAACATTAGCTTACAGTTTTAAGTGTTTAGGGTATGTGCTAACTAAAAATAAAGACAAGATGATAGTTTATTAAATTTAATGAGATTTACAGATTGTTTCGGTAAAGTTTAATAAACTCCTTGCTATCTAAAATATAACGGGACACCGGAGTATATTCTCGAGCATCTCACACTTCTGATAATCAGTTGTCTGCTTGACGTTTATTCAGCCGTGTATAAACTATAACTTTAATCTCAGCCAAACCGATTTACTCAGGAACAAATAAAATACTAAAAAAAGGCCAAACAATAACATTTTTAAGTTATCTAAGTGACTTATATATGTTTAACCTGAGTAGCGAAAGACGGTGGTGGGTTAGAAAACGATTTGCCGGGAGTCCGGTGTTCTCACGGGCTCTAGTGAGCCTTGCCCCCGGCTAGCTATCGAGCTAGTGGGTAACAGACGTCTCCGAAAACGTCGGAGCGCTTTTGAAAATATGCGGTGTCTTGATAAACTGAGCAGATATTTGAGGTTTACACAGCTACATTCTCTCCTGAAAATATGTTAAACGTTTATTTTGTGACCCAGAAAGATTAATAAGAGTAATATTAAAACTAACTAGCTGCCGCCATTGTTGAAAACTGAGCAGGGCCGCGCTATGAATTCTGGGACACTGCTTCTTCTTCTTCTTCGGAGTGTAACGGCAGCTGGCATCCTTGTACATGCAGTGCTGCCATCTTCTGTTTCAGTCCGTTATTACACTCTTAAATCCTACTACTTATTCCTGCGTCTTTTGTGATCTTACAAAGCTTCAAACGACGCGTCGACTATTAAATCAGTCGTCGACGATTTTGATAGTCGACGTAATCGTGACTAGTCGACTAATTGTGGCAGCCCTACATGAGACGCAGACCTTCACAATAAAACAGGAAACAAGAGATCACTACACAAGGACGCAGACTAGACACAGAACTAAACCCACACAAAACATGAGAACACAAAACCTGCGAACAAAACCTTAAACCAGAACCACAGTAATATAATTTATCATAAATAATCAAAACACCAGTGAAACCCCAAAACACTCCAAAATGCAAAAATAAACCAAAACATAAGGAACTCAAAATGCTGGGTCGAAACTGACCCGGAACCGTGACAATTATGCTATCCTTAATACACAACTAATACCTATATGTATACTATTGTCAGAACATATGATCAATATATAAGCGTAAAAGAAATTTCCATCACAATATATTACAAGTAGTACTTTAATGATTCAATGACTATTGAATAAAGAGCTAGATTAGATAAAACTTTATTAATCCCTCGGGTGTTTCCTCTGGAAAATTCAGCTGACATGCATTATACATTGCAAGTAAGATAGTGCAAGCAGGAAATGGCATGTAGAGACGAATCATTCATTATGTTGTGTTTAAAACTAAACACAGACTTCTTTTGTTTGAAGCATTTATATAACTGCCATGCTATCTCCCTTTTCCAGTTTCAGAAGAAAATAAACACCACCTACATCATCCCCTACCCAAGAGCTGCCATTGTAACTCAACCTGTTGACATACATCACAACTTCTGCAAGTTAAAACCACTGTCCCCTGAGGAGACTCTTGAAGAACAACTTCTGCTAGAGTCCATTGCTTGGCCTGAAACCCCATCTTTACCATCACCTCTTTTTATGAACAGCAGCGATCCAGCCCACAGCACCTTCACCATTCTCCCCAGGAAGAGAGAGGGACAGTGGCAAATAGGGGATAAACTGGAGGCCCTGATCAAAATACATGACTTGATGGGCCGTCCAAAGAAGTATGGGGGAGACGTCTTACTTGCCCGGCTGCACAACCCCACCCTTGGTGCTGGTGTTGCAGGACAAGTGGTGGATCATCTCAATGGTTCCTACTCTGCTGTATTCTCTTTACTCTGGGAAGGAAGCGCAGAGGTTGAGGTGATGATAAAACTTTTAATTTGTATTGTTACTGGAGTTGTTGCTGGAGTCACTAAGAGTTTATCTGTGTCTTTGTAGTTTCTAGCAGATTTAAGATAGGAATGCTTAATTTATCCCATATTTGTGAAGTTTATTGTTGCATCAACTGAAATGATAATGAAATAAAAAGAAAAAATAATAATTAAAAAATAAGACTAGCAATAATAAAATAGAAATTAAAAAAAACTAAAAAATAAAATAAAATGTGTGTATCTTAGTGGTCAAGGGCCAATTTTTATGTTGATAGCTAGAGAATAAAAGAAGTGTATGAGCAAAGATAAGTGATTAAGAAAATAGCACACCACTCTGTGATGACTAATATTTCTGTAATAATGGGGGGGCAGATGACGAGCAGTGGAGGTGGAGACTCTCAGGCTCAAAAGATATGGGAGGCTTGAACTCATCTGGAATGGGAAACAGGCTCAGGCTCACCTTCAGGGTCAAGGTGCACAGGACCTACAGGTGTGTGCAAGTGGCTCAGGTTGTGCGTGGCTTCATGGACGTGCAGTCTCCCCAGGATGCGGGAAGCCTCAGAACAGAAAGCTAATGGTCACAGGAATAAGAGGTGACACGTCAGGAGACGAGGTGCTTCCTGGTGCCAGATCAAAGGTTCAGACCTATCCTGGCCTGCAGGGACTATTTATATCAACAACTTCACATTTGCTGTAGCACAATGAAGCTCTGGCTTGCTTAATAATATTTAACAGTACCATGTGTCAGATCCATATTATATGCACTTCCTAAATTTTGAAACTTTGATTATTTGTTCTACCAGGTGACACTGGTTCATCCCAGTGAGGCAGTCACAGAGCTGCGCAGGGTGAACATAGAAGAACCCGACAGGATCTACTTCAAGAGTCAGTTCCGCTCGAGCTTGCTCACTAGAACAACCACCTGCAACGTATGTTTACGTCCAACCCAACCTGTGTGCAACTACACAGATTTACGTACAGGTGAGCCATGGTTCTGCTATAAGCCAGCAAATATGAGTTGTGACACCAGGATCAGCACCTACAATGGAGGACATAAAACAAGCCTGACAACCATGGAGAAGCTTTTTCAGAGGTGAGAATTACCTGTAGTGTTAAATTTCAGGAGTTACTAAAATAAAAAATTAATGCAAGGGAAACTAAGTGCTACTTTGCAAATGCTTTCAAAACACATGAAATAAATCCCCTCACTTTTTAATATTTGCTAGAGAGGGAACTATGTAGCTTGCTACCTGGAAAAATGTTCCATATCTTCTCTATGTTGTCTGAAGCTTAATGATTGGTAGTTTATAACTCGAGCTATTTTTGCTGCCTACTGAGCCTAAAACTTTCATTGTTAGTAGTTGTGTGCCATTGTTACCTAAATATGACAATGATAAAAATTTGAATTTGATTGACTGTATTTAATATGTCTCTAGCTTAAAAATCATTTTAATACTTTCCAATTTTTGTGAAAAGATTTTAACGTGTGTACTTTCCTCAGCGGCGTAAACATGAAAGTCTCCATTCCAGCTTCAGGACCTGCCAATGTCACTGTTTTTCCAAAACAGAAAGGTAAAAATACAAATCTTACCGCTGACATCTATGTATTAATCTTCATCTCTGTATTTTCCCTGCCCTCTCTGTGGGGATGGTGTTCGCTCTGTGTCGTAGTGCGATGACACAGTTTGTGCTCCAATGGTCAAACTTTAAATACTTATCTGTGTGGGTTAGTTTATAGTACACATCAACTTTTAAATGTCCCTCATCACTCGTGGAAGCCTCACAGTCCAAGAAGGCTAACCTGACACCTTTTTCCCTGGTGAACATGATGTATTGGTCCATCGAGTAAATGTGATCAGTGAATCGTGGTAAGTCCTGAGAGTTGATTCTCACCTACATACCTGAACGAGGCAGCATGGTGGTGCGTGGATTAGCAAGAAGGTAAAAAGGTCCTGAGTTCGATTCCAACACATGGCTGTGGCCTTTCTGTCTGGACTTTGCATGTTCTCCCTGTGTTTGCATTGGTTCTTTCCAGGTACTGCGGCTTCCTCCCACAGTCCAAAGACATGCAGTATGTAGGGTTCAGTTAATTGGTCATTCTAAATTGCCCATAATAGTGAATGTATGCGTGAATCTGTGTGTAAATGGTTGTTCGTCTTCAATGTGTTAGCCCTGTGACAGACTGGCGACATGTCGAGGGCAATGTTCCCTCTAAGCTGCCCAATTGCGCACTGCTGGCACGGTCTCTGCGCACAGAAAATCAGCGTTGCACACAAAAAAATCTAACCTGAATTAAAATGAACACTTTAACAATTCTGTTTTGCAGTGTTAGTCAGTAAGTGACTGGCTGCTCCCGTATAAGATTAGAACGATGCCACCTTATCCCATAGTCCAGCCAATGATGCGATTCACATTCGTATATACGCAGCTAATCAACGTGGTTGACAGGCTATGACAGCATCCTTATGTGCCAACACCGGTGTTTTAGCTAGCAAAGCGGCGTGGCTGATGTGGAGTAAAGCCACATTAATGACAATGTGTACAAAAATTGGAGATGTGAGCAGGACAGACGGAACAATTGACGGAAAAAGTGTGGACATTATACCAGTTTTTAAATTGTGTTGATAGGCCACATAAAACCAGAGTTATGATAAAAATATCTGCAATGTTTGGTTTTCTTCCTGAATACTGTCGTTGTTTATATTTACTGCGGGAAGAAACGGCGTTTTATAAGGAAAACGCTCGAAAGCACTCTCTGCTTGTGAGCAAAACCAAAACCAAAGAAAACCCCACCCTATTGGTCGAAAAAAGTACCATGTCGACCAATCAAAAAATGGTATGACAACGCGGCATCTAGTTGTTAAGAGACGGGGGGAAGTTTTAGGAGTGACGGCGGTGTTCTGAGATGTGAGAGATTTGCGACGTTTAGCGCAAATCTTGTGTAGTTAGTGTGTAGTTGGTGTGTAGTGTAGTCAATAGTTTTGTTGTGTGTGTCAGAACAATGAGGCGACTGCTGAATGTTACAGGTGTTACAGGAGTGATACATCTCCTGTTGTCAGGCCTGCAGGTATCAGGCTGTTGTTCTCCTTTATCTCATAGTGGACAGAAATTATTTTTTGGAGTGACACAAATAATTTGTGTGGCATCAGATTTGATGCAGAACAGCTGATTGTTCTGTAAATAGTTTGAAATGTTTATTTAAAAATGCCTTGGCTGCATTAAAAAATAAATAGCTGCAAAAAACTTTGTTGTTTGCCAAACTGAGTTACTTTTTTGAAGAAGTAACTATATAATTAATTGCCAAACATTGGTCATTATGTACTGTATTTGGCAGACAGAGAGTTACAGGACTCTCTTCCAGACCACAGACTCATAATACAAGTCAGAGCTTTATGAAAAAGAAAAAAAAAAAGAAAGAAAGAAAGTTGTATTTTCAAAATTGGAGTTCAAGTTATTTTTATTTCCAATAGTGTTAACATACTACACAGGTCATGAACAAGATTTTTTACATTTTCATTGTAAGTGGGCTAAAGCAGTTAATTAAAAGTAGTCTAACATAAATGTAAATGCTGTAATTTGATTATTTTAATAAACCATGTAACTTGGATGGATTAGATGCTGGTGTGACCACAGTGCACACGTCTGGTGTCGCTCACAGTGGTCCAAGGGATCGCTCAGGGAGTTTGTGTGTTCGCTCAGACACGTGAAAAATTAGAGGGAACATTGGTCGAGGGTATACCCTGCCTTTCGACCTAACTGGAATAAACTCCAGCCCCCCCAGGATGCTGAAAAGAATAAGCAGGAGAGAACAGATGGATACCTGAACCAATGATTTGATGGTGTTCCAGTGTAGGACAGCAGAGCTCTCTTTCTCACTCACCATTAACAAATTGACTGCAATGGGTGAAACTGGGGAAGCCATCGTGCACCCATAATTCTCCTTGTAGTATTGACCGTCGTATGTGAAATAGGTGGAATTCAGACACAGTTCTAAAAGCAAACACACTTGGTCAGTGCTGAGAGTGGTCCTCTCACTAAGGTGGGGTCATCCTATAATCTCTTACGAAATACCTCCACTGCTTCAGGGACTGGAACACAAATGAAGCGAGATGTAAAATTCTACGAGACCATGGTTTTATCTGCCTCCATAATGTCATCACTCACCTTCCTAAGAAAATCCAAAGTGTTCTGGATGTGGTGTTCAGAGCTGCCTACGAACGGGTTGAGGATCGAAGCCAGAAACCTGAAGATGTTATAGGTGACCGAGGTGATCATACAGATCTGTTTATGTATCTTTGGTAAACCATACAGACTTGGTGTAGATTCCCTGTTTATAGCCTGTTGTATGAGGTCGGGCCAACAGCATTGTCTTGTTCTAAATGTCATCTATCACCCTCTTCCTGTAACCACTTCTTGGGTCTCGCTTCAGGGGCTCACAAGTATTTTGGTCACTGAGCAGTGACAAAGTTTTATCACTATAGTCTCTCTGGTTTAGCAAAACTGCGCACTTACCCTTTTTTGCCAGAAGGATGATAAGTTGTTGTCATTACCAAGCAATGCGATTGCTTTCTCTCTTCCATGTTGATGTTGGATGCTGGGGGGATTGCATTGCTGAGACAGGTTGAAACTTTCGTATGTATTTGCTCTGCTTCTTTTTAGTATATTGATGCTAAAATTTGTTCATCTCACCCGTTAATTGAGCAGCTGGTGCTGTGCCTTCTGGAGGACTTTTGTTGTTTGGAGGCCCTTTACTGAAGAGCACATTTGCATATTTCAGGGAGTAATCCTGTTTTTTTCTGCATCTGAAGCTGAATCTCAAATCAATTAATTCCATGTGAGCAGTCTCGTGTTGACACCCTACGCTTAGCCTTTGATTAAGTAATAAAAATTGATGTTCACATGGTGCACCCTGACACAGAACTGACATTTACACATTCTCTACTGATTAGAGATAGACTGTATTGAGTGAGTCGAGACACTCACACAGAATACCAACACACCCACTTGTTAGTGCCAAAAACCTGCCGGGAAATGATTTTCCAGGCAGCCCATAGAACCCTATGGGAAGGCATATGGGATATGATAAAAGTCAAAAATGGCCAGATTTTTTGGCAAGGCATCAGAGTGGATGTGCACCGGTGGTGGGCATTCTGCCCGAAGTGTTAGCTGGTTAACCAGCCTGGTATTACAAAAGCACCTTTGCATCCATTACCATTAATGGAGGTCCCATGTGAGCACATTGGCATGATCTGGCCATTTCACCAGAGGTCATGAGAATATCACTTTGTATTAGTTCTGGCGATTAAAAAATGTAATATCTCTAAGCAGTGCGACTGTGCACCATTTCTGGAAAGAGTTTGGTGGAGGCACCGTTTTAAGTCGTCTCCGGATTCAGCATCTCATTCATGTCTTGCATAGTAAAAGAGCAGTACAAATTACTGGACATTGATTCAGTTCAGTCTACCATCCTCAGGCTGACAGTGTGGCAGTGTGTTGACTACCCCAAGGGGAATGAAGTGTCACAGTTTGTTCCTTATCCCATGCCATGGGTCAATGAGCTCCTGGACCAGTTAGGCACTGCTTGATCTTTAAGGACAATGCATTTGACCAAGGGCTTCTAGCAGATTCCCTTGTTTCCTGAGTCTAAGGAAAAAACATCCTTCTCCACCCTGTATAGTTTGTACCAATTTGTCCCACTTCGATTCAGCTTGTTTGGAGCCCTAGCTACATTCCAGCACCTCATCGACCAGGTGCTGTGTCTGCACACTGCATATGCTGCCTACTTAGATGACGTCATCATCCACAGTGACACCTGGGTGCAGCATGTGCTGCAGGTCCTTTAGTCTCTGAGGCAGGCAGAGCTCACAGCCAACTCGAAGAAGTGTGCGGTTATACAGAGGGAGGTACAGTATCTGGTGTATGATTTTAGTTGTAGCTTTTAAACTACTGCAGTACTGTGGTAATTTATTGGGTGCTGGCTGTACATGCACTCATGCGTTAATCTCAAGGGTAGTGCATTTGTATTGATCGGTTGGAGAATCAAAAAAGAGTCCTAAACATATTTAATACAATTCCATTATGTAAGATCAGAAAATGACATTGACCAGATGTTTTATGAAATCAAAATTAGAAAGATACAAAAAAAGCAGTACATTTGCCAGATTTTAAGTTTTATTGCTACAGACAGGTTAAGAATAGACTTTGTTTGTTTCTTTTTCATATTAAGTAAAAAACACACGTAATTGTCTGTTTTACTGCTTACCAGGTCAGTTAGAGGTGAACAGCAGCAGTGTGGAGTCTGAACCCTCTGGCTATTACTACCAGGGTGTGTGGCGAGCACTAGGTGGCACCACCGTTCATCAGTTCAACACTTCCTCAGCCATCACTCAGTGTCTGAAAGGAAAGCAGGTCTATATGTATGGAGACTCCACAATGGGGCAGTGGTTTGAGTACCTTAATGCAGCACTGCCAGGTAGCTGCTCTGCAAACCTGGCAAACAACAATATTTTATTTACACTATTTTATTTATGTAGTTTAACTTATTCTCTTTGGAATTCTTTTAGATTTAAAGGAGTTTAACCTTCATAGCCACAGATCAACCGGACCTTTAATGGCCCTGGACTATGCAAATAACATCTTTGTGAGGTATCGCACCCACGGTCCTCCTCTACGTACTGTCAGAGTCTCATCCATGGAGCTGCATTATATTGCCAATGAGCTGGACAATGTGGTTGGAGGCAGTAACACTGTAGTAGTTTTTGGCATCTGGGCACACTTTGACACTTTCCCTATTGGGTTCTACATCCGTCGACTGATGTCCATCCGCAGTGCAGTGGTACGGCTACTGTCCAGGGCTCCAGGCACAGTGGTTGTCATTCGGACTGGAAACCCCAAACCTTATACAACAATTCTTGGTGCATTTGTCCACAGCGAATGGTACACTTTTCAGCGGGTAAAGGCACTCAAGGCTATATTCAAAGGATTGAATGTCCATCTGGTGGATGCCTGGGAGATGGTTCTGGCCCACCACCTGCCACACAGCATGCACCCAGAACCTCCAGTTATCAAGAACATGATTAATGTTCTGTTGTCATACATATGTCCTCCAAAGGGCGGATTCACTAGTTGGGCCGACTTCCTCATTTTTGGTTTGACAGTGTTTAGTGGGTAAAGGTGAATGTAAGGACATGAATTGAGCTGCGGTTTGGGGAAGGCCTCGAAGTGGTTTGGCGATGATTCCTGGGTCTGGCAGATGCACTAAATAAGTGTGAAAAATTCAATTCAGTTCAATTCAATTTTATTTATATAGCGCCAAATCACAACAAAAGTCGCCTCAAGGCGCTTTATATTGTACAGTACAATATAAAGAAGTTAAAGAATTGAGAACACGGAGGGAGGGTGAGGTACGTAAAAACAGAATGAACAGCTTGCAGAACTGGGGGATCAGATGACAACCGGAAGGAGAGTGTTTGGAGGCGTGGTCCCACTCCTGAAATTCTGATACATAATCTCCAATAGATTTGTTTCAGTACTCCATTTATAAACATTTTCCATCGTGCGGGTCAACCAATTAGATCACTCGGATTTGGTGCTTCACTGAAGGTTCAACCCATTATTTTCCTTTTAATAGGCCTAGTTGTCAGTGTGGAGAGAGGCCGGTAAGGAAGCAGACCAAAGTTATCCTCCAAATCTGTATCAAGATGGCTTACATCCATCCAGCTGGTTATTATGGTTGACTGCAAGCCCTGAATTTGTTTCTTGATTTTGCAAAATTTTGTAATTCTGTGTCTGAGAATGCCTCACACACTTTCCACATTGCAGTCTGTTTGGAAACCAAAGTGTTTTTTTTTCTTATTCACTGAACTTAGCTGGAGTGAACTGGTGATTACTAAAGAAAATTATTTTTTTCTAAATAAACTGAAGGATCTCAGACATGATTTGTTGAGAATTGAGTGTGAAGTAGTTTTTCCTTTCCTCTTGCATTGTGCTAGCTAATTTGTGTCTGAAAGGTGTTTGGAAAATGTCACGTGACTATGTGGCGTATGAAATATTTGGAGAGGTTGTCCTGAGTTGACTATCTTTTAAAATCATTTTCATAATATACAGATAGATACTGATTATTGTTACATTAGCTTGCCAAATATATTCAGAAGTGAAGTTAAATAAATAAAACTGCTTTGAAAAAAAATAAAAAATCTTTGGTTTTGTGAGGTACCACACAGGAGCACCATTTTTGGAGTTATACTAACAATAAATGTACCTACTACCCACTCAAGGGAATACTTTGCGCAGCATGTCATGTGTTTAGTCCGTTGTAAAGTACATGTTAAATTATAAAAAAATAATACAAAATAAGCATTTAATTAAAACAGAATTAAATACCATATGTTCTCTTTGACTTTTTTTCCAAATGCCACCACCACCCTCACCCTTGTTCTTGATCCTACCAGTGACTCCCATTCATAAAAATCTCCAGCTCTGGCTACTGGAGATACTAGAGCTATAGATGCCAAGAGAATAAATGTGCTCTCACTGTTGACGCTAATAATTCAATACTTTATATATAATTAATGACATATAATAAATAAACAAAATGTCCTAGTTGAAAGCACTTGACACTGAAAGCATTTTTTGACTTTTTTCTTTGTTCATGTTAGTCCAAGTAAGTAAATCCTTCTTTGGGACCTCAGGATAGATCACATTAGAATAAATAGTAGGACTGTAAAATTTTAGATTTTAAGAAAAAAAAATAACTAGATCAGAAAAGCATCTATGAAGTGAAACAGTTGGTGTGACAAACCTGGAAGCAGTTTTATATCAAACGAACAACCTAAAATATTATGTATTTGATGGGTTTATATGCAGAATATTATTTTAAATTCGTTAAAATTTTATGTGTTCTGAAAACAAGACAAAGGGATTATAATTACCAACCCAGTTTTGAGAAACACTCTTAGCTTATGTATCTTTTATTCATAAGGAGAAACAGGAAACTGGATGACTGCAGAGCCTAGGGCAGCAAACATGCTAGGACCGCCCCTGTTTGCTGCACTATGCACATTCCTGATTTTGGTCCAGTACAGTTTTTATGCCTTAATTAAGGAAATTTATTTTTTCCACCTGAAATTTAAACTTTAGTCACCATCTTTGCAATTAAATAACTTAATATTTCTGTTCAGGATATTTATAAAATCTACATATTTTACAATAATAATTTATAATTATATGATAATATCTACCAGAGGCCTGGGAGCTTGAGGGTCCTGCGCAGTCGCTTAGCTGTTCCTGTTACCTTCACCCTCCACATCTTCTCCAGCTCTTCGCTGAGGCCTTTTTATTTCTCCAGCTTCTTGTGTTCCTTCTTCCTGATGTTGTTGTCGTTCAGGACCACTCCGTCTATCATTACGGCCGTCTTCTTCTGTCAGTTGTGTAAATACTGATTTACACAACTCAGAGCCATGGGGGCCATTTCACCAGAGAACTCTGATTATCATCAAAGTCAGACTGACGACAAATTCAGACTAAAACTAAACCAGAGGAGAATCAAACTGTGGGAACTGAAGTCTTTACTTGATTTGCAAGCAGCTTTATGAATGTTTGTTATGAAGTTCATGCAAGGCAGTGCTATCCTCTGCTCTGAAATGAGTGATTCTGTCTGAGTCCACATTTAACACAGTTGCGAAACACTGACTAAGAATCAGTCAACATTCTTTAGTATGATCTCTTTTTACTTGTATGGTGTTCATCACAGCAGAAACAGACGCCCCCTGCTGTCTGTGTGTGTAATTCAACGCTCAACTATTTTTAAAAATCGTTATTAAACATATAAATCTCATTTTCTAGCATAGATAAAGTATATCTTGCTTACATTAAAGGGCGGTAAATCAATTCACAGTGCTGTAAAAAGTGTTTAGCCTCCTCCTGGTTTCTCAGTTTGCTGCATATTGTGCAAAGCAGAGTGGGTAAAATTCCTCCACAGTGATGTGAAAGACTCATTTACAGTTATTACTAATGTTTGATTGCCCCTGCCAGTAGTAACATAACCATATACCAGGTTTGGGGGAGGATTACTTCTTCATGTGGTCCCAGGAAGGTTAGGATAATTTTTTTCCCCTTAACAAATGAAATCATCATTTCAAAGCTGCATTTTCTATTTCCTTGGATTATACTTGCCAAATATTAACATTTGTTTGAGGATTTCAAACATGCAAGTGTCTCAAATATGGAAAACCTAACAAATCTGATCTTATGTGCAGTCTCCCTCCCCATTTCGTGCACTTTCAATGTTCATATAATAATAGCTGAATGTGGATTTAAGGCAGTTCACAGATGAACAGTAGAGAGCAGCAAACCTCCAACTCTGCGTCCAGTCTGAAGGATGAGGCAGATGGGCTGAAGCAGAAAACCTGCGACTGAACAGTGGAGACTGTGTCCAGTTAGACAAGAGTACAAGTGCTCACAGCACCCTAACGCACGAAGAAGAAGCAGCTCTTCAGATGTTACTGCTACTGCCGACGAAGATGAACATGTCCAGAAGAGCCGTGCTGGGTTTGATTCTCCTTTGTCTGTCACCATCATCATCTTCTGGAGGTGAGGTTTTTCATTAGAATGATGTAAATCAGCTCTTTTGGCTGAATGTCTGATGTCAGACTTGCAGTCAGCAGCGACACATGTATATACAGAGATGCGTATTTCTCCTGTTAGATACTTCGTGTGCTGCACTTAGTGTGTGGATTTTGACAGAGCGTTTTTGTCTTAGTGATAAATATCAACAGGTGGAGGACAGATAGGTGTTAAGTTCACACGTGTGAGTAATGAAAACCATCTGAAGCATCTATCAGGAATCACCAGGACAAAAATATCTAATCAGCAGAGCCTCAGTTTGAATCAAATGCAGAAGAAAAACTCAGAATGCTTTTCAACAATGTTGCTCTTTTCATCGAAACTCATTGATTCAAGATCAATTTTCCTTAATAGGCATTAAAGGGGGAATCATGAAATATTTTTTTATTTTTATCATGAAAATAAAAATATCAAAAGCGATGAGACATGTTTCTGTTGGATCTGTGAAGATACTCTCGGCTGGGAAGGCTTTTAATTCAAGTGATTTTCAGTTTGGGGATCATTAAATACCTCTCACCCGATCATCCCAGATTTGCCTGAAAAAATTAAGGCAAATATAAACTTCTCAATGTACATTATGCAAACTTTTAGGTCCCTGTTGTAATAATGTTTTTTTTGAAAAAATTAAATGTTCAATTACATATGAGCAGGTATCAGGGTGTTGTTAGACATTTTGCTGATATGACTCTTTGTAGAGGCTATTTTAAAATTCTATTATCTAAAAAAAACACATTAAGGGACATCGCATGGCTGTATGAATGTGAACTCTCAGAGGTGAAGCTCACACAGAAAGATGGATACTGGAAATTATTGGGTGTCCCATCTTTGACAGCAGATTTCAAAGACTCTCAAAATCACAGTGTAGCAGGTAGGGGATTGAGATTTTATGTACAAATTTCCATATTTAAGGCATAAACTTCTAGTTAAACTGTGCAAATCATTGTTAATGGTTTTACAGATATTAAAGCTTAAAAGTACAAAAGTCAGACTTCAGTGTGATATTCCCCAGGTGTTCACAGAAACTGAAATCATTCTAGTTTCTGTCAATATAATATAGTGTACTCTCTTATTGTCTGAAAATGAAAAATGTTTGACATTTTTGTATTTATTTGTACATTTTCTATTAGTGTTATAAGAGTGTTTTTTCTGTGGAGTTACTTTTAAGGCAAATCGATGATGGGAGAGGCTTTTTCTTTTGTTAATTACATTGATGCTTTGTCTTTGAATTATTTCCATACTTTCAACTACACTCTTTACCTGTTTGTGTCTAAAGCTCACATGTGATTTTTATTTAAACTATGTTTACTGCAGTCCAGCTCAGGTACAGGTAACTCTAATGGTACCTGTAGATTTGATGTGAAGTGGGTGACTCATCCTATCTGAGACGCATCATGTAGGGTCTAAAAGCTTTTGACAGGAGGCTGCTGGAACCAAACATTTCAGGGATTTTTTTGCTGCAATGTAACATGTTGAGTGGGAAGTTTCTGTTTGAGGGAGGGAGACATCTTTTCCAGTGTTACATGATCTAATGGATTCTTACATGTAAAAGGTTTAAATTTATATTTGATATCTATTTGTGTTGTGGGGAATCTAAATTATTCTCCTCATGTGATTCTCAGTAATTTTATTCATATTCAGCATGCAGTGTATTCTGGTTTGTTTGGTATCATATTAGCTGTAACTCCAGCTTACTGGTCAGTGTTGTATTTTCTGTCTCTTTCAGACTCCTCAACCCTCAACATTTTGCCTGGAGATAATGTCATTCTGCCATGTTACGTTCCAAATGATCAATCAATTGGAGCTGTGATGTGGACCAGGTCTTACCTGAATTCAAAATATGTATTTTTTTACCAGAGCAATGCATCTGATCCAGACACTCAGACGTCACCTTCTCTGAGACGCATACATCTGCTGGAGGATGGTGAATCGTCTTTGTTTATAGTGGAAGCAACATTTGCTGAGATTGGAACGTATGAGTGTCATGTCACCCAGAGAGGAAAAAACAACTCTAAGGCGGCCATTTTGAAGACCAAGCCAATCAACACTGTCAAGCTGACAATGGGTGAGTTTGTAGAAGAAATTAATCCTCTTCGTGAAGCCTGTACTACAATAATACAACAGAGAAAATATGATATATGACCCACTATGAGCAAGCACTTTGCTGACAGTGGGAAGAAAAAATATTAACAGGAAGGAACCTCCAGCAGAACCAAGCTCAGGGAGGGGCGGCCACATGCCATAACCAGTTCTGGGTGAGGGGAGTAGATGCTGTGGAAGAGAGTCAGGGATTAATAATAACTAATAATTAAATGCAAAAAGGTGTGTAAACACATCTAGCACAAGTAAGAAAGGATTCAGGGTGACCTGATCCAAACTGGGAGCTGGTTCCACAGTAGAGGGTCATGAAAGCTGGCTCCCTTTTTACTTTTAAATACTCTAGGAACAACAAGTAAGCTTGCTGTTTGAGAGTGAGGTGCTCTATTGGGGTGATATGGTGCTATAAAGTCATTAAGGAAAAATGGGACCTGACTATTTAAGACCTCGTAGGTGAGCAGCAGGACTCTTGCTGCAGCATTTTGGATCAGCTGAAGGCTTTTCAGCGAGTTTTTAGGACATCCTGATAATAATGAATTACAGTAGTCCAGCCTGGAAGTAATAAATGCATGAACTAGTTTTTCAGTATCACTCTGAGACAGGATATTTCTAATTTTAGAGATGTTGCACAAATGGAAGAAAGCAGTCTTACATATTTGTTTAATATGTGCGTTGAAGGACATGTCCTGGTCAAAAATGACTCCAAGGTTTCTCACAGTGTTACTGGAGGCCAAGGTAATGCCATCCAGAGTAAGAATCTGGTTAGATACCATATTTCTAAGATTTTCAGGGCCGAGTACAATAACCTCAGTTTTATCTGAATTAAGAAGCAGAAAGTTAGCGGCCATCCAGGTCTTTATGTCTTTAAGACATTCCTGCAGTTTAACTAATTGGTCTGTGATACCTGGCTTCATGGATAGATAGAGCCAGATAACACAGCCTTTACCAGGGAGCCTCTCTTCCTTCCATCACAGAGACTTATCACACCCGCTGCATCTGCAAAGCAAGCACAGTTGTGGACGACCCCACACACCCCACACACACACTCTTCACCTTGCTGCCTTCTGGCAAGACGTACCGGAGCATTCGGGCCCTCTGCGAAACAGTTTCTTCCCCCAGGTCGTCAGACCCTTGAACCCTCAGTGACTGGCACACACACACACACACACACACGCGCACACCTTCATACATGTCACTACCTCAAGCACGTATCTGCACAATCTTATACACACACAAAAGCACACACCTTCATACACCAAGTTACATTTTGCACAGTGCTCAGACTTTTGCACAACCCACAGTCATTGTGTCTGCACTGTCTTGTGTCTGCATTGTTCTGTTGTGCCTTTTGTTGCACTGTTTTTGTTTTGGGGTTTTTTGCAATTTTTGCATATCTCACCTAATGTAGTCCTGTGTGAAAACCACTGCAGCACAGTACCTGTAATACCTACATTATCCTCTAATCACCGTAATAAAATATTATAGTCAATAGTACTGAACACTCACTGAGTTCCAGTATGACAAGCACAGAGATGAATCCACTGTCAGAGGCCATAAGAACCTTAAACCTTTATAACCTTCACTAAAGTTTTTTCTGTGCTGTGATCATCTCTGAAATCTCTTCAGATGATCAGTTTGCTGTTTTACAACTACTCTTTTTGTAATTTGTAAGATAAAAGGACACGATGAATGTAGAAATTAATATAACAAAATAGAAATGTTAAGAGTGACATAAGCAACAATGAACCATAATCCAAAAAAATAGGAACCAGAGTGATACTTTGACCACTCTGGAGCATGTTAGTGTAATTCAGTTTGTTTGTTTTTTTTACTGCAATGTAACATGTGTACAATATCAACTAAAATTAATCGATGATACTGAGCAGGTAGTTTCTGTTTGAGGAAGGGAGACATTTTCTCCAGTGTTAGACTGTGAAAGGTTTAAATTTATATTTGATATCTATTTTTGTTGTGGGCAGTTAATTATCTCTAAAAGTTTCTCCTCATGTGATTCTCAGTAATTTTATTAGTATTTAGCATACAGTGTATTCTGGTTCGCTTGGTATCATAGAAGCTGTAAACCATTCTGTTCTGTGTTGTTTCCTCTCCCTTTCAGAACCGATGAAAGTCTTAGTTGCACCTGGAGACATTGCCATTCTGTCGTGCGCGGTTCCAAATAAGGAATCCATTGGAGCTGTGATGTGGATCAGATCTGACTTGAATCCAGAAAAAGAACTTTTTTACCAGAGCAATGCATCTGATCCAAGCACTCAGCCGCCACATTATATGAACCGTGTACGTCTAGTAAATACAGACATGGAGAATGGTGAACTGTCATTGTTTCTGTATGACACGACTTTTGGTGATGATGGAACGTACGAGTGTCATGTCACCCAGGTAGGAACAAGCAACTCTAAGGCAGCCATTTTGAAGACTACGCCCATCAAAATCATCAAGCTGACAGTGGGTGAGTTTGTAGAAGAAATGAATCTTCTTCCTGGAGCCTGTACTACAAAACAAGTTCAACATAGCCAGATTATCTTTTCCTTTGTTTGGTTTCACATGAAGGTGGTTATTAAATCAGTAAGTCAACACTGGGTTTATTAATCTAGCTGCTTTAAACAATCAGAAATACAGCTTCTGTCCACTGTCAGCAGAGTGACTTACAAACAGAGTGAAAACTGTAACATGAGCTGTTAAAAGGGCTGGGTATCGTCACTGATTTTAATTACTGATTAAATTCGGATTCAAAAGTCCCGATTTGATTCGATTCAATTCAATTTTGACTCAGTCAGAAATATTATACTTCTGATCATTTCCCATATTTTTATATCTGTATAAAAACAAAGCTGACACTTGTGAGACTTCATCAGAGGTGTAAGCATCACAGCAGATTCCTTTGTGTCAAAGTAACTCGGGATAAAAAAGGAGAATAGCAGATAACCTTAAAAATATTCTGCAGTAGAACAAAAATGTAAGAAAGCCATCAATCAACATATGAACATTACCTGATGCTGCTGAAGTGAAGCAGAGCAAAGTTAGAGAGGTTTTTATTAGAGACACAGCTAAGCGTTTTGTAATTTGGCATAATTTGTAAAAGATATTAGGCTTTTTCGTCATTAAAAAAACAAACAGAAAAATAGTGGTGGACAGCACTGTACACAACAGACACACAACAGTAGACTTGTAAGCAAATCATACAGTAAACAGTTTTTTTTATGGTAAACTGGTCTGTGGGTACACTGAGAGAGAGCACTGTGCAGGAAATACATCTTTACACCTTGACTCAAAGTGTGTACATCTTTGTGTGGAATAAAAATCAATTCAGGATTTAATTAATTTAATGATTTAATGAATCGATATCGCATTATTCAAACTAAAATCGATTTGAATCGGGAAATTTATTTTTTAAACCCACCTCTAATTGTTAAAATCATAACACAGGCTGAAAACAACAAAGCTGCCATTAAAGAGCCATGCAATAGTAGGTATGCTCAGATATATGTCAGACTTTCCAAAGAAAAGTCTAAAGTTAAATTTATCAGGATGTCTTAAAGTGCAGATTAACAGACTTATCAGTTTAAGACTGTCAGAAAATTATTACGGATTTTCCTGGCAAATGATTTAGTACTCGTTTAGACCATATCTAAACGTAAGGGAGCCTTCGTTGTACCTGTGTGGGTTTTTTCTTGCTTCCGTCCTGAGTCCAAAGACTTGCTTGCTTTGTTGACTAGTGATTCTAAATTGGCCGTAGATGTGAATGTAAGGATGAACGTTTTTGAGCAGTGTTCGGGGTCCAAACTGCCGAGGACAGCAATGTTTAATTGTCTAGTTGACTAGTTGTGACATTCTTACTTACAACTGTGTGTTCCATTTGATTAAAGGGGTTTTGATGTACATAACTGTATGTTTTAACCAAACCTGAAGAATGATTTTGCCTTGTGCTACTCGTGAATATAGTTACAATCCATAGGTGTTCAAAAATGAAGCCAACATGTAAATGGCTAAAACTGCTGTTCCTCTAGGTGTCACTTGAGGGTGGCTATCCTCTGTAAACCTTAGATATCGTTGTGTTGAAATATCCCAGCAGATCAGCAGTTTCTGAAAAACTGAAACTGAAAAGTCACTCATATCACCTTTCTTCCCCGTGCCTAATTTCATTCAGTTGAAACTATTAAAATGGGTAACGAGATATTTGGACTGATGAGCAACTGAACATCCTGTACCTAATGGAGTAGGTAATAAAGTGTATTTGAATTTCTTACTGATGCTCAGAAAGGCAATATAAAGATTTTAAACATTCTTAAAAACTTTTAGCACTTTTTACTATCAACATGATCTGAGAGATTCAATCCAGAAATTGTGATGCCATTTTCCAGAGAACTGACTGATCAGCCTTAAGTCTGCAGTTGAAGTTCACATGGTGTTGTAGCCCAAAAAGAATTGAACCACTTTCCTAAAGCTGCGTCCAAACTGGAAGTGATTAAGTCATTGCATATTGCTTTAAGGACAACCGGTCACATGCACACATCCCATAATTCCGTTGTCTAGGTAACCCTCAAATGTATTTACTTCCAGGTCAAACATCACTCAGTGGTATACTGCATTCTCATTGGTAGTAGCTTCAAGCACTCACCGCAGAGTTCAATAAAAGATTATATCTGGACCCACCTGTGTTGAAGGTTACTTTGCCTATACTCATCTGAAGTCATCCAGTGTCATTGACTTTTCATTGATCAGAATCCACTGTGAATGTAGCTCAACACTGAAAACCCAGAGTTGACTCTTTGAGATCCAAAGCTTGCTTTGTAGTACAGGTGTCAGATTGTTGTTGTGAGAAAGAAACATGGGTTTATTTGTCTTTTAATTTTATTTTATGTATTTTTCTGTAAACATGTTGTTGATGAGACTCTATAAAGCAATAATAGTAGATCATGTCTGACACCTCTCTTCTAATTCTCACCTACAGAACCAGTAGAAGAAGAGTTTGAGGTTGGCCAGAGTTTGGAAGCATGTGATCCATCTGTGTTTTTTCAGCCACTTGTTTTTGCTATGGGAATTATGGTTGTCATCATAGGTATTTTGAAATATTGTTTTGGCTGGCATAAGGCAGCTCCATGCACAGCCAACCTGCTTGTTAAAAACTAACATTTTTCTGTAACCTTTTCGAACTTCTTCAGTGTTAGGTTTAGTTATTAATGTATTCCTATTCATGTAATTCATTCATGTTTAAGAGTTTGTTAAAATGAACTGTAAAGAGCCCAGGTGGTATGTTACATGTTTTGTGAGGTTCTTTTGGTCAAACATTGAGGGTTGGCTCTAATGTAGGATTTGAGGATGATGGCAAAGAAAGACAGCAGGCTGAGCTGAAGGTGAGAGAGTTGGAGATGTTAAGATTTTGACTATGAGTGACCAGAATGGACAAAATTAGAAATTAGTATATCAGAGGAACAGGTAAGGCTGAGCAGTTTAGAGACTGAAAAAAAAGCAAAGTGGAAACCGTTTGGACACTTAAAGTGGAGATACAGTGTATATACCGGACAAAGGCTTTTGAAGATGGAGGAAGACCACAAAGAAGGTCTGTGGATTGAGTGAAGAAGGATAGCAAGAGTGCTAGTGTAACGAGGAGGATGCAAGGGATAGGGTGAGAAGCAGGTAGATGATCGGAAAAGTAAATTAGCCTTACCACATGTAGTGTTTCCTGTCTACATTAGCATTAGTTTTATTGTTTCATGTGCAGCTTCTGAGCTTTCTGAGAAAAAAAAAAAACATGTTGCTTTAAAAAAAAAACAGGAAAACTTTATGTGGTTTTAATACTACACACGATAGCAGTGTGACTAATGCAGACAGCAATCGTAGCAATGGTGGTTGAATTTTCTGGTTCTCCAACATCCAAAAAAAACCTAAAAATAAATGTAGCTTAGAGTGAGTTTTTAAATCCAGGCTGCAGACGATCCGAGTGCACTCTTACTGTTTTTCATGTTAAAAATGTGTTTATTTGTTGAAATGTAGTCATTAAATGTTTAAATGTCCCATGTATGTATAAGTGTCGGAAATCACAAAAATTGGTTTAACTGGATACAAAATGTGTCTTTTTTGTTTGATTGATATTTGTAACTTTAGTTGATTAATTAGATGTAAAAATTAAATGCATCATTTGGCCGGAGTCTAGGTTTGTCAGCTTTGGAGTAAAAATGAAGTTAAAATGAGGAGTAAACAACCCTGAACAGGAAAAAATAGTTATTCCCTTTTTTGTGAAAGAAATATAAATAATGGTGTACAACAGAGGTCCCTAAGACCCGCACCACGGACTGGTGTCGGCCCAAGAGTCATTTGGTACCGGGCCTTGAGAGCTGAGGCTCGGGTGTGAAGTTTATGGTTTTCAGGGTTTTTATCAGTTTTTATCGTTATTTTTTTTAATCAATTTTATCATTATCTCGGTTTCCCTGGGTCTTTTCCCGTGTGTTATGAATAAATCTTCTTTATCCGGTACCGGTACTGGTTTTAATATTGTTGTATTTATCTGTGACAACTTAAAGGCTGGTCCATGAAAATACTGTCAGACATAAACCAGTCCATGACGCAAAAAAGTTTGGGGACCGCTGGCCTACAATGACGCACAGCCCTCAGTCCACTGCACTCAAGTAGAGTATTTACCTGTTGCCATGGTTAATCTATTCATGACTATCCGTCGAAGCACTCAGCTTTGAGTGAATCAGCCTTAATCATCTTTCCTGGAAATGAAAACTCTGAATTTTCCTCCTGTTACATTTTTTTCTAACATCATCATAATTACACTGTCTCTTTCGTGTTATTTTATGTTTTGAAAGGGTTGGTAGTAACAGCAGGTTTTAAATCAAAATCAGCATTTCTACACATAGAAAACTCACAATTTAGAAAAGGTAATTTATTAATACACATTACTTTGTTCTAAATAATTATAGTATAAAACAATGTTTTAAAAATCAATTTTATTTCTGGGTAAACACTCATGTCTACAGAAAGTGTCCTTAAAGTTCAATATTATTGACACAGTCACTGTATCAGTAAAGCTGTGCTGTATCTACTGCTGATGACTGCCATCATTCAGCTTTTTAATTTTTTTTCTATCAGGATTTGTTCTATAAAGACACCAATGTAACTCTACATAAGCAAAAAAAGAAAATTATACAGAACATGAATTGGAATAAATACAAAATGACTAAGAGCAATAAACACCATTCATCTTTAAAAATTCATTCAAGTCCCTGCAATGGCCAGTCTTAAAATTCAGTGTTTTCTCTGAGCAGCAGTGTAAAATCCAAAGAGATTCACATGTGCCAAAAAATGCATCAAATGCTGTCATTTATAAGGTTCGTTGCACTAATAAGAGGTTTGGTTTTAATTTTTATTTGCTGAAGTCTTAAAATCTTAAAGAAAATGTATTTTTATTGTTAACCCTGTAACACCCAACTCATCAAAAAATAGCCAGAAACTTCAGATATTTGGGAACTGAGATGTTTATTAACCCTTATAACGACATCCACCATTTCTATTTATTCATTTATTTTTTTGCTATATCATGTTGTGTATGATGTATTTTTATTATATATTTTTTGCATCACATTCCATACATTGGGCATTTTTGGCAGTTTTTTGTTAACAACAATAGTAATTTTAATTATAGACAAAAAAAAGAGTTTTGTCCATAACATTATGGCAAGTATTGATCAAGTTGATGAGATAGAGGTCACAGAAACTCATGTATCGAGTATGATGCAAAGGGCACTATAGGGTTAAAATTATGCAGAAGTCCTGGCTCAGATGTTAGTTTGATGCTGTAAATGTGTTGTTGTGACTGTAAATTGTTGTTGCGACCTCGTCAACGTGTTTAACTTACTGTTGGGTAACATGTGATTGTAGTTATGTATTAAAACGTTTACTACAAGTGTACCTGATTGTGTGTGACACCAAATTCTTTTCTGCAACTCAAACCTCCAACATGTGGACTGAAGTGTCTTCCAGAGGCTGCAGCAGCTGTTTGGCAGTAACTACCTCATTAAAAGCAGATAGCAGACTCAAGCAGGAATTTTCACATCTATAGTTCATTTAGTCAGTTGCTGAACTGGTAAACTTGCAGCTTTTCCCTGTGTTTTCATTTATTTTACACTAAGAAAAATCCAAATGACCTTAAATGTGTTACCACAAACCATGTGAGAATGTTCAGTCCCCTTATTCACCAGATGTGTCAGAGGTGGAAGCAACAAAAGTAAATATAGGAAGAAGGCACTGTGTTCTGCACTACTGGATAATAAGGAGAATTTGCATTCATTTCACAGCTTCTTGCAAACCTGTACAGACATTAAGAATCAATAGCATTTGAGGCTTCTGGAAGGGTCTCAGTGCGGTTGTTTTGGTTTTGCACCCAAGCGATTACTGTGTTCACACCTGCAGAAACGAACCACACCAAGGCGAACAACGAACAAACCAGAGTTTGATTTAAAAGAGCTAAAAACCACTGGTGTGAAAATACCCAGTGAATGTGTACAACAACACATACCCTGCAGACTGTCCACAAGATATCTACAAACACCATGGTAAAGTGTCTTAAGCCTGCACTGTTTAAAGAAAACAAAATCCATTTAAAAATTTCTGCCAGTACATTATCCACATTTTTAAGGAAGTTCACAGACTTTTCTATAAACGGTGAAACCGAAAGTTCAATAGATTTACAGTAGATCCACAGTAACATTTACAGTACGGACATTTCCTTTAACTCTAAAAAACTAAATTGTGTATATTTTCTGTATCATTAACAGACAATGCCATTAATAGTACAATGGAAAAATCTTATTTATGTTACCTTTTACAGGCATTTCATTTTAAAATATCTATGGTAAATATCCCTTTATTGCCCAGGGTGCTTGCAGAGGCAGTTGCTGTGCCTGGGCCGGGCAGCTGGCCTCTTCTGCATGGGTGCCGATCCCCATGATTGATGTTTTCCGGTTGGGATAGGTCGGCACATATCAGGATACCTGCTCTGGTTCTTGGGGATTCTGTGTGACCACAGGCAATCAGATAAAGGAGGGGCTGTCACACAGGTGTTGGGAATTTTTGGTGGTTGGGTCACTAACTTATCTCCACTGTTAATTGAGTGGCCTCATATGCAATATATAATAATAATTATATCAAACACACACACACACACACACACACACACACACACACACAATAACATAGGTAGTGTTTCAAAGATACCTATGGTTAATGATAGTTTTCTTTTGCTTGTTGACCAGTTGTCAGTATTTAGTTCACACAAATGAGGGCTTTATTATTTTCTTCTAAAGTAACATTAGTAATGCAGCGTGCATTTTTTCCTATGTATTGGAGTAATTAGTGCTATAAATAAACATATCAATTAAAAGTCTTCATTTTCCATGGACATAATGACCTGTGGTTGTTTATGATGAATCGTGAGAGTTTCAGACAGACAGAAACAGAGAGGCTTTTGTAACCATGGTTACTCCCTCAATTTCACAGGATGATGCTGAAATGAACAAACAGTACAATTTGAGTTTTTCAGCTTTGCTAGAATTTATTTATTTTCATTTATTTATTTAATTTTATTTTGAGCAGCAGTATTAAAACCACAATGTTGTTGATTCCATGTTGAAAAGTTGTCAGTATTTAATTCAATTTTTAAAGTTTTCTTGTGCTGCTCGCCTATTTCCTTATTGTGCCATGATGGTCCTTTCTAAACTGTGTCATCTCTGTCTGGACTCTGACCTCTCCTTCACCTCTCCTCATCAATCTCCTGCACGCTCTCCTTTTGTCCTCTCTCAGCATGCATCAATCAAACTCTGTCCAAATCTGTAATTTCTGATGTGATGATTAAGTATTTACCACATTATTTACCAACTTTTTTTATTCATCGACTCAACTAATGACATATTTGAACACATTAAAAATATCAGATTCTTTCTTTAGGGCTTAATACAGTTTTCTGATTCTGATCAAAGGGCAAAATGGAAGCCAACAATGGCTTGCTAGCTGTAGGTCACTCAAGAGAAAGCTTAATTATTTCCGTGTTTTTTTCTATGTATTGGAGCAATTAATGTTATAAATAAACATGTCAATAAAGTTACAAGTTCTTTTTCCATGGACATAACAACCGGAGGTTGTTTATTATGAATGGTGAGCATTTCAGAGAGGCAGACAGAGAGAGGCTTTCTGTAACCATGGTTACTCACTCCAGTACAAGGGTCTGAGTAAGCTTTGAGAGCAGATGTTCTTTAATCCTGAGCGTACCTGAGCATCATTTATCCTTTCATGTTTATAACATGATCGATTTTCCTGTACCCTCTGAATAGCTTCATCTAAACCATGAGTTTGATTTGAAGTTGTGTCTCATTTCCCGTCTCTTCTGCAGCAGCAACAACAGGACACAACTCCTCCTGCTCCTCCTCATCTCCCCTTGCTCTGCTTCTTGCCTTTCTCATTTTTCTTTTAAACAAAGCGTATCTCCAATTTTGAAACTCTTTATTTATTTAGCCACCACCAGCCCAACTTGCTTTACAACACAGGGCACTTACAAGCATTGACCCTGGGACCTGACAAACTGATACAAATATGTGCTACTCAAAAACATCCAGGGCTCTAATTCTGTGTAATTCTGGGTTATTTCTGCATCATTGTGTATTGTGAAGAAGAATGAAAAAAGTGTTTCTGCTACCATAGTTGTCATGAGTTGACACTGAAGTTTAATCAATGTCCATCATCTACTCTGATCAGAGGAGAAGTAGCATGCCAGCATCAGTTAATTCATGATTTACTGTAACAAGGGGGCAATTACTGTTTCACATAGAGCCAGGTAAGGTTTTCCCTTTAATAAATAAAATCATCATTTAAAAACTCAATTTTATATTTCTGTCGGTTATCTTTGTCTAATATTAAAATTTATTTGACAAACTGAAATATCTGAATGTGAAAACTAAGAAATCAGGAAGGATCAAATATTTCTTCACAGCACTGTTTGTGCTTTTTGTGAGTTGTTATTGGAAAATAAAACTGTTTTAACCCAACATGGGTATGCCAGAAACAGGCCATCAGTATCACATATACTTGTTGAGCCACATCAGAGGGAAAGGACATGTTGTGTATCTCTGATCTACTGAGCGCTTTGATGAAACCACTGCAATTAACATCCTGGTGATGAGGCAGCTATAACAGAGGTTCATAAGTCAGATCCATAAGCATTTGGACAATTACATATTTTTTAAATTTAATCTCTTTACACCATAACAGTGGATCTTAAATCAGACAACCAACGTGTGATTGAAGTGTAGACTTTCAGCTTTAATTCAGGTGGTTTATCAAAATTATTGATTTACCTGTTTAGTAATTACAGATTTTTGTATTTATTTATTTTAACATAGTCCTGATTTCTAATGTTTCGGCTTGAGAAGATCAAGAAACATCATAAGAACAGGTTCCCTGGACATAATGAAAGTTAAGTAAAACCTGCTTAAAATGTTTTAGGCTGAAAATAAAAAAACTCGGATAAATGATAGAAGGTGCTTGCAGGCCGTGGAGAAACACTTTACTGACATCTAGTGGTTCAAAAGGACAACTGTTTCAATTCAGAGTGATATTTATGAATGACTGGAAGTATAACTACACTTGCAAGGTTGTTTTATGTGGTTTTAAAAATTAAAAGATACATTTGTGTCAAAGCATTAACATTTAACACCAATTGTATATTTAGCACCGTTTTCTTACTTGTAAAACATGTTAATCAAGCAAAACATATATATATACACATATACATATACATATATATAAAAAACACCCAGCACGCCCCTGCGGGCGGTTTATCCTTCAAGCTCGGGTCCTCTACCAGAGGCCTGGGAGCTTGAGGGTCCTGCGCAGTATCTTAGCTGTTCCCAGGACTGCGCTCTTCTGGACAGAGATCTCCGATGTTGTTCCCGGGATCTGCTGGAGCCACTCGCCTAGCTTGGGAGTCACCGCACCTAGTGCTCCGATTACCACGGGGACCACCGTCACCTTCACCCTCCACATCCTCTCGAGCTCTTCTCTGAGCCCTTGGTATTTCTCCAGCTTCTCGTGTTCCTTCTTCCTGATATTGCTGTCATTCGGAACCGCTACATCGATCACTACAGCCGTCTTCTTCTGTTTGTCTACCACCACTATGTCCGGTTGGTTAGCCACCACCATTTTGTCCGTCTGCATCTGGAAGTCCCACAGGATCTTAGCTCGGTCATTCTCCACCACCCTTGGGGGCATCTCCCATTTTGACCTCGGGACTTCCAGGTTATACTCGGCACAGATGTTCCTGTACACTATGCCGGCCACTTGGTTATGGCGCTCCATGTATGCCTTGCCTGCTAGCATCTTGCACCCTGCTGTTATGTGCTGGATTGTCTCTGGGGCATCTTTACACAGCCTGCACCTGGGGTCTTGCCTGGTGTGATAGACCCCAGCCTCTATGGATCTTGTACTCAGAGCTTGTTCTTGTGCTGCCATGATTAGTGCCTCTGTGCTGTCTTTCAGTCCAGCTTTGTCCAGCCACTGGTAGGATTTCTGGATATCAGCCACCTCCTCTATCTGCCGGTGGTACATACCGTGCAGGGGCCTGTCCTTCCATGATGGTTCCTCGCCTTCCTCCTCTTTCTTGGGTTTCTGCTGCCTGAGGTATTCACTGAGCACGCTGTCAGTTGGGGCCATCTTCGTGATGTATTCGTGGATGTTTCTTGTCTCATCCTGGACTGTGGTGCTGACACTCACCAGTCCCCGGCCCCCTTCCTTCCGCTTAGCATACAGCCTCAGGGTGCTGGACTTGGGGTGAAACCCTCCATGCATGGTAAGGAGCTTTCTTGTCTTTATGTCAGTGGCTTCTATCTCCTCCTTTGGCCAGCCTATTACCCCAGCAGGGTACCTGATCACGGGCAGGGCGTAGGTGTTGATGGCCCGGATCTTGTTCTTACCGTTCAGCTGACTCCTCAGGACTTGCCTGACCCTCTGCAGGTACTTGGTGGTTGCAGCTTTCCTAGCGCCCTCTTCATGGTTCCCATTCGCTTGCGGGATCCCCAGGTACTTGTAACTGTCCTCTATGTCTGCAATGTTGCCTTCTGGTAGTTCAATCCCCTCAGTTCTGACTACCTTCCCTCTTTTTGTTACCATCCGACTACACTTCTCCAGTCCGAACGACATTCCAATGTCATTGCTGTATAGCCTGGTAGTGTGTATCAGTGAATCGATGTCTCGTTCACTCTTGGCATACAGCTTGATGTCATCCATGTACAGGAGGTGGCTGACAACCGCTCCGTTTCGTAGTCGGTATCCGTAGCCAGTCTTGTTAATGATCTCACTGAGGGGGTTCAGGCCTATGCAGAACAGCAGTGGGGACAGAGCATCTCCTTGGTAGATCCCGCACTTGATGGTGACTTGTGCTATGGGCTTGGAGTTGGCCTCTAGTGTTGTACGCCACATCCCCATTGAGTTCCTGATGAAGGCTCTTAGGGTCCTGTTGATCTTGTACAATTCTAGGCATTCCAGTATCCAGCTGTGGGGCATTGAGTCATAGGCCTTCTTGTAATCAATCCAGGCTGTGCACAGGTTGGTCAGTCTGGTCTTGCAGTCTCGGCTGACCGTTCTGTCTACCAGTAGCTGGTGTTTTGCGCCTCTGGTATTCTTGCCAATCCCTTTCTGTGCCCCGCTCATGTATTGACCCATGTGCCTGTTCATCTTAGCCGATATGATGCCTGACAGGAGCTTCCATGTAGTACTGAGGCAGGTTATTGGTCGGTAGTTGGATGGGACCAGTCCCTTCTTGGGGTCCTTGGGGATCAGGACCGTCCGACCTTCGGTTAGCCATTCCGGGTGTCTCTCGTTAACTAGCAGCTGGTTCATTTGTGCTGCCAGACGCTCGTGGAGTGCAGTCAGCTTCTTCAGCCAGTAGGCGTGAACCATGTCGGGCCCTGGTGCTGTCCAACTCTTCATACTGGAGACCCTTTCTTGGATATCTGCCACTGTGATGGTTACTGGACCCTGTTCAGGGAGGTCGCTATGGTCTGCCCTCAGATCCACTAGCCACTGAGCATTGCCGTTATGGGTTGCGTCCTTCTCCCATATGCTCTTCCAGTATTGCTCCGTCTCCAGCCTTGGTGGTGCTGTTCTGTTATTGTTCCCTTGCCACTGAGAGTACACCTTTGCTGGTTCTGTGAAGAACAGCTGGTTTATTCTCCTGTACCTCCTCAAGCGGGTGGCCAAGGCTGTGAGTCTTTGCTTGGCAGTTTCCAAGGCCTCAGGTATGGACAGCTTGCTGTATTTCTTATGCACCTTCTTTGTCGCACCTTTCTGCAACTCCGTTAGTTGGCTAACCTCCCTCCGTGCTACTTTGATCTTGCCCTCTAGCCTCCTTCTCCATGGAGGGTATTGCCCCTTGTGGCTGTTCAACTTGTAGCCAAGCATCTCACTGATCACTGCTGCCGTAGTGTAGATCAGCTTGTTAGTGTCGGTAATCGTGGTTGTAGGTATCATCCGTAGTGCTGCGTTAACATCATCTAGCAGACCTAGTAACCGGCTACGGGGGATCCAGGTTTCAAGCTTGGCCATGATCCTATCCTTCAGGTCAGTTCCTCTGGCACTCAACGATCCTTCTCTTATCGCACTTGGGGCTATGTACCCAATCTCGGGTGGGGGTGATGATATCTCCCCCCTGACCTGGCGTCCTGACTCCTCCTTGCCGTAGCATTTATGTTGTACCTCGTCAATCTCTAGCTGTGATAGCAGTCCCTTCTTTCGAATGTTGGAACACTGAGCTACTAGTTGTTTCGCCGTCATTGTGGATGTTGGGTATCGAAGAATCCATAGGTCCCTCATCCTATTCATGTAACCCCTTCCGCCAGGGTTACTTGCGTAGTAGCATTCCAACAACGCCCTATTTTCGTCTCTTGCCCACCGATGCCTTCTTGTTCCAGTAGCCCACTTGTCATCAGGGTGCCCTGGTTCCTCAACACCTGACGCGGACCTTGTTGATCCGGGCGACGTCCGAGCCGGCATGCCTTCATATTTATCTGTCTCGCTCATGTCTGCGGTAGGCTCACTTTTAGCATAGGGGGTCTAGCCTTAGGACCCTTACTGGATACAGACGCCCCAGGCAGGAATCGAACTTGCGATCTTCTGCTCCAAAGGCGTGTAGTTTAACCACTACGCTATCCTATATACACGCTATATACACATATATATATATATATATATATATATACACATATACATATATATATATATATATATATACACATATACATACACACACATATATATATATATATATACTCTGGTCATGTGACCATTACAAACTCTACCGCATACAAACTTTACAGCACTTTACATCCTTAACAAACCCTTATTTTGTAACCACATATTTTATAGTAAGTTTTTTAATCAATGCTACACTTTTATTATCTTATCCAATAATTTTTTAACTCTTTCCAACAAATAAATGAACTAAATTAAGCATAAATCTATCACAGAAACATATGAAATAAACAATTTTATTTTAACTGTCTCAGGGGCAGTTACACCGGTATTGAGAAATTGAGCAAAATGAACCCTCAGTGAAACTACATATAATTTATGGTAGCTGGTACATATTTATGTTTAATATGTTTGATATGTTGGGTTAACTCTGTTAACCATCAGTGAAACCACATGTAAATCATGGTTCAGTGTTTAACAGTTAGAATACGTCATGCTATTTCTCTGATTCAGATGTGTATAATGAGTTGGCAACACAGTTCTTATCTTACTGCTTTCCTCGACACACACAGAGACACACACACACACAAAACTGCCAAGGTTGCAGCTGGCTCGTGCACACACACAGAACTTCACAAAACTCAGACATTGGAACAGTCATTTTTACTACTGAAACTACATTTCTCATTTATGTATTGATCAAATAGTGCAAAGCTCTGTTTTAGCACTTAAGTTGTACACACATAAGGCTGGATACAAGGGTGTAGATTTGGCTTTGGCATTGGTGGGGACGGATGATTCAACCACCGAACCCTGCCCTGTTTCTTTTTTTTCCCTTTTTGTCTTTGCTTCTTGATAAAAAAAAGGAGAAATATACTTGCCTACATATGCTATTCTACATGCTTTTAAACCATTTAAAATTACAATTCATAGTTTTATATGTGAATTATATAATGTTAAATTACTATTAAACAAATGACTAAGTATTTTAGACTTTAGTTTACTTCAGCCATATTCCATATAAATCAGGTATCATACAAAAATAAAAATAGCTTCAAATACAGTCATGACAATAAAGAATATGACTTTAAGGACAACATTACTTCAGTTATAGTGCACCAACATCTCTTATACATTAGCACTAAGGGAACACTGAATGACCTGCTGGTTTTTGTCCATAAAACTACTCATCTAAGATTACCACAAAGTAAAAGGTCTCTCAGCAAAATTATGCAACTCACCATGTTTGTAGGGTGAGTGCATTTTTAAAACAATTTGTGCAAACTGCACTACAAGGTGGAATATTTGCAAAATCATGACTACCTCATGATATATTGTCTCAAAGATCAACCCTATGAATATGTCAGTGCCATTAGGATGAAATTATTGTGTCACCAACATTTTAACGTTAGACGTATAATTTTAACAGCCTCTGTAAACTAATATCCTGGCTTGCTCAGGCTGCTGTTTTTTCTGACACTTTCAATCAAAATTAGAAATGTTACTCTGAGACTGAGAGAACTAATAGTGCTGCATGTTGTGCAGTTAGTTTCCAAAACACGTTATTCATGGTTACATACAATTTTAGACTGATGTGGGCCAAAGCCTAGCATAGCCTGTAACGTTATTATGACGGACACATTTTATGAGTGAACTTGACTTTAAGTGACTTACAGGTTTCTTTGAAAAATACTTTCTTATATCCAGGTTCTTCCTTTTTGCTGCCATCCTCCTCTCCTCCTTGCAGGGCCTCGCAGCGCAGGTTTGCCGCTGCTAAAACTAAACAGAGCTCGCTGAAAGGCACAGCCAATCACATTGGCCGTATTTGTCACATGAGGTAGGACTCCAGTAGCGAACGTAATTTAACTCTTTCTGCACCGCTGGGTGAATGAGACGTTGACAGATCGTTTTTTTCTTTCTATCGACATTGGCAGTCACATCATGCACAAGGTTATAGAAATTGAGGGGTTGCATAGCCGTGAAAAATGTAGTTTTTAACATTTTCAGAGCCTCTATTGTGTCATGATGGTTCTTTTTAAACTGAGTTATCTCTGTCTGGCCTTTTAGATGCTCACCTCTCTTTCACCTCTCCTCATCAATGTCCTGCACTCTTAATCTCCTCTGCTCTCTCCTCCTGTCCTCTCTCAGCATGCATCAATCAAACTCTGACCTTCTGACTGTAATTTTAAGTAAGTATTTAACATGTTATTTACAACTTGTTTTTCAACTAATTACATATTTGAACACATTAAACATGTGAGATTGCAGAAAAAGAATTTAGTTCACAATATAAATGAAGTAGTTCATGAGCACTTTGAGCTGAATAGTCTTAAAAGGTCAAAGGTCAACAGTACAGTATCCCAACACTAGCTTGCTAGCTGTAAGCCAATCAAATGAAGGCTTCATTATTTCCTTCTAAAATAAATTAGTGATGCAGAGTTTTCTAATGGAGTAATAAATGTTATAAATAAACATGTCAATAAAGTTACTTTCTTAATTTTCCATGGATATAATGACCCGAATCATGAATCAAAAGTGTTTCAGAGAGAGGATTTCTGTAACCATGGTTACTCCCTCCAGTACAAGGGTCTGAGTAAGCTTTGAGAGCAGATGCTCTTTAATCCTGAGTGTACCTGAGCATCATTCATCCTTTTCATCCTTTTACATCTGTAAAACAGACAATCTCAGACTGGCACTTTTTGGTGATACCTTGGTTTTTATTTCTTTACTCAGATGTTTGTATGAGTTTGTATGATGGACCTCCGATTGGCCATCTTGTCTATGCACTTCCCTTTAGAAAGGGAGTTCCTTTCTGAAGGCCCCAAACATAGAAAAGGCAAAACTGATTTAAGCATCTAAATTGATTTACTAATGTTTGCAGTACACAGTTCGTTGATAATTATGTCTGTATTTAACACTGAAAGAAAGAGCATGTCTTATTACTTGAGCTTGATGTAACAGCACTTATTGTTGCATGGAGGACGCACCAAAGAGACCGTGTGCTAGAAGAATCAGACATTTGTCCACTCATGTCGGTTTATTTGAAATGTCAGACAAAGATGTGATAGAAACATACCGATTACCAAACCACTTAAAGACTCCTTCTAGTTGTAGGTTTTCTCTATTATCTCAGAGATGACCTAAAACCTACAACCAGAAGGAGTCAAGCAGTACCAGCAGCAGCAAATCTTCCTCAATCAGGTTCTTTTCAACATACTGCAGCTTGTGATGAGGTTCAAAGAGAAATGGCTGAAGAATGTAGAGAACAGAGGGACGACGCTGACTTTGGACCTTTTCCTGAAAATATCCGGGCCCTGCATGGATGTCATTCATGAGACGAGTTAATAGCAGCCTTTTTTAAAAAAAAATCCTGATAGTTTGAAAGTGCTTTTTATCTCTGTTGTATTCACTGCATTTACATTCATAAAATTCAAACCTTAATAATGTTTTATTATTAAAACAATGTTTTAATGTTTTATTACACTCTGATTTCAGCGCATGGACAGCGATCTTATCACGACTGATTGCATGCGCTGATTGCATCACAGGCTGCCAGTGACTGAAACATTTATTCATTATAATGACTCTCTCTGCCAAACTGCCACTGTAGGCCTACATTTAACCAACATGTCTGTGATCTATATTTCTATACTTTTCTGATTACAATTAACAAGCTGCACCTGTCCTGTGTCCTGTAGTTTAGGCATGTCATGAAATTAACCAACTTACTTGTGTTTAGAAACCAGCCGAGTTTTTTGTAAATCACCCTTAACATCCAAGATCGGGCAAAGTAGGGAGATCACACAAATAATTCAGTTTAAATAGCCAAAATGTGTTTATTTAAATTAAACTTTTTTTAAAAAAAAAGTGACTCAGTCTTTCCTCACATCAGTAATGTGGTAAGCATGTGGGTGAAAGGGAGTGACGGGTCATCCAAACAGGCAGAAATCAGAAAACAATCCAAAAATTCAGCTACAAAACAGAGGAAAAAGCAGTCTGCCCCCTTTTAATGTTTCACCCTGCACACCAGCTTTTTACAGGAGTGATTTTCACATTGATTCACCTTTAAAGCACCTCCGGCCAGCAGACGGTATCTGATGACCTGCTTATTTTCAATATTACCCTATTTATTTTATTCTTGTCTGGTAGTTTGATATGTTAGCATCTTAAATATCTTCAACTCAAATGACCCGAGAAGTAAAAATTCCTCTTTGATTCAAGGCCACTGTCCTCAGGTATTTGTTCATATGAACGAGGTCACATGATTAGATTTGAGGCTATTACCCTTAAATCTAATCGAACATAAAAAGCTTACAGGCCTCCAACCTTCCTGGGAGGTTGTAAAGTGCTCCCAGTCATACTGGGAGATGTAGTGATGACATGTCTGTGAAGTCCAGATGTTTCATAGAAATATTCATGTTGCCACACACTTGTTTTCCTTCTTGGATGCATCAGAAAGGGCGTCTGGCATAAATCATACATTCACATGATGGATGTTACTGTTAAATAAAAATATGGGCTGCAGAATCGTTGTCTTTCCTCACAATACTTCCAGTATAACAGCTGCTTAATCCAGCTGTGGCAGTAATCCCAGCCTCAGAGTAGCCAGTTATGAGTTCATCCTTATAAACATCCAGGCTCTGGGTCAGGACGAGACCGAAGTCAGGGATTGGCAGCCTTATCCGTCAGCCAGTGTCACCTTGGAAACCACTTAAGAAGAAAACCAGACCACACTGTGACCCTCCTGCTCTTTTACATGCCTTTGGCTTCTTTCCAGTCAATCACCTCGTACTTCTTTCTCTCGTCTGTTGAAATGTCTTTGGAGGTCAATCTTCACCCTGATCCTGGACTGTCAGGCTACAGAGGACCATCCAGGACGTTTGACTCATTGAGTGGCTCATTATCTAATTAGTCCAGGCCAAGCTGATGAAGGCTGGTGCTGCTCGTTTGTATTTGGAGCTGGCTGGTCTGCATCTGCGAGCAGCTCCTTTACAAGTCTGATAAAGACAGAGAGCGATAAAATCCAGACGTCACAATCCTTTCATTTTGTTATTTAAATATTTTTGTTTTTATCTTTTATTCAGTGGTTATAAACATTACACATTTATACAAAGGGGATGAAACATGAATATTCATTTAAAGAATGAGCATGCCAAGGTCATGGTAGGTTGTTGAAAACTAAGAGTGGTCTGTCATGTGAACAGTTATTAAAGCTACAACACCATAAAACTTTGACTGCATTCTTAGTTACTTTAAAGGTTAAATAAACTACACAAGCAATAGGGAATCACATTTTAAGGAGCAAAGCTTTCCGTGAGTGTGTGTGTGGTGTGTTTACCGGGATGCATTTGTTTCTCCGTTTAGGGCACAGGTGGATTTTGCAGTGCAGGTAGATTTCACCTGAGCTCCCAGTGAACTGAAACATATTGAAGAAGAAATAGTTGGAGGTTCCCCACCCGTTTTCCTTCACCTCCACAGTCTGGTCAGCGGGGTTAGCACAACTGCCAACAGGTAGGAAACAGTTTTGTGGGAAGTTGATCAGAATTATCAAAAAATTATATTTATGAATAAATGTGGTCTCACCCATTGATAATCAGGTCATATCTTAGACTCCCAGTGGACGACGCCAGGTCGGTGGCCCAGCAAGAGTCTGTTACCATGGCAACCATTTCTTCATCCAACCCATTAGCCTTCAGCTCCACCCAGATTCTCTGGTTCAGAGGAACTTCAGCGAAAGACTCCACAGCTTGTGTGCGGCCTACATCAGTGTAGGCCTTCATGGTCAAAGTGTAATTCCAAACACTGGGTGTAGCATGCTGGATCACAGAACTGCAGAACAGACACACACATTTTAGTTTTCTTTGAAACAAAAAACAACAACGTTATTCGCATCTGAAAGTTATTCAAACAAACCCCAACCACAAACCTGTCTCTGATCCTAAAGTTAGCAGTCTGGATAGCTGGCTGAATGTGGACACAGGAGAAGTCGATGTAGACTTGGTCTCGGCGAGTGATGACATCAGAGGAGCTGTTCTGGTTCGTTATGGTGTTCGTGTAGATAATATGGCTGTTGTTAGTCTGTAGGACCAATTAAAAAAAAAAAAGAAATTCAATGCGATCACCAAACAACAGCATTGGACAGTATTATGCATTAGGAGTAAAAGGATACCACATGATTTGATGAAAATTAATATTAGCAACCTGTAGAGGGCTAAATTCAAAGACACCCGAAATTAGTCTCCAGATGTCTGAGGAAGAACATGGCAGCACGGAATCCACTAACATATAATGGTCCATAGGTGTTCATTTGGATTTAGTTCAGGTTAGCGTTAGATCCAGTCAGTGGTATCAATTCGTTCATCGTCCAGGAGTTCGATTATCATTGTACACCATGAGGAACCCAAGACCCATGGCACCAGTACAGGGTTTGATGATAGATTAGGATCCAAAGATTTCAGTGGGTCTTGATACCCAATTGCAGTCAGGGATCCTTTGCCTAGTCCACAGATTCTGTGGTTCCCTCTACGTATGGGTATGCTTCAGCACACCATCACTAACCCACCACCAAACTATTCATACTGAATGATGTTTCAGGCAGCATAACACTCAGGTAAATGGGTGAAACCTGGTCTCATCTGTGAAAAGCATAGGGCACCAAGACCTGCCAATGTTTGTATTCTATGGCAAATGGGAATCTAGGATTAAAAACAGGGCCCATTAGAGGGAATCAGGCCCTCGGGCCAGCATCTTCTACTTTTGTTTTCATACAGAACTGAGGATATTCTACTTGGGCACAAATACACTGCTCAAAGCTATTTAACCCTTTAAGACCTACCATAGAACCAAGTCCGCCAGAGCTTATCTTTATATTTTTACATGCTGTAGTGCCATTTTTGGGAGCATTTCAAGTTGCTATACGTTAATACAACCATTATACCCCAAATTGTAATAATATGTATGCATTAAGTGCATAGTAACTACATAAATTGCAAAAAAGTGCAATAAACTACAAAAACATTTAAAATCGTTTCTGATTTTTTTACATATAGTTCTAGTTAGAGAAATTTAATAGGTTCATCCCTCAAAAGTGTAAATACAAAAAAGTTGCACAAAATAGTTTCCAGCAACAGGAAATTTATTTTGAGTATCTTCATAGTTTTATTTTTGAGATACACCAATTTTTATATACTGCAGGAAAAACGAAAAAAATATTATAATGCAAATTTGCAAAAATGACATCACTTCCAGTTTCGGGCAGGTAATGTCGGACATGCCATAGTTCGCACTGACGTCTATTCCAACGTAGGAAGTGTTATGAACAGCTGATCGGATCTGCAAAGCGTGTTTCTGGAATATCATGTTTTTGTTGCTGCAAGTGCTTTTTATGCAATTTTTGCAAGGCTATATGTGGAAGGAAACCGTGACCTAGGACAAGCTAATGGCATAACATGTGAGTACAACTCCTCCGGTTTCATATGCAAAAAAAATAATTGCACTAGCTTACGTGGTTGCGGTTCTACAGGGATTTAAAAATAGTTACGCAAAACGGTGCGTGCCCGCTCCGACCGGCTTTAAAGGGTTAAAGGAATACAGCAGTGTATGCTGGAAACATGGGGTCTAACCACATACACTAGACGGCAGTACCTTGGTCTCCAGTAACACTGTGTCTTCTTTCATCTGCACAGATTCACTAAAATCAGAAACATCCTGTCTCAGAGTAATGCTCAAAGACTAGTTTGTGCATTTGTTACTTCTAGCCTGGAATATTGAAATTTCTTATCAGGTTGTGAAAAAAGCTCCTTGAAAACCCCTCATTTGATCTAAACACTTCTTCAAGTGCACTAACAAAAGCGAGTTTTGTTTCTCCCGTATTAGTTTCTCTCCATCTCATTTCTTCCATCTATAAAATCCATAATTTAATTTAGAATTTAATTTAAAATCCTTCTTATATACAAAGACCCAAGTGATCGGACACCAGCATATCTTTTCATGGTACTAAAATACTGTTGCGGTGCAGGCTAATTTTACCTTACCTTCTGTCTTTTCTTCACCATACAAAAAAAGCACCTGTATGTTACTCCTACCTTGAATTGATGCACTATAAACTAAAGTTAACTTCAACTGAAGTGAATTCATTTGTAATCTAATTAAAAATGCATTGTTTTGCCTTTTACATAATTAATGTTACACTTTTAGGAGCTAACTGGGTGGAATAAGAATCACAATGGCTAACATGACTTGAAAGCAATCAGAAGTCAAAGCTAAACCTGAACCCACAGAAAATTCTGAGGAGAGCGGAGCAGGAGAAGCTCAACCAAGTGCTGGAAGAGGTTTGGCTGGTGGTCAAGGTTAAAGAGTTGGAGGAGAGAACCCACCGTGACCACCATCCCACAGCTGTTGCTGCTGTTGAAGCTGAAGGTCACCATGTGGGTGAGCTTGTCCATCTGACCCCTGCAGGTCGGGTCGTTGAGGTGTAAGGCAGAGTAGTCGATGCCTTTGTCCTCCAAGAGACAACCGACCAGAGAGAGCAAAGCAGAGTTCTGGCTGCAGACTGTTTGATCACCTAAACGTCACATTATTGATAAAATAAATAATCAAAAACTTTTTCCTCAGTCAGTCAGCCCTGTTTTCATGTTGTTGTCACAGATATCATACCCAAAGTGTCGGTTGATCTGTATTTGGAGGCAAAAATGGCCCGACAGAAGCAGCGAGTGTCACCACCGACTGTCTTCTGACCGCAGAACTCGTGATCGCTGCAGATCCTGTCCTGACAGAAGGCTGCAGAGGCTACAGAGGAACACACTGATACGTTACTCAGAAAACATGTGAGCTCTAAAAATCTGCTCGTGAATGCTGCAGAACAAGAACTGTAGAGTTGTTCATATCTTACAGCAGCTGGTCTTTGAGGTCCAGCCATCCAGAGTGTGGTTGAGTAGACTGCAGGCTCTGGCGTAGGCCTTCAGGAACTGACAGTTGAGTCCGTCCACCGCAGGATATTTACACAAAGTGTCGGTGCAGGCGGTTATGTAGGGCTCTGGGTCAATGTCACTGTTACAGGAGGAGAAGGGCGCCTCTTTCAGGAGATTACAGCTTTTCCATAGAAAGAAATAATTGCAGACAGTAAAATGACCATCTGTGATCAGGTGTGTTTATATTCCATCTGTACAGATGACAGGTGGCAGATGCATCCATTATCGTGCATAAAAATATGATGGCACAGATGAAGCATAGAGACCAATACGGGAGAAATAGAGACACAGATGTTTTATGTTGTCTGAATCTGTCTGCTTACCGTTCAATCATCTTGTTGCAGTTGATTGTGCTGTCAGCAGGGTCATTGTATTTCACCTCACAACTATGGGGCAACACACAACACAGTGTCAGCACAACTGCCTGCTCAGTCTGAATAATGAAAACATGCAGAACATCCACAAGCCTTTCGTTAACGAGCAGCAGTCAGAGGGACTCTGAGCTTGTGATGAAGTCTCACCTGGTAGAGCTGTACTCAGAGAGCCTCAGGTCACTCAGAGACCTGCTGGAGTTTCCACACAGACCCTCTAGAGGTAAATCAGCAGGTCCTGGAAAGGTTCAGGACACAGTGTACTTTTTATGTCATACATGAAAGAAATGTCAATATTTTTTATGTATTTTAAACTGATCAGGCATAACACTATAAACTCCTAGCTAATATTAAACCCATGAAGGTGTGGTGTGGTATCTGGCAATAAGATGTTATCGACAGGTCCTTTAATTCCTATAAGTTGCATGGTGGAGCCTCCGTCGATCGGACTTGTTTGTCCAGTACATCCCACAGATGCTTAACTGTACTGAGATCTGGCACTTTATACAACTTTCCTCATTCACCTACTCACTCTTTCATAAAGGTACTTTTTTCTATGCTTTTTCTACATTCTACTTCTTTTCTACTTCCTCCAAAGGGTACCTGGACCTCCTTTAGAGACAAGGTAAGGAGTTTAGTCCTTTGAGAGAGGCCTAGAGTAGAGCTGCTCATTCCTTCACATGAAAAAGGGCCAGTTGAGATGGTTTGGACAATGCCTGAAAACATTACCTCTGTGTGAGGTTTTACTGGCATGAACTACCAGGAGGAAGCCTGGGGTAGACCAAAGACATGTTTGAGAAGTTATATCTCTTGACTAGCCTAGGAATGCGTGGTGTTCACCTGGAAAAGCTAGAGGAGGTGACCAAGGTAAGGGAGGCCTGGGCATCTTCCCAATAAAGGCAATGAGCTACACCAGTCAACAGTCAATCCATGACAGAAAGGACATAGCAGGGAAACAAAACTGAGCAACCTATAGCAGATAAATCAACAGAAAGGAGGGATTGTACCTGCCTTTTTTACATTACATGTACCCCTTACATTCCCCATTGTGAATGAAACATTTAATTTTCAGTACCTTCTAAGTGGATCTGTGCAGTGTAGCCGTCAAAGAAGACAGAGATGGTGGAGTACGAGAGCAACAACTTGGCAGTGACTCCAGTTCGGTCTTTAGAGAGCTCCACATTGTGAACCAGCTGAGGCGAACTGTTGAGCGTCAGGATTGTGTTGTCCAGCTGGATCACAAGCAAAGTGTAGGAAATAGTGAGTGAAACATCTCAAACACACAACAGGCTAATTTCACAGCAACAATCACTAGACTGCACTGACTAAACTTTGGGTGGAGGTAGCTTACCCGAACTCTCCCACCTTGTTCCAGATGAAATTTAATGCTGGGCCTGTCCAGAACCAGTGTCACACTGTCCAAAAAGCTCATGTCTTTAAGTCGGCGTTCCAGGAAATTCCCCAAAACATGGAAGTTTGGGACTGATGGAGTCAAGACCAGAGAATATGAACACCGATTCTCAACAGAGTTAACCTGGCCATGGAAGTCAATGACAGTGGGGCCAGTCACAGTGCAGGTGGAGTTCAACATGCAGCTGGTGGAAACAAGGATACAGTCAAGAATGAAAACTGCTGAACGCCACACCAGTGGGGAACAGACATAAAAATAACACTGCAGGAGCAAGAAGCTGTCAGAAATTGCCCTTATCCATTTCATACAAATAAATCAACTATAAGTCACAAGCTTTATAGAAATACGAGCCTTTTATCCAACTATAAGATCCTATTCACTGAACTTTTTAATCTCTTATGAGGTAAATTTGAGCCCTGCCGACTACTTTTGATTGGTGCAAGAAGCTTAAAAATTAGTATTCTGGCCAAAGCAATGTTAGAATTGTGTAGCTAGAAATAACAATATTTGAATAAGAGGACAGTGTAAGTTATTAGCTAATTAGTCTGATTAACATAGATATTACATACATACATACTTAGATGCTATGACTGCATCACACAGTAAAAGAATAGTAAAATCCTGTAACTTCAGAGGTAGCTTAGCAGACAGCTAGCAGCAAATCACATCTCTGTTTCATCAATTGAATACAATTAAATTTTATTTATATAGCACCAAATCACAACCACAGACTCAGGCAGGAGTATCCCTCTGTGGCCACCAGTTGAAGGTGAGAAAGCGTTCACAGATGCTTCTTTGAAATACAAAGAGATATATTTACATGCCGTTGCCTTCACAACGCTCCAGAGGGCCACAGCTAGAAATCTGCAGAGCTGCAGTGTCAGAACAGGTGAGACTAAAGCAGGTTTTTGGATCTGAGCTCAGCACTGCACCATATTCATACACAGCACCTGAAAAATGAAAGAGGGTTTAGTTTAGTTAAAAACTCAAAGATGACTAGTTTAATAACCACAGACAGAAACATTGTGGTAAATACAGAACACTTGGGTCAAGTTTTGAAGCCTGAGATTCACCAACCAGCATGTCTGCATCCACTGATGTCAAAGAATCTTTGATATTGACGATTGTAGGGACCGAATGAAACAGCCATTATATCAGTTGTGACACCACCAACCAGAGCCTCAAACACCTAGAAATAAACACAACCAATGTTACAATCACAGAGAACAGACAACTGATTTCAGACAGAAGAATGAGTAAAAATCATTTTCTGCTTGTGATATAAACATGTCTGGATGGTCCTTGTTGATATGGAAACTTGTGTCCACCACAGATTTTGTGTGTGTGTGTGTGTGTGTGTGTGTGTTTGGGGTTTTTCTGTTCTTGTTCTTGTTGTTTTTTGTTTTTGTCAATATCTTAACATGTCATTTATTGTTTATTACACGCAGAGACTCACCACTGAACCAAATGCCAATATTTCCACAATCAGAGCCGTTTGTGTCCCGAAATTAACTGGAACCAAATCATACTGTAAAGTAAACAGAGAGGATTCAGACACTATTAGGAATTCTGAAAGTGTTTATCAATGTTTCATATGATAAAACATCATGTCAAATTTTATTTTTTAATCTTACAGTGTTAATCTGGGCTAAAACAGTGGATTCAGACACACCTCAGGTTAAAGTCTGAGAAAAGAACTCACGTCTTTCCCATTGAGCTCCATGATAAACAACACGTAGCATTCCATCCTGTTCTGAATTGTTGCTACATTGTCATAAATCAGCTTTTGGATTCCAGCATTGGGTTCATTTATCCAAAACTCAACGCTGTCCAAGTCAGGTGCAGTCCCCACAAGACAGTCACCTCCAGTTTCAGGGTTGAAAAAGTTGTCAAAGCAGAACGCAATGTTTTCACTCATGAAGGTGACCTGTTAGAAGTCAAAGACACATCTAATCAGTGATAACTACATCTTTTCCACAAACCCGCTAGTTGCCTCCTCTAGCTCACCACGGCACACAGCTCTTGTCAGGTCCTGCCATCCTACTTAATTAGGGAAGGCATGATTAGATGATGGAGAATCGCTGTGCTGGTCAGCCTCTCCAGACACCACACCCTGATCCCACTGCTCCACCCCTCCGGTGCAGCCAAGCTACAACCTACACCCTGTCATACTAGCAAACATTGTTGGAAGACTGACATTATCTCTCTTATAATTGCAAAAACTGCAGCATAGATGGACAGATGTTGATGTGCTTTCTATGTATTATAGGTCCAGTCAGACCCAGAACATCAATCTTAACATATTGATTCCACTGTTACAAAGATGAAAACAATATTTCATATATTTAATTGAAAGCTAAATTGGCTGCTTAATGTTAAGATAGAAAGAAATAAAATATAGAAAGACTAGAATAAAATACATATTTAACCCATTAATAATGATATACATGAACAATGCATGAGGTCTCTCTCACAGACATCACATCAGAACATCTGACTCAATGAGATAAGAAAGAGTCAAGAGTTTAGGTCTCCTTTATGGGGTTTAATTTTTTCTTGATGTTTGAGCTCCTTTCTTAGAGATAATTTTTTGGTTCATTATGTTCTAATTGATAAAAGAATAATATAAAAGAATTCTTGAACAAAAATCTCCTCTGGCTAGAAAATCTGAGGAGGTATATCGAGGCGATGCCCATCAACAGAGGTGGGGTAGACGGAATCGTATAAAACATAAAAACATCAGGATACTCACATAGATTTGCTCGTACTTCTGTCCATAATAAGTGATGGGACACGAGCTGATGTCCAGCACTGAAGAACCAGTGATTATCTGCCAAGCTCCTGAAAATTTGAAGACACATGAGTGCTGCGAGCTTTATTCTTAGCTAGTTGGTTGGACAAACAGGGAGCGTGGCAGGTTCAAACAGTAACTTCATGAGTGGATAAAACAGTGTTTGTCACTAAAGAATCAACATCATGAATCTAAAGTTTTTACTATAACTTAGCAAACCTTAAAAACAAAGTTGCACCATGTTTGTTAGATTATCACTTCAAATCTTTCTTCACTTTGTTGCTCAGGCTGTTTGCGCTATGATTATGTTGCTTCCACTAAAGCAGGGGTGTCCAACTCCAGGCCTCAAGGGCTGGTGTCCTGCAGGTTTTAGACACACCTGAATCAAATGATTAGCTCATTACCAGCCCTCTGGAGAACTTCAAGATATGTTGAGGAGGTAATTTAGCCATTTAAATCAGCTATGTTGGATCAAGGACACATCTAAAACCTGCACTAAAGTGATGTGAGGAAACACTTAAAATGGCTTCCAGGTGTGTGTTTACCTGACACTCCAATCAGAACAGACAGGACGAACAGGAGGTGGAGCATCTTAAAGGAGGTCAATCAGCTGACAGAGACCTGGAAGCCACACAGTTGGGACATTTCTGAATGGGCAGAAAATTTCTGGCCACTTGAAAAATGAAGCTGAGTCTATGTATGTGATATTAAATTGTGAAAGTGAAAAAGATTATTTAATACAGACTGAAAGAAAATTAATGAAAAAGATATTAAATATAAATCCTGCACACAGACTCACTCCCTCTAAAAGTCTTGCTCCATGACATTGAAGCTTAGCATCTTCTTTTGGGAGCTGCTACTGTTAAAGGCATCAGCAGCCTTACAGTATTACAGCTCCAAGCAGAGCCTCAAAAATATGAGCGATATGACCAGGAGCAATGCAGAGTTGGGATTGAAACTGCTCTGATTTTGACATTTACAGGGAGTTTCACTGGAAATCAAGTGAAGTGTTCACACATATGTGGTTATTTGATAAGTTAGCCCAGGGTTTATCAATCTAGCTACTGAATGAGTGTGGTCACATGAAAGTGGTGGTGCTGGCAGCATGTGACCAATCACAGACATGGAAATGTCTACTGGCAGGGTTACTCTAACCCCTAAACCTCTTCCAGGAATGATAACATAATTTTCCAGAGAACTGATTGGTCAGTAGGCAGTGATTTCATACCTGTTAATCTCTAATCTGTAATCTAGTACAAGATTACATCTGTTGCCATAGTGCTTTAGCTCTTGTAAGAAGTGAACTGCCTTCATAGTATCGAAAACCAGAGGTTAGCCCTAAAGAAATCCCGGAAGAGTCCAAATCCTGCTTCACAGTACAGACCTGTATTCTGCTTGACTCTCAGGGGGGCGTCATTTTTAAAGAAAAAAGAAAAAGTTTAATATGGTTCAACATGTTAGGTGATCAATGTTGTATACTGTAGGTAAAGTGGGGAAAAATAACAACAGACACAGAGTTTGTGTGTTAATACCGATGCTGTTCAACAAAGAGAAATGGGTTTAAGTTGTTCGAACATCTCGCTGCTTCTGCACTCATCTGTCAAATCTCATTCCTCACACAGACATTTGACAGATTTAATCTCCAACCTAGAAGTTTACTGGAAATGTTTCCAAGTTTATTTTTTTAATCTAACACCAAGGTTTGAAACCTTCACCATCCAGAGAATGAAGACATAAATACAAATATGTCCTTTTTTTTTTTAAAATACGCACACTAAATATTATCATAATAGATATATAGTGCTACAGATCTGCATGTGGAAATAAGCCCATTTATAAGTACTTATTATTCTTAGTGTTATGTATTTATTAGTCTTCCTTTGTCCGTCAGAGCTCTGAATTGTGGATGTATCCACTGAGTGGTGCTGCTGTTTGGTCCAAAAGTCAAAGTAAGAATTGAGGTGTGCAGAGTATGCAGCTTCTCTTACCTTCTGCAGCTCTGATGGAGGATGAGGAGGAAGGAGGCGGTAGCAGCTGGGCAGATTCATCTGTTGGTGTCTCTGTGTGAGACAAACTGCTGCTCTCTCTGTCTCTCTCTCTTTATGTGCATCCTCCAAGCGGTCAACACCCCAGAGGAGAGAAGAGGTGGAGTCCTCAGTGGAGCGACCTGAAGTGAACCACTCTCTACTGAGTCAGCACCGTGTCGGTCGACATTCACAGGTGAACAAAGAACTGTGACAAATGTGAGAAGAAAAAATCAATAACAGTGACATATCTGAAATCACTGTTTCTAATTCAAAGCAGCAAAAAGCAAAAAAACAAACAAACAAAAAAAACATGTTAATTTCAGAAAAAATACAGAGAAATACAGAACATGTGTGATCAGACAGACTACAGCAGGCCTACTCTCATATTCTATCTCAGACATTTCACAGGGTCTCGTAAACTCTGTCCTACTCAACTTTCCAGATAAGGAATAAACATCTTTGCACTATCAAGAAACAGCTGGGCTGTCCTTGGCTCCACAACCAAAACATCCAGCACTGTCACTAGGCAGAGTTCATTGTACTCATAAAGGGTCCACTGAGACTAAAGTTTATTTAAGCCTTACCAGAGAAATGGGTTAACCCAGCACCACCACAAAAAACAGTGGATTGGTATTGCAGTAATCTATTTGTTGGTGGTAAATCAACTCTAAAATGTCTTAAAATGAATCAAAAACTTTACCTCGTGTTTGGAAAACATACGCAAGAAATCTATTCATCTGATACAGAGTCGATCCTACAATCATCAGTATGTGAACATTTCCTCAATGAAACCATGGTAGAAAGAACCACAATGAAACATCACCATGAAATAAGTCAAAATCCCACCAAACTCTAAACAGTCAAACTCTGTTTAGATTGGAGTCTGTTCCCATAGTAAAAACATGTTAATATTAGCATTAGCAGGATAGTATTAAGAGCTACTGTAGGAATTTCAGGTGACCCAGAGTTTTTAGAAGGCAACATAGATTTCAACACATGTTCAATTTAATCTGAATTTTTATTGTTTATTTAATTTGATGTTCTGGAGAAGAACAACACAAAATCCTTTATGATTTCAAAAATCCTGTTTCAACTAAGGAATTACATTGTGATGCAAATGAAAAACACATAGGAAAAAGCTCATTGATAAATGGTTATCATTAAAATTGGATTATTCAAAAAACAGATGATAGGCTTTAGTTATTACTAGTATTAAATATGAGCTATTTAGTTAGAAAATTGTTGTTTTTTTCATTTGTAACTTAGGTTTCACCCTCAGTGTTTACGTCATGCCACCCATTTTTGTTTTTGTTCTTTTTTCAGTCATTTTTGCTATGTTCATAAATGGTCTTCTTCTGTTTCTTTCTTCTTTGCCTTTTGCCTGCTCCGTACTTTATTTGGTATGCTGCCAGCTTTTCTGTGTGTAACAGCTGCTACCTTAAAGAAAACGATTCTAATCTTTTGGATTTTACTCTACGTCCTAGCATCATTCACCTGGTTGACTATTGTCATCACTTGATCACTTAAAATGTGAATCAGCTCTGAGATGCTTCTTTTAGACTAATCTGAACAGAAAGAAACTAGAAGGATAATTGGATATAAAAAATATTCATGCTACAGATTTTAAAAGGGAACTTTGGATTAGAGTGCCCACTTGTTATTGAGTATCTCAGGGTCTTGTTCATGAGTGAGTGGAGAGTGGATCAGGAGACTAACTGATGGTTTGGTGTGGTGTCTGCAGTGATGCAGACACTGATGTTGTGATCTGGGCATCTCTGCTGGGACTGCTGCCCCTCTCAATGCAGGAAAAAATGGATTTTGGAAGCATGATTGTGTCAGGCTTTTCACTATTAATGTTCTGAGCATTGGATCAGGAGGAAAGAGCAGGAAGGAGGAAAGCTTAAAAAGCTTTCCATAGTCAGTTTATCCATTATTTGAATATCATATGATGCATTTGAGTACACAGTGTATTTGCACATTATCATATTTGTGTTATGTGTGTGGTATCTTGTTACCTTGACACAAATATTGTGTAGGAATATAATCAGTATACGTCACTGTGGGGTTTTGAATAAAGCAGCGAAAGCCTTGCATAAACATAAAGTTAGATAAGAAAAGAAAAAACTAAAATATTATAAAAAGCAGAAAAAGCAACTTGCGTTGTTGTATTTACATCATAAACACATCTACATACTTGTGCATATACATCTAATAACAAAAAGCAGCACAAAGTCAGCGTAGCCTGTGCAAACCCATTTACCTTCATAATTATCTTTCATTGAATACTGTACCTTAAGGACCTGACAATATTGGAGAGAAAACCCCAACAATCAGATGAAGCCCCTATAAACAAGCACTTGCAAAAGTGGTGTAAAAACATAGTGAATGAAAAGAATTGAGTGATGAATAAATGCTCAGTGCATTTGGGAAGCCCCCATCACCCTGGGCCTACTGTGGTCGCAAATTTTGAAGCCATTCTGATAACCTTCTTCCACCAACGATGTGGAGATCCAAATCCAATTAAAACCAAGACACTCAAAAAGATGCTCTGTAAAAGAGTAGAATTCTTGGAACAGAGTTTAATACACTGAATCATATGAACAGCAGGAAAAATACATACAGACATTTAGCAAGAGAATTACATAGCAGAAAGCAAGCAAAGCAAAACCCCGGGGTGTACAGCCTTAAGCACAGACAGCAGAGCAACACAGAGACGGACAGGTAGCAGCAGCAGGAGGAAAAAGAGCCCTGGGGGCGTCCTCTGGTCCCCTAATATAGGGACCAGTATCCCCGCCCCCTGCTGCTGGGTAACTTTCCCACACGCCCAGCACAGCTGCTGGGGTCAGGTAGCGGCCAAGGTCTTGGCCAAAGGCCAGTCAGGACTCTGAGTACCCCTTGCTCTGGCTTATCACAATAGGTCATGACACGGTCAAAGGTCACACATTAATCCTAATTATTAAATCTTAGACAGCAAGTGGCACAATCTTATAACATATAATACACAGGTTACATGCTTAAAAACACTTCAGTGTGGGTTCAAAGTGTGTGTGTGTGTGTGTGTGTGTGTGTGTGTGTGTGTGTGTGTGTGTATTTTGTATGATATTTTATCGTGATGTGTTCAGGATCTCTGTTACAATGTTACTGTTTTGGTTGTGCTGCGTTAAAGACGTTAAATTATTAATTATTAAGTAAATTATTCAAGAGAACTCTCCCCTTACATTAACTGCCCTGTTACAGTACCAACTTAATAAACCTCGGTGAAGCAAAAATGTCTTGTGCTTAAGACTCCACATGAAAGTTAAAATATATATGTTCAGTGCACATAGATATATAGTGTATATAGTTACATAGTTATACATATCACACAAAAATCCACCACACTACTGCAGTGTAACTAAGGGAGGAGTCCGGGTCACCTGACCCAATCCTAACTACACGTTATCAAAAAAGAAAATTTAAGCTTAATCTTAAAAGTAGAGAGGGTGCCTGTCTCCCAAATCCAAACTGTCTCCCTTTCTATTGTTAATTATCCTAGGAACCCAATATCATGGCAAAGTGTGTAATAAACACGCTGGTCCACTGTGTTCATTTCATACTTTGCCTCTCCAAAGTGTGAAATGGACACGCACACAGAACTTTCAGTACTGCATGCAGAAATTGCAGTACCAGCACAGGGAGATAATATATTTAAAGACAGGAAGTTGCTAGTGAGCAAGTAAGGAATAAAGTACATGACAGGATAGCCAAATAATAATTATTTAAACTAGTCCATCTTAAAAGTAATAAATAAACAAAATACTTCAGGATGTTTTTAATTATATTGCGCAAATGGAAGAAATGACTCCAAGGTTCCTCACAGTGTTACTGGAGGCCAAGGTAATGGCATCCAGAGTAAGAATCTGCTTAGATACCATATTTCTAAGATTTTCAGGGCCGAGTACAATAACCTCAGTTTTATCTGAATTAAGAAGCAGAAAGTTCGCGGCCATCCAGGTCTTTATGTCTTTAAGACATTCCTGCAGTTTAACTAATTGGTGTGTGTTACCTGGCTTCATGGATAGATAGAGCTGCGTGTCATCAGCATAGCAGTGAAAATGTATGCTATGTCTTCTAATGATGCTGCCTAAAGGAAGCATGTATAATGTAAACAGAATTGGTCCTAGCACTGAACCCTGTGGAACTGCATAAGTTACCTCAGTGTGTGAAGAGGACTCTCCATTTACATGTACAAATTTGAGTCTATTAGATAGATATGATACAAACCACTGCAGCGCAGTACCTGTAATACCTACAGCATACTTGAAGCAGGACTTGAACCAGTACATTAATGTCAGCTGACAGGTGATTGTCACTGAGAGTATATGCATATGGTTTAGTAAACTTTATCACTGAATACTATCACAGAATACTTGTTTATATATGATAGTTTGTCTTCTTATGTGTGTAAATATGTTTTACAAGAATAAAAAAAATGTATGTGATTCAGTGCTCTTGCTCTGATGAAGTTTTGAACTTTTTCTTCATTACTACATCAACAGCATAGTTATGTTTTAGCACTGACCTACAGAAAACCTCCTGCTGTACAATACAATGCGAAAATACCTGTTTTACCAAGACCAAGTTAAATCCTGTTAAATCCAGAATTGAATTCAAAATCCTGCTCCTCACATACAAGGTCTTAAATAATCAGGCCCCATCTTATCTTAATGACCTTGTAGTACCATATCACCCTATTAGAGCACTTCGCTCTCGCTCTGCAGGCCTACTTGTTGTTCCTAGAGTATTTAAAAGTAGAATGGGAGGCAGAGCCTTCAGTTTTCAGGCCCCTCTTCTGTGGAACCAGCTTCCAGTTTGGATTCGGGAGACAGACACTATCTCTACTTTCAAGATTAGGCTTAAAACTTTCCTTTTTGCTAAAGCATATAGTTAGGGCTGGACCAGGTGACCCTGAATCCTCCCTTAGTTATGCTGCAATAGACGTAGGCTGCCGGGGATTCCCATGATGCATTGAGTTTTTCCCTTCCAGTCACCTTTCTCACTCACTATGTGTTAATAGACCTCTCTGCATCGAATCATATCTGTTATTAATCTCTGTCTCTCTTCCACAGCATGTCTTTATCCTGTTTTCCTTCTTTCACCCCAACCGGTCGCAGCAGATGGCCCCGCCCCTCCCTGAGCCTGGTTCTGCCGGAGGTTTCTTCCTGTTAAAAGGGAGTTTTTCCTTCCCACTGTTGCCAAAGTGCTGCTCATAGGGGGTGATATGATTGTTGGGTTTTTCTCTGTATTTATTATTGTGCTATCTACTGTACAATATAAAGCGCCTTGAGGCGACTTTTGTTGTGATTGGCACTATATAAATAAAATTGAATTGAATTGAATTGAATTTACTTCTGGGTTAATTTCAGTCACTTTCTCTTACATGCAGTGTTATAGCAATCTGAAATAAATTGATTTACACACAAACAGGTTCTCTTTGTGAGGTTTTAATTTGCATTTGGAAAAGGGGGCAACCAACAGTACAGAGTATGGCAGCAGTTTGCATGGCATTTGACAAAGAAGGATAACAGGCATAGTTATCTTCTGCCAGGGTCACAGAATACAGTCAGAATATTGCATGCAAAAGATAGGTTGTACAGTTGAGTATGTCTTGTATTGTAAGATTATATGAACACAGAACATTGTTATGGAGCCTAAAGCACTAAAATCTTTTAACTGTCATCATGTTGCTGGTTTGCATATCAGTAATATGAAAGCTGGCTTGTTTAATACTTCCTTTGTCTTCGTGCATGCTCAATCATCCAGGTAGGGAAATCCCAAAAAGTTGATTCTGTTCATCTGGACGTAGCGTTTTCAGTCGGAGAAAGATTTGGTCACTCATCAAAGTGGCCTCTTCAGTCTCCAAGACTTCTCCAAGACTGAAGATGTGTGCAGTGTTATAGCAATCTGAAATAAATTTACACATAAACAGGTTCGCTTTGTGTTTTTCCCACTGAAAATGCTAGATTGAGATGAACAACATCAACTTGGGGCCAAGGTGATGCTCTTTCTCTTATGTTGTTTACAATATATTTAAATGATTTGGCTCTTGAGGTAATAAGTTGTATGACTCACTCCAGTGTTTTGTTGTATACCAATGATATTCCCCTTACTAGCCAATTAGAGGAATTTTATGTGCAAAGCAAACTGACTTTGCTTTGGCAGTTGTTCTTGTTAAAGATCAATTAAATCAATTAAAGTTAGCTTTGAAAATGATGTTATAACCTGAACAGCATTCTCCTCGTCTTAAAAATTACAGGTAAGTTACTTAACAGGTTTCAATAGCTGTTGAAAGATATATTTTTAAGCGAAAAGCCAGAATTCACACTGAAATGAAGCCAATCAAAACAAAAGACTCATTCAACCACTACCTGTGAAACCTACATGTGATAATCAAACTTTATAACACCTCTTTATCACATCAACAATAATTTCACTTGTACTATTTTGTCTATACTGTAAATATTATTGCTTTAATCTTTATCTTCATTATAATTTACCGGTTATATTTGAATTTTTTATTTGTCGATGTAGTCTTGTATAGAATTTTCCATTTTTAATATACATTTTAAGTGACATTCTGTAACAATACAGATTCCCTCTGGGAATTATAAAGTCTTATTATCATTCTGAAACAGCTCTGGAATCAAACTTATCAAGACATCAGATGTTTTTAGCTGTACTGTTGGGAACAGAATCTGTTCCTTGGCCTTCAACTTTAGCAGATTTAAAAAACATTATTGAGAGGACCACTTTGAGAATGTTCTTTAACATTTGCAGCTTGAACTTGTCATTCAACAAAGTAACATGAAGAATTTCAGCAGGACACTCACAGTTCAGCTGTGAAGAGATTTTAGATATTTCTTAAATAATCATCCCAGGGCTATCAGAGTGAGGTTTCTCCAAGCCCCCTGCCTCTACTTTTCACATTTTGTTTTGAAAGAAAAACAACAACAACAACAACAACAGCAACAAGTGTAACAACAGTGGCGACACCAAAAACTATAACAAAACTAACAATGATAATCCATCCATCCTCTGTGTGTCCTCCTGTCTGACCTGCAGGTGAGAAACAGGTGTGAGGTGTCAGCTGTCAGGTAGGTGATGAGTGAAGAACAGAACAGAATCCATTTCCTCTTCAAACTGCTGTCAGACATTATCTACTGCACTCTGATCACATCACTCAGACCAGCTGCTTTCTACAAAGTCTCATCAACAACATCTTTAGAAACAAACATCAACAACCAGGAAGCAGCTTCACCTCTGATCACACACACACTCAACTCGACTCACTCACCTGGAGGATCAACAACACTCAGGTAGATGATGCTGATGGGGTCGGTCTTCAGATGAGCTCTCCTCTTGCGATTTGTTCCTGTTGCGACACGACACTCATATGTTCCAGTGTCATTAATGTTCACATCGTTCAGAATCAAAGACACGTCTCCATCCTTCATCTGTCTGTCCTGCAGATCCACCCTGTCTATAAAGTATGGATGCTGCTTGCCTCTATCGGGATGACCATCCAGGAACAAAAACACATACTGATCCTGCAGGTCAGCTCTGCTCCACTCTACAACTGTGATGAGCTTCTTGTTTGGAGCTCGACACTGCAGAGTGACGTTCTGCCCGACGGTTGCTGTGGTGGCTGTGAGGTTCACGTGGACTGAAGGAGAGAGAAAGTTACAGAGAACAGAGAGGAGGGATTCACAGCTTTGATGATATGAAAGGAGAAGTAAAAATGAGTCAAAGACAAATGAAGGGGAAGACAAATTTGCATTTTCTTTTCAGGAAGGGGGCAAGTTACATTACTGCTTCATTCAAACATAGGTCACTTATAAGTCAATGTTCCTTACAACTTCATCCAAGCATTACATTTGATGTACTGTTGCATTAGCATAGATCAAAAGTGAGATTTTTCCAGGACATTCAATCACACGTAATCCCTGATGTGAGCGTTTTCTCTCTTGGTTGCCTTTGTTTTTGTTATTGTTGTTGTTTGTTGTTGTTGTTGCCTTAAAAAAAAGGGAATCTTTTGAAAATTTTTACTATTTTGAAGTGACTTGTGAAAGTAAATAATAGAGAAATGTTTCTGTCTTTTGTTCCAAATTTTACTGTTTTTTACACAATCCTGTGCAATAATATACACACATGATTATAACCCTAGTTTTACTATCAAAGGTAATGCAAAGATATGCAGATGGATTAAGGACTGATTACTGGAACAAACCGCTGCAGTTCTACGAGATCAAGAGCTCTGCAGCAGGAACTCCATGAGCTTGTTGGACTTTTTCTTATGTTTGCAATGATGTGATCATTTAAATGGATCACCTCAGGCACTTGTGAACATGTACTCAATCGTGAAGGGAACCCGGCACCAACCACACACACACACAACAAGGAGGAACCACCACCCAGAAAACCATTCCACTATGGGCTCAAATTGTGGTCATAAATATTTTGTATTTGTAAATCAGAATGTGTAGTTGTGCACTGAGTTTTATAACCTTGTAAACCAAAATATCTGAAAACTTTTATCTTTGTGCATCTATAGATGAGAATTTTTGTGTTTGCTAAAAATATTTACACAAGTTATAAAATGTTTTTGTTTAGGTCTGGTTACAAATACAAAGCAAAACACTACATGTATAACTGCGTTCCAGCTTCCTGGATGTGTGTAAGTTTCTTTTATCTTCCTTTTTTTTGCAAGTCTCGTTTGGTACTTTAGTGATCAGAATTATTGTCTGAAGGCCAATACAGCTTTGCCATATTTGATTTGATTTAATTGACCATTTTTATTACTACTTATTTATTTATTTTATTTTATTTTATTTTATTTTAAGTAATTACAGACAGGACAGACAGGACTGAGGGATAGGAAAGAGAGAAAGCCACCTGCAGGGAGTGAGGTGAGGGGAGATGTTCCCAGAGAGGTGGAGTCTCTGACCCAACCTGACATATAGACACAGACAAACGCACACAGAGACACAAAGATGCATCCCCACTAGAGATGTGCAAAGCAGCCGGTATTTTTGTATCTGTATTTGTATTTGTTGAGGAGGGAAAAGTATTTGTATTTGTATTCGAATAAAATTCAAAATAGGCGTAAAAATCCAGTTTTTTTGCGTTACACTTCTAACAAACAATATAGTGTAAGTAGTCTTTAATTATACCCATTATAATAATTATGGATATGCAGTATTAGTTGATATTTTTCCATTAATCCAGCAATGAACATGTAATAAGGAATGTCATTGTAAGGAAAATAACATAACAGCCATTGGCTGTTATGTTATTTTATTGCCAGATGGCTCAGCAGCAGCAGCAACACTCTTCTATTTAGTTCCCCAAATCCATGTTGGGAGTTTCAGCTAAGTTAATGAGTGAAAACTACACAAGCATTGTTTTAACCTTTTTAACTGAACGTTAACGTTACTCTGTAAACAGCCTATTGTCTAAATTACTGAGCTAACAGAGCTACGTAAACAGAGCAAACATGAGAGCGCCCGACTGCAGACGTCAATAATGCAGCGTGATGGAATAATCTCCCGATCTTCGCGAAAGTTATAAACTGCCTCTGGAACCCAGTTAAGGTACAAAAAAACAAAAATAGTGATGCAGTTCAGCCTGTTTTCGCTCAGCCGAGGCTTCTCTGTTGCTGTGTGCAGCAGCCTGTGTCAGTCACCTTTTACACGTCACTCACTGTTGAGCTCGAAGAGTTTTCTTCTTCTTCAGCCATGTTCTCTTAATAATGTACACACTTGGTTGGTTGATTACTTTTCCCGTTTCTTTTATTGTCCGCAACACAGGAGGGGAAAACATACATCCATTTCTGGCAGTTCGCGCTTCACAATAACAAGGAACAGGAAGTGAAGTCTTCTATGATCACCAAAATAAAATCATTTCCAAAATAAAATGACAATCAGAAAACGTCTTTTACAACACAAGATAAATTAATATATTTACTCATGAGAACACAAATCTAACACCCCCCCTTGTTCTCATGCTGTTAACCCACAGCATCTTATGCATTTCCAAAGAACCATTTTTGAAACTTTCTGAGTCTCACTCTTGTAACTGGTTTTGTTAGTACGTCTGCAGCCATTTCTTCTGATGGACAATGTTCAATGCGGATTTTTCCTTCATTTACCGCTTCACGAATGAAGTGATATTTCACATCAATGTGCTTCGACCTCTGTCTGTTCACTGGATTTTTACTCAAAGCAATGGCCCCTTGGTTGTCCCCAAACAGTTTAGTACACGTGTACCTTTTTCTGTCCATGCCGTTTAACAGTTGGGTTAAGTACATGCTTTCCTGAGTAGTGGTTGCAAGACCAATGTATTCAGCTTCACATGTTGAGAGTGCCACTGTAGGCTGTTTCTTCGTTTTCCAAGATATTACTGGTCCCTCTTTAGTAAGTGCAAAACAGTAGCCTGTTGTACTGCGTCTGTCTTTTACAGAGGATGCCCAGTCAGAGTCACTGTAAGCAATTAGATCTAGATCCTCACTGCTTTTCTTAAAGATCAGTTCAAAGTCATTTGTACCTTTTAGGTATCTGAGGACTTGTTTTGCCGTTACTAAGTCCTCTCTCGTGGGTTGAGCTAGTGTTTGAGATAGTCTGCTAACAACCCAGCTTATATCTGGTCTCGTACACGTCATGGCATATATCAGGCTGCCCACTATTTCTCTGTACTCTCTTGAGTTAACTGTCTCATTTGCATCACTTCCTCCACATGTAGTAGTGTCCGTTTTTAGTTCACACGGTGTGGATCTAGTTTTGCAATCTGACATCCCAAAGCGTTCCAACATTCTTTGAATGTACCTCTTCTGATTCATCCTGATTTCAGCCTCTTTTTGTATAAACTGGATACCAAGAAAACTGGATATTTTCCCCAGGTCTTTCATGTTAAACTTTGACCTCATTGTTTCTTTGAATGTGTTTAACAAGTTATTATTGCTAGCCGCAATGATCAAGTCATCTACCCAGATGATAACCAGTAGAGTTTCATGGTCAATGTCTTTCCTGTATACACAGTGATCAGAAAGGTTTCTTTCAAAGTCATTTTGTTCAAGGTAGTCATTCAAGAGTTTGTACCAGTTTCTCCCTGATTGTTTTAACCCGTAAAGGGATTTTTTTAATTTGTACACCAAATTTTCTCCTGACTCTGTTTGCTCAAAACCTTCTGGTTGGTCCATGTATATTTCTTCCTCAATGGGAGCATGCAAATATGCAGTTTTAACATCCATTTGGTGGATAATGAGATCATTCTGGACTGATATTTGCATTAGGGCTCGCACAGATGTCATGTTTGCTGTTGGTGCAAATGTCTCTTGGTAGTCTATGCCTTGTGTTTGGTTGTAACCTTTTGCTACAAACCTGGCTTTGAATATTTGTCCTTGTTCATTTTCTTTGAGAGCGTAGACCCATTTTCCTCCAATGGTATTTCTACCAGTAGGTAAAGTAGTCAGTTCGAATGTGTCATTCTCTTTCAGAGAGTTGATTTCTTCTGCCATTGCCTGTTTCCACCTTGGTGCCTCTGGTGACATCAGCGCCTCTTTATAGGTTTGGGGGATTCCACAGGTTGCTCTGTAACAATAATCAACACTTACAGAAGTTACATTAGCTAACTCCTTGCAGTTGGATGTGTAATCCTCTAAATATTTAGGAGGCTTCCTTTCTCTGTTAGGATAGCGTTCAGTTTGGTTTTGCTCATCACCCTCATTTCTTTCTGTGTCAAGGTTTGGTTCATTTGTGTTGGTTTCCTCTTCTCTAGGAGGTCTGTTCTCTGCTGCATTTTCATTTTGTTGTTCTGTATTTTCTTTTGAAGGCACTGCATGCTCATAAGTCTGAATTTCTGTGTCACATTCATCAGTCTGTGTTTGTTGTTCAACAGTGTTCTTCTTGATAAATCTCACAAGTCTGTGTTTTGACACTTTTCCTGTGTGGGGGTAATAAACCAGGTATGCTGGGCTATTCTTACTATAACCCACAAATATTCCTTTTTCACATCTGGGATCAAGTTTCTTGTGATCATGTATGTACGCATAACAGTCTGACCCAAATATCCACAGTTTTGAGAGATCTGGTCTTTTCCCTGTTAACATCTGATATGGTGTACTTTTAGTCCTGTTACTGTAGCATCTGTTGCGGGTGTGTGCTGCATTTTGAATGGCATAAGGCCATAATTCTTTTGGCAGCCCCTTTTCTAGTAAAAGACACCTCCCCATTTCAAAGAGAGTTCTCCATTGCCTCTCAGCTGTGCCATTCTGATGAGGAGAATATGGCGCAGATGTCTCATGCTTTATACCCTTTTCCCTTAAAAGAGACTGGAAGGAACTGCTTGTGAATTCGGTGCCATTGTCTGATCTAATGCACTTAACACTGCCGTATGGTGCACAGTCAGCTAGAAACTTTGCTGTGGCCTCTGTGGTGTCACTTTTCTGTTTTAGAAAGTAAACTGACACTGCCCCTGAAAAATCATCTGTGAATAATATAGCATATTTGTGACCACTTTGGCCACTTGGTTCAATGGGGCCGGCTAGATCAGTGTGCACCAACTGTAATGGCTCACTCGCTTTTGGGTCGCTTTGTCTGTTTCTGTTGTTAGTGAATTTCCCTTCTGTGCACACATTACAATCTAACATGCCACTGCCTGTGATTTTCATGCCCTCTACAACATCAGGTAGCTTTAACACATCGCTAACATTACAATGTCCTAAAATTTCATGCCATGTTTTCACATCACAAGTCAGATTAACAGTGTCACAGGACATCATGTCATTGAATGATGTTTCATTGTTTACCGTTTTCAAATAGTAGAGTCTGTTGTATTCTTCGATAGAGAAGACTGTCCCATCTTTGTTCACTAGCTCATTCTGTCCCTTCTTGAAGACCACCTGTGCTTCATGGGTTGTAGCTGCCTTCACTGAAAATATGCTCTGAGGGTAGGATGGGATGAACAGAGCATCTCTCAGTGTGATGGTGGTACAGTGTCCTTGTACGTCCCGTAGGGAGACGTTGGCATCTCCCCTCTTGAGTGCGACGTTATTTGTCCTGGATCCATCAGCAAGCTCCATGTAGTGTTTCTCTGGATCAAAAGTCTCATCAAACTTTATGAACTTGTTCTTCTCTGTAATGATGTGTGAAGTAGCACCACAGTCCACCATTAGTCCTTCTCTTATTATGTCAGTAGGCAGGAGTCTTTGACTAACTTTAAATACAAAAGTCTGCTCTTCTTTCTTGTCCTCTTGTTTTTCTACAGTTAGTTTCGCATCATCTCTGTACTTGGTTTTTCTTCTACATGTCTCATCACTGTGTGTCGAGCTTCTATGGTAGCTACACCACTTAGGTGTTCCCTTTTGGCGACAATCTTTTACAAAATGTCCTCGGTTTCCGCATCCATGACAGGTGATGGAGGTTAAATCGACCTTCATCACATTATCTGTTTTTACTTTGTTGTCAAATTTCTCGGTTTCCTCATAACTTCGTAGGTTGCTTTTGAACTGTGTGAATGTTAAATCTTCACTGCTTTGAGTTGTGTGAATAGCAAATGGCTTGTAAGCTTCAGGAAGCCCCTTTAAAATCATAGCGATAATAAGTCCATCACTGATGACTTCTTTTGCATTTCTTAGGGAGGTCACTGCTTTTTCAGCTCGGATAATATAATCTGTCACTGTCTCATCTGGTTTCTTCTGTAAAGACGTCAGCTCTGTGTACAGTGCGATGATTCTGGGCTTGCCTTTACTATCGTAGTGGTCACGTAGTATTTTTAAAGCTTTTCTTCCGTCGTCAGTCGCATCTCTCATTACCAGTGAAAGGCTTTTATCATCAAGAAACTGAATTAGTTCAGCGTAGCATTCAGCATTCTTCTCTGCATCTGGATTAGTGGCTGATAATATAGTGTCCTTTAGACCAATGATCCGCATGTGGCCGAGGAACTTTGCCTCCCAGAGTTCGTAACTGTTTTCGTCTCCGTTGAACACTAACCTCTGCCATCTTCCTCCTGTTGTGTCACGCCTGGGCCCATAACCTGTTGAGCTCGAAGAGTTTTCTTCTTCTTCAGCCATGTTCTCTTAATAATGTACACACTTGGTTGGTTGATTACTTTTCCCGTTTCTTTTATTGTCCGCAACACAGGAGGGGAAAACATACATCCATTTCTGGCAGTTCGCGCTTCACAATAACAAGGAACAGGAAGTGAAGTCTTCTATGATCACCAAAATAAAATCATTTCCAAAATAAAATGACAATCAGAAAACGTCTTTTACAACACAAGATAAATTAATATATTTACTCATGAGAACACAAATCTAACACTCACTCATCTGGTCATGCACAGCGGTCTCATAAGGAAACTCAGCTTTTTGATATAAAGTTTTTCTTGTTCCCGAATACAAATATTTTTTTAAAGTATTTGTTCGAAATAAGTATTAGTAAAAAACATGTTATTTGTGCCTTTCCGAATACCGTATTCGGGTTCGGCTCCACCCCTAATCCCCACCCTCATGCACACATATACCAATCCTCGACACTCGTCCAACGTGGAGACAAACAGAAATATGCACTATACACACACTCCCCAAACATACTCTATACCCCAGGACCAGGTACCCTTGCCCCCAGAGGGGCAATCCGCCTCTAGACCCAGGAGATGTTTACCTGCTGTGTATAAGTTTCAGCTTGCAAGTACGAATTTTGATCCAATTTTTCTTCCTTTCAGCTAATTGGTCAATGCCATGTCAATCACAAATTTAACAATCCAATCAGAGAACAGATAGATATGGCTGTCGGAGTGGCGCATTACTGAGCTTCAGGTCGTGAAAGGGTAATACATTTTGAAGCTGGAGAACGGCGACAGCGCTCAATCTAAATATCCCATAAGGCTCATACAAGCTAGGTCCCTTAACTTTGGGTAGCTGTTGAAAGGATAAAGTTTCCGTATACCAGTGGTCAGAAATACCATTGTTACTTTGGTTGTAACACAAAGTCAGGGCTGACTTGGGACCTGTGAGTCACACTGCGAAACATGAAGACCCTTTCACAACGGACGCGGCATGCACTGTGGTCACCACCAACTAAGAGCAAAGGATCCAAAATTTGTGTTGCTCTGGCTGCTGAGCTCTGCTTGTATGTCGTTTTTTGCAGCAGCTCTACGTGTGCTAGATTCGCCTGGTCCTTGTCGTTTCAATACATGTATCTTTCTGACTTCTCGTAGAGCATGACATGCTCTATGAGAGTGTCATGGTCCAGGGTCTAGTGACTCCATGTTTATGTTTTGTGAATATTAATGTTCCTCAGTTTAGTTAGTTTCTGGCTATTTGATAGGATTTCTAGTGTTCCTGGCTTGATGTTCGTGTTGCTTCCTGTTTTACTTTGGAGAGTCTCGCGTCCCATGTTCAGTGTTTTAAGTTTTTCTCCTTTGTCTCATTAGGTCTAATTAGCTTCAGCTGTGTCTCCATCCTCTGTGCCATTTCCTCATTTCCCACGTTGTGTTTTTATTGTGTTTTTGCCTTTGTTCCTCATCAGTTCGTCTGCACCTCACCCTCTGTGTCACCTCTGCTTGTCATCCTCAGTGTTTCTCCTGGGTATCACCCCGAGTTCATCATCCCCCTGCTTTGCTTCTGTGTTTCCTTGGTATTTCCATGTCTCAGGTTCCTCGTTCCTGGTTTTCATGTTTTTGCATTGTTTTCTATGTTTCTCATGTGCTTTTGGTTAGCTTTTCCCAGTTTAGGCTTTTGTTAGGGTTTCCAGTTCATCTCTTCTTTCATTACTTTGTGTTTTGTACAGCCACCAAAACAAAGGACTAACTTTCAGTTTAAACCTCCATCTTGTCTGCACTTGGATCCTCTCTCTCTCTGTCATCTACACAAGGTTTGCTTGCAAACCTAGTCAGTGACTTTGTGTTGTACTATGTTCAAAATATGTATCGCTCATTCATAACAAAGAAAGCTTTGTAACTATCTCAACTAGTGCAGAGCTTAAATCCTCCTGCTACATCTGCAAGGAATCTTTTTCTTTCTGTTTCTGTTTGACCACAACTGCATTGCCTTAAAGGACAATAATTTTCATATGTTTTTATTATCTTGAAGGATACATCAAATACTTTATTAATATCCAACTCCTTACAAACCACATCCCAGTTCTGTTTGGATAATTTATTTTAAAAAGCATTCATGTTAAATCCTTGGTCATCTTTCTGCCATCACAGTCAAGAAAAACTCCCTAGAAATTCCTGTGATGCAGTAAGTGAGTGAGAGCATCAGAGAGAGAGAGAGAGGTGGGAAGTGCACATCTTCTACAGATGTGCTGAGGAAAGCGTCCTCACATCCTGCATCACTGTGCGGCACACACAAACACACACACACAGACTCATATTTCTGAACACTGGACATTAAAAGTGCATCTTGCTGTGCTGTACACACTACTTTAAATGCTGCTGCTACTTTACTTACAATCAATGAACTATAACTGTCTTTATAGCAGATAATATGTCTACATTGATCTCTCTCTGTATGCTAGTGCAACAGAGATACATTTAAAAACTCACCAGAAGAAGACGCCTCTAAAATATTAAAAATCAATATTAACATCAGTCCCATTTTTTCAGACATCATGACACTTCCAACAGACGCAACAGAGAAGACTTTCTGGGACACTTGCACTTTCACTTTAGTTTTCAGGCTATACGCACAGATTCTTGATCTGATGTCAGCCAATGACGGCACCCTGATTAAGCCTCGTGTTCACCTCCTATGACACTTCGAGTCATTAAATTGTGGGGACGCCTCTGTTGCAGACAGGAAAATAGACAGTGGGAGACAGAGAGTCTGTAAGTAGGCATCTTTTATGGATACCATTGAAGGTACTCTAATGTAGCCCCTCTCCCATGTCCCTCTCAGGTTTCTCCCACACTCAGATCAGCATGTTTCAGCCTTGAAATAATCAGATTGCAGAATCATTCAGGGTAGTTAGGAAGGTTTTTATTTGGGGTAAATCACACAAAGCTTCATGCTCATATACCTGATACATTAAGATGCCATTTTAATATATGATTCAGATTGGCTGCAAATCCACTAAAATTATGTAAGTATATATATGTATAAAGTACATATAATAATAGTAAACATACAATCATATTTATCTTCTATTTATTTCTATAAGCAGGCTGTACCACTACTATTTTTAACTTACAGATCGATTAAGTACATATGTCTGCAAACAGCATGAACATACCAAACAACATGTTAGCATGTGTATGTAGTAGTTTTTAGAATTAGAGGAAAGTTTCTAAACAGGTTTTGAGAATAATGGTTTAGATGTTTTATTTTGAAAGCCAAAAGTCAGAAGATACATCGAAATAAAGCCAAAGAAAAGCACTGAACGCAACCTTATCCAGATGTCACATATATTTCTCTGCACAGTTGGGAACAGAAATCCTTGAAACTTTGTTAACACCCTCAACAACATGTCTTTTCTATAGTTATTGAGGTTCACAGGGAACATTCACGATGTGCTTTGAATCTGGAAATTCTTCCGTCCTCAGATCAGTCATTCAGCTTGGTGACATGATCACACCAGCAGGAGATTTACAGACGTGAAACATCTGAACTTGCAACTTACCACGAAGAGGATGTTTTCTAATTTTTACATTTTTTTTTTAATTCAAAAGAAGAACAGCAACAAGAACGCAAACACTGACAGACCAACTGTCCGTCCAGCAGTTCCTCCTGGCTGACCTGCAGGTGAGAAACAGGTGATGAGTGAAGAACAGAACAGAATCTATTTCCTCTTTAAACTGCTGTCAGACATTATCTGCTGCACTCTGATCACATCACCCAGACCTGAGGCCTGTAATACAAAGCATGATTTTTGTCTAGTCTGAGTAACTGTCACAGCTGGACAGCCGGTGTGTCCTGGCGCAGACCCAAACGCAGACACAGGAGAAATGAACTTGATGTTTAAACAAAATGCGAGCTTTTATTACGGCTGATAACGCAAATTCAAAAACAAGGCAAAAACAAAAACTGGCAAAACTGGAACTAAAATCTATACTGGAAAAACTAGACTATGATAACGAGGAATAAGAGAGACATAAACATGATTTTCAGCATGAGCATGAGAGAAGCTCTGAGACAAAAACATGAACATGTCCTGAACAGAATCATGAAAACACTTGAAACATTAATTGACGCGGGGGAAAGAAAACAGACAAACCAACAATGAACAGAGGGAGACAGAGGACTTAAATACACAGGAGGGTAATGAGGGAACTGGGAACACCTTGGAAAACACCGCTGACACAAATGAACCTGAACGCCACAGAGGAAGTACAACTAAACAGACTGAACATGGAACACAAGACTCTTCAAAATAAGACAGGAAACATAATGAGACGTAGACATGACAACACAAGCTTGACAACATGGAACACACTGGGGAACCCACATAGACATGGAGGCAAATAAGAAACGAAAACCAGACTAAAAACTCAACCAAGACAAAATAATAATACTACTATAACTTAACATTATCTCTTAAGTAATACAAAATAACTCAACTAAACCCTTAAGTTAAAAATAACACATTCATTTAACATTATATTAACATAAGAAAATATCAATACAAAATAACACGAAATGCTGGGTCACAGACCCAGCCCCTGACAGGTAACTTCAGATTTAACCTTGGATGTTCTGAACTAAGAAGGTGGTTCACTTCTTACCAGAGTAAATTACCACCGTAACTTATCCTGTGAACCTAACCTGCTCTGGATGAAGTTAAATTCCAGATTAAAGATTAACAGGTACAAAATCACCGCTTACTGACCAATCAGTAATTCCAAAAATTGCATCACCATTCCTGGAAGATCACCTGAACCTATGCAAGGAGAGCAGGAGGATCTAAAGGCATTACATTTCCCTTTTTATTACTTTATTCACAGCACGCAATGTTGCAGTAATTGTATCTTTCTATAAGCAATAATATATGATCCAAAAACATTACATCTACACGTACTTGCTGATTTTATATCTGTTGTGTCTTGTAAATTTTTATGTAGACTAAGTTAAACAGCACCACGTCCGCAGCTCAGAGAATAAAAGCTAAAACTATCAGGAGCAGGTTATGTTCTAAATTTTGGTTCAAAATCATCTGAAAGTGCCACATCTTCACTGACTTCTTTCATGTCAATAAGTGAGGAAACTCTGGGTTAACTAAACAGTATTAGGTTAAGTGAATCCAGACAATGGAAAGTTACTCCTGGGTGCCCGAACCTAGAAGAAACATCAGCAGCCAGGAAGCAGCTTCACCTCTGATCACACACCGACTCAATGCTACTCACTCACCTGGAGGATCAACAACACTCAGGTAGATGATGCTGATGGGGTCGGTCTTCAGATGAGCTCTCCTCTTGCGATTTGTTCCTGTCTTGATACGACACTCGTATGTTCCAGTGTCATTAATGTTCACATCGATCAGAATCAAAGACACATTTCCATCCTTCATCTGTCTGTCCTGCAGATCCACCCGGCCCTTAAAAGATGGATGCTGATTGGCTGCATCAGTATGATCGTCCAGGAACAAAAACACATACTGATCCTCCAGGTCAGCTCTGTTCCACTCTACAACTCCGATCACCTTGTTGTTTGGAGCTCGACATGGCAGAGTGACGTTCTGTCCGACAGTGGCTGTGAGGTTCACGTGGACTGAAGGAGATTTAAAACAACACTAAGCAATTCAATTCATTGATACCCAAGGAAACAGCGTCAAGTGTGTCCTGAATCAAAAACTCAAAACGAGTCAGAAAGATACATGAAGGGAGAGACAAGTATACGATTTGTTTTTAAAAAGTGAATGAGTTACAATGCTGCTTGATCACACATTCAAATATAGATCAGTTATCGGTTAATAAGCTCATCCAAACTTGTTTCCTTCTCCTATGAAACGTCACAAAAATCCAACCTTTACTATTATTCAGTCATTTCAATGACAGTTGCAGTAAGTCCTCTCTAGCCTGTCTTCAAATGTGCCAGAACGCTGCAAAAGAGTCAACAGCAACAACTAGAGGGCTCGAACACATCGTTCTTATTGTAGCTTTCCTTTAATGACTTCCATTGAAATTCAGAGTTCACGTTAAATTTCTATTATTAACTTGTAGAGCTGAGCATTGCTTATATAGGAAGGCTGCTCAGACATTATAACAGCAGTTAGCCTCTCTGACCACCTAACCCTGTAAGGTTAATTTAAGCTTTGGTTTGTTTTAATTGACTCCTGACAACTTTTATATATAGGTTAAGTTTTCCTTGATCTTTCTCCCATTATTTTGGCCATAATCGACATAATCTACCTCTAATGCATGTATGTCAGTGTTTATGTTTGGAACGAATGGAAGACTACGTGTTAAAAAAGTGCCTGTAACTTCAAACTGTGAAACACTTTTTAACTGTGTGAAAAATTTCTAAAAAATTAAGTTTTTATTGTAATTATTATAATGTTATGGTTGTGTTTCATTGTGGAAACCCTAGAAACGATTATCAGATTACCCAAATGACCATATTCCAACCAAAACCTGTGCACAGGGTCATAACACTGTGTGAGGCAGGCAGGACCACAAATGCAGGACTCTCAGAGACAGAACTGAACAAAAAAACCACAGCGTTATCACTGGAATTACAGATTATAAAGCTAAAACTACATATACACTAGAAGTCTAGACTAACAGGTAGAACACCAGCCAGGGAGGGAGGGAGATCATGACAATGGACATGAGACACAGACAATATATACACCACAGGGAATCAGGGCAGAGAGGAAACACCTGGGAAACACGGCTGGACATAATCTAACTGACGAGCCAGGGAAAGCAAAACTGAACAAGATGCACACAGGACAAGAGTGTCTGAATAAAACAGGAAACACGAGAAACTCACACTGAGACGCAGACTGACTAAATACCGGGAACAGAGGGAGAAGACAGAGACAAGACTAGGAAGACAGAGAAACAAGGATGAGAGGGCACGGGACAGAGAGAGTGAGAGAAACCACACCGAGACACGATTGGGAAAACAGGCGAATAAACATGGAGAGACAGAGTTCACAGTGAGGCACAGAAAACTAACAAAGGAGATGCTGGAGAAGACACACACAGAAACAAGACCAAGACAAACTGGACATGAAAGGAAACAACACTCAGTGAACTAAGAACAAGAGCAAACAAATTCAAAACATGGGGTCAAAACCCAGGACGATGGTATTACCATCGGCCAAGCTGAGAGCAAGTAATGTAGAGGATTTCAATATAGAGGACTGGTGACTTTCTGAATTTGTTATCAGTGGAACAGACTTTTGCAGTTCTATTACAAACAGAGACACAGAAAGACACTGGGACATAGAGAGAATGAGACCAGCTCCAAGTGGACATTTTTTACAGATGTCCTGATGACAGAATCCTCAGTGGCAAAATCAACTTAAACTGTCTCTTAAACTGGTCCAAAGCATCATCGGTCATCAGGTTCCCCACCAGCAGTGACATCTACATAAGCATTCAGCATAATGAGAAGTGTACACGCCCAGCAAACTTGCACAGGCTGCACTGCGTAATGGATCGTTTCTGGGTGCTGTGAGACGCTTCAGCTCTACAGTACAAAGCCTTCCTTCAAACTAGACATTACTGTATTGCAAACACTACCCTAAATGCTATTGCTATTTAAAATCAGTGAAATTTACCAATTTTTAGATTAATTTTATTAGCTTATTTCTTTCATCTGCTAACTGTTTTATTTCACTGGTATTATTATCTTAATAGATATTATCTTATCTATTATCTTTCACTCTTTCATTATCTTTCCACCATCTAAATACAACCAGCACAGAGGGCTGTTTTTCTTCTCAACACATTTTACATGTGGAAATGACAATAAAGCATCTTTCATCTTTAGCCTGTGTGTTACAACCCGAAGAGGAATTTGCCACAGAAATAGCTGACACAGTTAACTCACGTCAATATTCTGATTCTTTTAAAAGGAAAAACAAACACAATTTACATTGAGTCTATCACAGCACTGACAGTAACACAGACTGCAGCTCGCCTCTGACTCAGTGAATCAGTCCTCCTGAGACACTGAGCTGGACACAGTTAAGAAAATGATGGGTGGAATATATGTGCCACGTCAAATAGTAACAGAACGTAGATATAAACACTCACCAGATTGCGATACCTCTGCAATACTGTAAAATAATATGATTAGGGCTCCAGCTGTTCCAGACATTTTTCCTTATCATCAGGGACACAAATGTCTCTTGGACACGTGGAAACTTTCACTTTCATTTTGATGACGCACAGAATTTAAATGAGTCCTTGAGAGTACTCTAATTTAGCCTCCTTTCTCTCTTCTGTGTCCACCTGCTGTGGCTTCTCACATAACAGTACAGCTCATGAATCATCACACCTCTATATGTTAAAAGCATCACTATCAGTATTGGAAATACTGGCCCCATATTTACTTGGTGTCAAATCTATATCAGAATTTGAAGTATGGCACAGCACTAGTGTGTATCTCAGTGTGTAAATCTGGTTTTAATAGGTTATCAATGAAGTGTTTCAAAATGTAGTTTTAAAATTCAAATACATGCACATTTTTATTTTATTTTTTAATGGAAAGTTATGGCCACACATGCTATCATATCAAATTAATAAGACCCATCCAAACAAAGAACATGGAAACATATTTTTTAAGTGACTTTAAGTCTCTCTTAGCAGATGAATCTTATATTTACTGAGAGTCTATTCATTCAAGTAAGTAAAACCAGTTTTATAAATCAAGGATTTTCCTTTAATTACATTTTGGTATATATATATATATATATATATATATATATATATACACATTTTAATTTAAGCAATATATAGTGGACCTAAATCTGCACATTAATATCTTTCATTTTCAAAGCTGTTTTTTCCTAGAATTCAACACAACTTCTAAACATTAATTTGATATTTTTACCACCATCTAAATACAGTTTATATTTTGCAAATTACCAATTAATACATTAATTCAATGCAAGAGATCCAGATTTCTTTCTAACATGTGTCAGCATTAAGTCATTTTCACATGACAACATCAGATTAAATATGATGTCAACTTTGTGAGTCGTCACTCAAAAGTTACCGAAAGAATGTTTTGGTCAGTTGACCCAGTTTATGCTGAGAAATGTTTTGCAACCATATTAACTGTGAAAAGGAGCATTACAAACAGTTTAGTTACAATTAAGAAAAGTTTAAAAATTCACAATAAGTATTGATTATGCTGTATCAGTAATCAGGTAGGTGATGAGTAAATTCTTTAGAAGTATGCTGTTGTCTTCTTCCTCACACTAAATGCTACAAACATGTTTTTACATTTAAACATACTACAAGAGTGTCTCCATGTGGTCACTTGCATAACTACAGTTCTGTAAAGCTCTCCTGCTTTACTTCTGCCTGCTCCCAATAGACACCAGTAATATGCCCATGCTGGGTGTGCTGTCATGCATGGACAAAAATTGTCAGAAGGCCAAGGAAGTTCAGGTCTCCTGTTTTTTGTTTTTTGTTTTTCCTGGGGAGTTATGTGCCTTTTTAATGCTCAATTGATTCATAGGTCAGTGCTTTAACAAACAACAAATGTTCCTCTGAAAATAGTCAGCTACAAAGAGTGAAAAAGTAGCCAATGTTCAAAGAAAACTTCTTTGGACATTGGTTAATAGACTTCCAGAAAGCCTGGAACAGATGCTCCCACAAATTGTCGACTGTCTGATTCTCTTGAGTACCACTTTAAAATGTCTTTAGCTTCTGCAGCTTGATGCTTGTCTGTCATTCAACACAAAAGCATAAAGAAATTCAGCACAGACTCACAGTTCAGCTGTCTCTTAAACTTCTCAACAGAGCGGTCAGAGTGGTTCAGTCCACTGCACCCTGAGTTTGGGGTTTGACAAGAAAAATAGCAGCAACAACACCAAAGATAAAACAGTACAAAAACATTCCCATTGTTGACCTCTCCAACCTCTCTGTGTTCTCCTGGACTTGCAGGTGTGAAACAGGTGTGAGGCAAACAGTCTCCAACAGTATGAGTAGAAAGTCCCAGTGGATGATGCAGGAGACTCCTGAAGAGTTTATACGACCAGCTTGGGACACCCTAGGGCAAGGAACCATTCACACTCACATATATACATATATATATATATATACATATATATATATATATATATATATATATATATATATATATATATATACATATATATATATATATACATATATACATATATAAAATTGTTTGCTCTTGCTGTTGGGATCTTGAAGGAATTCACACACAGATCAAATTATAAAGAGGAGTCCTGTTTTTCTGGATATGATGTCGCTTCCAGCAGAGGCAAAAACCCAATGACAGTGCAGTCAGAGTTATTTAGCTTCACTTCACTCTCCTAAATCCAGTTTCAGTTTAACTTTAACTCAACTGACTTCTAGATTCAGATTTAAGTCTAAGAGACCCACGTTTCAGAAATTCTTTAAAAAAAATCAAAAAACTAGTTTAAGAAAATAATACAAAAGATATTGTTAAATATGAAACAAAAAGTGTAACTGACAGAACGAAAGTTTATGAAGCTGTTAAATGATGTAATTTAATATTTGTGTTACAATGATATATCCAGAGGAGTGTGAATGTTAGATGGGAAGTACTAAGAAAAAGTGCTTGGGTGAATGAGACAAGTTGTACAAAGTACTTTGAGGACTGAGGTAAAGTAGTGCTGTATAAGAACCAGTCTATTTACCATTGAACATGCTTTAATGTGCATGAGCACTTTTAAGAAAAAAGTGTTGCCTGGTAGCCACTACAGAGAAAAGCACACGGACCCTCTGACACATACAGAAAGAGGAAGTAGGACTATTTTAATTTCTGTCAAACTGCTGCTGATCTCATTTCAGCCAGCTGCAGGATGGAGGGAACATCTGTACAGATGCTGCTGGGTGAGTCTGACCTGCTGGATCTGTGTTGGTGTCTGAATTCTGAGAGATGATCACAGTTATTAAAGTTCATTTCTCTTTTAGTTTTGCTCTCACTGCTGGGCTGCACAACAAACCAAGGTCTGTCAGCATCTTTTATCAAATGTTATATTTTTTAAATCCTGAAGACTGTAAGTAATAATTATAAGTAACTTCTTTCTTAAGGAGTGATGACTAAGGAGGACGTAGAAAGCATTTGATTTGTAGATGATCATGCAGTTCTTGCAGACATCTTGCTGGTCTAGTTTTCATTAACAAGTAGAGGAAAAGAATATGACTAAATATTTTATTTAAGCTCTCACAGCTCGTCTGACTGTGAGTCCCAGCAGCTCTCAAATGTCTGAAGGAGACTTTGTGTCTCTGAGCTGTGAAGAAGACGACAGCTCTGCTGGATGGACTCTGAGGAGAAACACAAGCAAAGAAATCAGGACCCAGTGTGGAGTTAAGTGGGGGAAATCTACTGGGAATTCCTGCAAAATCAGCTATATCTTTCCATGGCACAGTGGAGTTTACTGGTGTGAGTCCAGAGAGGGTCCCATCAGTAACATGGTTAACCTGACAGTCACTGGTAAGCTGAGTGTGTGGAGTTAGTGTTGATGAAGCTGTGTGTAAATGGATGAAATGCTGTAGTTTGTCTCTGTGTTGAGGTGGATCAGTGATCCTGCAGAGTCCTGTCCTCCCTGTGATGGAGGGAGATGACGTCACTCTGCTCTGTAAAACAAAGACCACTCCCTCCAACCTCCCAGCTGCTTTCTATAAAGATGGCTCCCTCATCAGGAAGCAGCCTACAGGTCACATGACCATCCAGCATGTTTCCAGGTCTGATGAAGGCCTCTACAAGTGTGACATCAGCGGTCATGGAGAGTCTCCATCCAGCTGGATCACTGTCACTGGTGAGGAGCATCACTCCTTTTTTTAAACTAATAATTGCCCTTTTCCACTAGCACCTACTCAGTTCTGCTCGACTTGCTCAACTCAAATTTTAGGGTTTTAGTTTGTGGTACCCTGTGGGTTTTTTTTAGTCCCTGCTTGGCTCCAAGTGACCTGAGTCACATGTAGTCTGTGAGGTCAACAGACTACATGCCACCTGAGTCTGAAAGAAGCCATTGACCAAGCAGCAGGTATCTGATCGCGCATTTGTTAGTTTTGTGTCTGTGTCGCATACAAATGTCATCATAGCCTTGTTGCTGTATCGATATCACACACTTTAGGTCAGGGGTCGGCAACCCGCGGCTCCGGAGCCGCATGCGGCTCTTTAGTCCTTATACTGCGGCTCCGCGTGGTTTGGGCAAATAAATTAGAAGTATTTAGCTGAAGTGTAATTTCTTTATGTTAGTTCTTTTTAACTCGTAGTTCTAAATTGGAAGATTATTGTGATATTGAAATATAAAAATAAAATTATATTCTATTATTTTTTTCATCGCTCAAAATAAGAGTCACACTTGCGGAAGCCGGTATACCCGCCGAAATGCCGTGCATTTATCGAGACTTTCAACCCCAGGTAGGCCAATTATGGATCTTCGGATCCACATTATGTCAGCAGCTCCACCGTGAACTATGTTAAAGACAAACACCGTTCACGCCTGACAGATGACAGCTTACAGTCTTGCGTAAACTGACTTCGTACAGCCCCGATTTGCGGACTCTGTGCGCAGAGGTTCAGGAGCAGAAGTCCCACTGTAAACAAATCACGGCAGACCCGACGATGTTTCCATGAACATGCTTTTGAGCATCTCTTTAATGAGCACTTTTCACACACGGTTGCTGTACGCATACAGCCGGCTGTAGCTCAGCTCACAGCCCGACATACACCACCAACAACACAACAGCACAGATAGCGCAGACGTAAAGGCAGCGAGGCGTGATTGCGGGTGCCGCTCAGGTGCGTCCGCCTCCCCTGCAGCGGCGCTGCAAACCACGCCCCGCCGCACGCATTAACCAGGTAAAATACATATTTAGGCAGAATTTTGTAAATATCTATTTTTCATTTTTCAGCAGCATAGTGCTTTTTTCCAATTATTTTTTAAGAGTCAGGTCAAGGCTCCAACAGCCCAAAGGCGATATAAGGGTGGCGGCTGACAACAGTTTTTGTTTGCTACATGGATCATTTTAGTTCAGGTTGGTGTCTTTCCTTTTGTTATATTTCTTTAAGAGTTCAACATGTGTTGATTACATAACTATAATGTAATTTTCTCTGTAGCACTTCATGGATTTCATAAGCAGCACACCTTAGTTGTTCACACAAAGCATAAAGATAAAAAACAATATATATACAGTGTTATCTTCATTTTAGATGTCAAAAAGTATTTGCGGCTCCCAGTGTTTTCTTTTGCGTGGAAACCGGCTCCAAATGGCTCTTTGGGTGTAAAAGGTTGCAGACCCCTGCTTTAGGTGATACTCAGTTGTAATGGAAAACGATGGCAGCTGAGTAGAGAAGAGTTGAGTGAGGATGAGTAGGTACTAGTGGAAAAGAAGCTATAATAACCTGAACAGGTCAGATTCTCTCCGCAGGTAAACCTACAACACTGTCTACTACCACCAACCCCACCAGTGGTTTGCATATCTCTACAGTTACACCCACTACCACCATCACCAGAGCCCCACCCACCACTACCATCACCACCTCCACCAAAGCCCCAACCACCACTACCATGAACACCTCCACCAGATCCCCTCCAACCAACACTATCACCACAGCCAACAACTCCAACCGCACCAGGTCCATCACTTCTACCGATGCCACAGACCAACCAACCTCCAACAAAACCCCAGCCACCATTACAACAGCCCCAGGTGCTATTACCAGAGGCCCACCCACTTTTACAATGAAACTCAACATAGCAACTGTGCCCCTTTCCTCTACTCCACCCTCTGACTCCTCCTCCCTCCACCTTTGGTTCAGAGTGATCAGTGTGTTCCGAGGGATGTTCTGTCTGTTCTTCGTCTGCACCCTACTAATAGTGTCGTTATATCGACAAAAGGCTGCAGGTAATGCTGAATCATTTACCGGTCAATCAATACACTGATGATTAATATCTTTTTCTGTCTGATGCTTTATGTGTTAACAGCTGATACATTTTGTGTGTTGTCTTTGTCACCTGCTGTAGCTGCAGGAAATGAAATGGTGACAACCCCACGTGTCCAGACTGAGCAGGGATTGAACAATAATTATGCCACCAGAGAGCATCACCTCTAAGCTGAACTGATCTCTGTTTAGCTTGTTGATATTTCTTCAGTGATCCTCCAGTTTTGTTTTGCAGTCACTGTTTATGATTCATTTTCTTTTGATTTTACATTACTGTTTTAAAATGTGTGCTATGCATTTCTTTTATATATGAAACACCATTTATTGCCAAAGCCTGAAATGATGAAGCTTTTTTCTCTGCAATATAATCGTAACTTACACAATTAAAGTGTTTTGTTCAACAAGATTTACAATAGCGATTGAGCCCCAGAAGGCCACCATGAAAGAGTTTACTGAGGTCAAAGACAAGAACTAGGATGAGAACTACATTCAAATTCTTGTGAACTTCTGTCCAGTCAGACTTGATTTGAACACCACTGAACCATTGTTAATGCTTCCAATGTTTATCAATAAATGTATACATTTAACAACTTTTCAGTAGGACTTTATGTACCTCCACAAAAAAACAGATGACAAACAAATATAGAATTGTTTTGTTAAATCGGTGGACTGAAATTGCAATCAAAAACAGACATAAATATAATTAACAGACATCAAACACACATTAATGCCACGTGTAAGTTAATCATAGGAAAATAAATAGAATATTTAATGACTATTATCTGAGTTTGGACTGCTTTTATGGAAACTAGTCTTGCTTAAAGTGGAAGGAGAAGTGAGAACAGCAGTGTTTTCAGGACATGCTGTTTACAGTGTCCAAAGTCATCTGTAGTGTAAAATGTGCTGATATAAAACATCTTTGCTGGAGTCGTGGTGTAGAAAAAAAAAGTACATAAAAAATATCTGTCTCTGTCTCCCTGTATATGTGTGTGTGTGTATATATATATATATATATATATATATATATATATATACATATATATATGTATATATATATATATATATATGTACGTATATAAAAGTGCTGTCAGTGTTAATCTTGTTAAAATGAGGTTAACGCCAAAACCGCATTAACACGCCCCGTGCGTGGAGCTGCACGGAGCTAACGCGTTAATGAGCTAACCATGCTAACACGTTGATGCCGTGCAGCCTCACGCACGGGGCGTTAATGTGGTTTTGGTGTTAACCTCATTTTAACAAGATTAACGCCGACAGTGCTAATATAGTATATACACATGTATATATACAGAGAGAGAGATTTATACTGACAGAAACTTTCATCTGGGATCATACTGGATAGTCTCAGCAACAAATGGCAGGATGCCAGAAGCAAAGGTTGTTATCAGGCCAAGCCCCACTGCACTAAAGGAAGACAGACTTTTGTCCTAATTTGCCTAGAAACTATGAATTAGGTAATGAAATAACCTGTGCTTTGTACAAATGACAGTCGCACATTGTATAATTTTGTTTTGCTATTCCTCTTAATGTTTGTTTAAAACATGTTTAATGGTGTGTTTGCTTTTGATAGTAGAGAAAGCTGAACCTGTCACGGTCCTGAGCCTGCCAACTCAGTGTTTTGTGTTTCCTTATGCTTTTGTTCATTCCGAGTATGTATTCTGTTGTGATTTGCCATGTGTTAGGTTTCTGTTCTTTGCCTGCCTGCCCCCACTTCTCTGTGTTCCCTCCGTCTGTCCATGGTGTCACACTGTTTGTGAATCTGTCTGTTTAGTTCAGTGTCTTGTCTGGTTCTGTGTCTGAGTTTCCTGTTTTATTGTGAAGGTCTCGGTCTGATGTGAGTGTGTTCAGTTTACGTTTCCCCTGTCCCGTCAGCTCTGAGTTCTCCCAGCTGGGTTGCCCTCCTGTTTATCATCCCCTGATTACTGGTGTGTGTATTTAAGCCCTGTGTGTTCTCCTGCCTGTTGCCGGTTCATCTGTGTTCCACGGTGTTCTGTTCCTCATCTGCGTCTCTCTGCCTCTCACCCCGTTCGTATGTTCTCTGGTTTGTTATTTAGTTTTCCCAGTTTAGGTTTGTTCTGTTAACTCTCTTCCCTCACTGCCTGTTTTTTGCCACTCCACCATTTGTAAATAAACGTCACTTGAATCATCAGTCACTGCCTGCATTTTGGGTCCTCCTTTTCCTCCAACACCACACGGCTTGCCTCGGCAGCCGTGACAGAACCAAACAACTACTCATGGATCAATTATAGTATCATAAGATGATCATAGATCATGTAACGTTTAATGGTGTTTGTGTTTGCTACATACTTACAGAGTGCAAAAGGGAGAACTTATTGAATACATTAACAAAACAGTGGATTATACTCCAATTGTTAGTGTTCCTATTATATCTTTTGGTTATCCTTTGTTGCTTTGTGTTTCTAGATTTTCCATTTCCTCCTGCTTTCTCTGTTTTGCCTGCGTTTCTCATGTTTCTGTATTAGTCGTCTTTTGGTTACTTCCTCTTTTACTTTGACAGGTATATGTCTGATGTGTTTTGTTATGACTCCTTTCTGATCATATAGCCTTCCCTAAAAAACATTAAAAAATGCAGAGAGGTGTATAAACACATAGAGAGTGAAAAAGATGATTAAGGAAGAAACAGTGCATCCTCCTGCAGCCTTGGGCTATTGCAGCATAACTAAGGGAGGGCTGCTAACTAAGTATTTTGTGATCTGAATTCATTACTGAATTAACAGCTTTCAGCTAACATCTGGTTTGCATAATGATGGAGAGGGCAATAAGAATTCATATTTTCTAGGAATCAATCACATGGTTAAGAATTTTAGTTACAACAATGTAGAGTAAAGCAAAAACAAAGACACAAAAAAGTCTGTAAAAGTAAATGGCCTGTATTAAATGGGGCGATTGTGGTTCAAGAGTTGGGAGTTCGCCTTGTAATCGGAAGGTTGCCGGTTCGATTCCCGGCTTTGACAGTCTCGGTCGTTGTGTCCTTGAGCAAGACACTTCACCTGTTGCCTACTGGTGGTGGTCAGAGGGCCCGGTGGCGCCAGTGTCCGGCAGCCTCGCCTCTGTCAGTGCGCCCCAGGGTGGCTGTGGCCACAACGTAGCTTGCCATCACCAGTGTGTGAATGGGTGGATGACTGGATATGTAAAGCGCTATATAAATACAGGCCATTTAAAAGTATATTTCTGTACATTGATGTAATTTAACCATAATAATTATTTATTTTGTAAGCACTTAAAAAATCCACCCTCCAAAGTAGTTCACAAAAGCAGCAAGTCAAACTATTCTGTCTGCTACTTTGGAAATCACACTGAAAAATAAAAGGGTTGGAGGTTAGGGTTGACATTTAATCTACTGTAAAGTATTGATGTCCATTATGTAGTCATACATTGTAGTTAACATTACAGTAACAACTACACAGACAGACCTTTAAGAAAGAACTGTTTAATTATGTCTTGTAATGTTTAAAGAAGACACTGTAACACGTTTCTTGTTTAGTGAGAGTTATAGATATGAGTCAGACCCTACTCACCGCCTGCGCCACCCTCGGATACATGCTGTGATAAAGCTTCAGTGAAAATAATTCTTCCACTATATACAAACCCAAGATATCAAATATCTGCCGATGAATGTTCACTATTTCAATACAACAACCATTTGCACGCCTTGTTTTTAGCCACCAGGGGCCAAATGTAAAAACGATTTAAGGTCCTTTTTTAAATCTTTATCTATGTTCTGACTGAGTGTGGTCTGCAAATAAAGACAGCACAAATTAGAAAACAGAAAAGTACTCCACAACATTAATATTCCCCTTGACTTTGGTACTTTGTATGTATCACTAGAGGGCATCAAAGCACCTTAGAAAGTGAATCTTCAGCCTTCAAACTGCAACACTGTCGCTGCAAATAAGAGAAACATTGGCGAAAAAAAAGCAGAGCCTGTTTGATTAATCCTACTGTTGTTCTTTGTTGTGTTGTGGCTGGTTTTAAGCTCTGCAGAAAACATAAAGGACTAGAGAGTCAGGCCTATAAATCCCTGATCACACCAGCATATTTCAAGCCTCTCTCTAACCTGTCAAATGAACTGTGAGTCTGTTGCTGATCAGGTGAGAGACACTACATACAGCTGGAGGCATCTAATCACATCCCAAACCCGATGTTCAGCTTTAATCACACTGTCGATGTGTCGCCGTTGACTTGAGCTCACACTGCAGAGTGATAGTCTGCATTGTCGGCATGTCTCTATCATTCTTAGAGATGAAAAGTTAAATGCTGAAATGGGACAAAATATATGTTTTTCCATTCAAAGATAAACTCGAGGTTTTTAGCCTAATATAATACATTTTAAGTTGTTTCTGAATTGAAGTTCAAAACTCCACAACAGCCGTTACTGTCATTCAGAGTTTAGTGGAATAAGTCTGCTCTTGCTAATCAGTACAGAACAGGTAATCAGTAGTTGTACATCAGTTAGCTTGTAATTAGCCTAGCTTGACACAACTCATTGTTAACTGGCGACATCTACAGCAGCATCTTCCCGTTCCTGTCTCTGTGGGCAATTTTTATTAAAAAAAACCCCCACACAGCAAGTGTTTATATACTTTTCATTATGATCACCACTCAAAAAGCAGCTTGGAAAATAGGGAGGAAAAGATGTTATAACTGCTAATGCAATCAGCCATGCCCACTTACATTAATGGAGAGCTGATCCAGATCACAGTCCGTCTGTGGTCGGTGGAGTTGTGCTTTGAACACAGACTGAAATTAGATTGACTGCCTGAGCACTAAGGCATAACAGAGAATATATTTCATGTGATGATGTGAACTCCAAAGTGCTCCACATGTTCCAGTGGGGTTTTATTAAAAGTGTTCTGACTTTTTCTTGTTATTTGTTGGTTTGGAAATGCCTCTGAGGCCCAGAAAAAATCCATTAGAAATAACCAGGAAATTGTTGGGAACTTCCTTACCAAGCCTAGAAAGTATTTAAGGGACTGTTTTATTTTTGCTTCAACCCAATTTCCTCATGGAGACAAATACTTGTTTCTATTAAGGTTTCTTTTAGCATCAGATTCATTTGGTTTGGGCCATGAATGGAGTGACTTTTTCTCAACTTCTGTTTGTTCTTTTTCTTTTTTGCTGTTGTTCCTCTGGTTCTGTTTACGTTTTCACCCATCCATTGTCTTCCGTTTACACAGTTCAGGGTTGTTTATATTCCTGTTTGATTTTTATTACGAAAGCTTCTGTTTGCTATACACTTCAGGATGAGTAGTCTGTGTTAGGAGCACAGAGGCCTATTTGGGAGGCTAGTGGAAAAGGTCAAATCTTTAAGGAAGCCAGCTGCACGGGCAGGTGGCTGTGCTGACAGGTTGCCCTCAGACTGAACAGGGTTTGACAGCATAAATATATAACAGGTGTACCAACCTTGAGTTACTCTGCAGCACCATGGCTAGCCGTGAGAAGTATTGATTCTGAACTTTGAGCTTTCACATCCACAAGTAATCTGAGCACTAGAATATCTTTGAAGCTTAAGATAAATAGAGAAAAACTGTGATGTGATGCAAAGTATTCCTTAGATGTAGCTATAAACGAGTTAGCTGGATAAAGTAAAGTAGATCTGAACTCATTATATTTCAGTCTGTTATAGGTTATATCTGTTATTAATTTTCTACTACATTGACAAAAAACTGAAAGAAATGACTGCAGCGAGCTTGAAATTAGTTTTCTTTTTGCAAGTATCTCCTTCAAGAATTTGAGCCATGAACGGATGAGATTGTTGACACGATCATCAGAAGATGGAAATGGGGTTCTCATCAAAGCTCCAGGTCTAAAACCTCAACCCAGCATTTTGAGTTTGTTGTTATATTTGTGATTCCTTGTGGATGTTGAAAGGATGTTCCAGTATTATTTTCAGGTTGCCTTGACTTTTAAGAGTAGTTTAGGTTATTCTATGTCTTTTTAGTAATGAGTCTTTTCCTGTAACTATATGGTCTGTCTTTTACTTTCAGTTATGCCTGTGTTTAAGTCTCCCTTGTCAGTTCATCATGTTAAGTCTACGTGTGTTAATCTGTCATGTTTCATGTCCGCATTTCCACATGTTGTCATGCTCGTGTCATGTTTGTGTCTCGTTATTTTTCCTGTCATATTTTGAAGGTCTTGTTTCTTTGTTCATTGTGCTTAGTGCTACTTTTCTCTGTAGTGTCATTGTGTTTATTTGTGTCAGCTTTTTCCCCATATGTTTCCACTTCCCCTGATCCCCTCCTGTGCATATATAAGTCCTGTATTTTACTGTTCTTTGTCTGGTCATCTGTGTATCTTCCCTCCACGCCTTCATAGTTGATTCATAGTCCTCATAGTCCATTCATAGTTCTCTCAGTTAGTTTTCCTGTTTAGGCTTCAGTTTACTTTTCACCGTCCTCCTTTCACACTCCATATGGTCTGCTGCAGACTGTGACAACCCTGGTGTAGAAACTAGGGCAGTATGTGCATTCTGAACATCAAGCGGCTAAAAACACCCCAAACATTACATTGTTAAAAAAAGATCTGTAATGTAACAATTAGTGCTGTCCAAATTAACGCGTTAACGCATCTGGAGTGCAGAATGACTCAAAATCCCTGAAATGTTTCTGTCAACGGGCAGTTTGTGCAAATGGGCAGTTGATCTGGTAGTGACGGGCAGCTGAACCAATCAATTCAATTTGGAAGATAATAAACACACAATGACCCTCTCTATGGGAAATTTGAGTATTAAAAAGATAACAAGACTGAACAGTCGACCGACAAAGTATTATGCACATTGTGCAAGAAGGAATTTTCTTTACACTGAAGCACTTCCAGCTTAAAATATCACATTGACATGAAGCATACGTTAACTCTGGGATGCTGCCAGGACTTTGGCTAACGCGTCACCCAGCTTGCAATAACTATTCATGGAGCATCTGGGACTCAGTAAGTCGACCTCGGAAATATTGACTGACACAACGGCAAGTGGATTGCAACAAACTGCAGACCTATTAATATCAATGAGAACACGCGCTTTACATAGCTTTGGTTCCTCATTTCAAGGACTTGAAGTGACTCCCCAAGACTAACAGAGAGAGAGAGTGGATAAATGTTTACAGAGTTTTTTGTTAACATGAATTTTCAAGATGTTCAATAAACATGTTAAGTACGTATATTTTCCTTTTTTTTCTGAGTCTGTTTGCTCATGCAAAATGAAATTATTATAGATTAAAAATGAAGGATATTTAATTTTGATTAATCAAAATTAATCCACAGTAACCATGTGATGAATCTGATTAAAAATTGTAATTGTTTGACAGCACTGATTCAGTAAAAGGACTAGATGTTACAATCCCTGACAATACACTGCGTTAAATGGAGAAAATCTTGAGGGATGGCTGTTATGAGGAAAAGCAGCCCAGAAACTTTGCAAGCAGCACACATCGTTGTGAGCCTCAACTTTCGGTCTTTTACCCAGGCTAATCTGCTATTTTTACTTGGTTAGGTTTAGGGATTAGAGATCGATCTATATAATCATATTAAAATTTGGGACACATCGTCAGTAGTGGACCTTGGATTCATCGGGTGTTTCAGCCATTATAACTAGACACCCTCATCCAAGGAGGCCCTGACAGGGTTGATCAGGCCCCGGAGTGTGTCACTGGTTTATGTTAAATTATTATTTCTCTTCTTCTTTCTGCTGTTTAGTTTTCTACAGTTTATTCTATCTATTCAATGCAACTGAGAAATACTTACCTCTTTAACATTTATGGAGCCTCATTTCTTCAAAGAGACAGAAAAGGTGATAGAGAGAAATAAGACAAATAAGACAAGCATATATTATATATTAGTGTATACTCAGTGGCGTGTCTAGAAAATTTTTGTTGGGGGGGCCAGGTAGGGGCACAGATTTGGAGAAGGGTGGCAGATGTAATTGGCAGATAATGTTAAAAAAAAAAAAAAAATCTACCAACCGTTAACCATCATTCAATAACCCTGTAAACCTAATAACTGAATTTGCTTTTGACTCTTATTGGAATGAGGTTTTAACCACTACAGTGCAAAGTTTTTAGATACTGCGTTGATGAAGTACAAGAGATACAATCAGTGCTTTGTCAGTGTTTACTCAGCATTGAAGGACAGCAATATTTGCATAGTATTTTTACTGACATATAGAGCACATATGTTTTGGGCAAAACCATTTTTGAATATTAAAATACGAACATTTTTAACATACAATTGCCAAATTAGCCAATGCAAAACTTTATCTGCCTATTAAAAAAAGAAGATAATCTTCTCACAAACTGGTGTTTGATTTTGAAACAGGAAAAAAGTGGGGAAACAAATGGAAAGACTAACATTTGAATGAAACCTGAAAGCAAGTAAATACTTTCTATGCTGCCTTATTATAAACTTTGGTAATATTGATGTATAAAGAACAACACTAGCTGATGATGAAATACAGTCAGCTGGCATGGTGACACTGCCAGTATTAACCTGCAGGGCTGGACTGGGACAAAAAATTGGGCATTTTGACTAGAGACCGGCCCACCAGGTATTAAAGCCATAAAGCCTTTGAATGAAAACAAACGCTGTTGTGACAGTGATGTACACTGTCTTGTTGGTATATGTATGATTTCTATACATTTTACGTCAGATAAAAACTTTGTTCGCAAGATTCAGATAATTATTTAATAAAAGCTAGATATTTTAAATGAGAATAATAAAGAAAAGTATTTCTTTGTGCCCCCCTTTCCCTGTTAATGCCCTACCTGGCCCCCTGGCATAACTTTGCTAGATCCGCCCCTGCACAGTTACCAGCTGTCAGCTACATAGAAACAGATCCTGGTGTTATTTGTCTCTCAGAAACAGTTCATAACTTCCCTTCAACTCATCCATGTCACCTAAAAGGTAAACCTGTTTCTCCATCACCTGTTCAGCTCTGATGATTCAGTAAGGACATCTCCCGGTTTCATCTGCATGTTTCCCTCTCACCACATATCCAAACCGATATCATGACCAGCAGCTTTACAGCTGTGGCTCCAGCAAACATCAGCTGATACTAGAAATTAATATTAAATAAATTCTAACAACAGCTGATCAAGCTTAAAGGTGCTGCTGTTGTTTAGCGCGACATCTGCTGGTTTCCTCTTTCTGGCGCAAAGTGAGCGATAAACAAACAAGAAAGAAAAGCCGATCAGCTGATCATTGATCAGTTTCATGATTGAAGTAGCAACAGGAGAGAGAGGGGGGAGAGAATGAGAGAAGAAGAGGCAGCTGTGCAGCAAAGACACAGAATAACTCCAGCTTTGTGTCTTTTTCATTCTAGCTTAAGTCCGGGACAAACTGCGTCTCTTCTCAGCTCAATACAAAACCTGTAATATTTTCTCTGAATGAGGGACCATTCAATTTTTAAGGAGCCGTTGGCAACTCTACTAACTAACCTTATGAATAAAATAAAGTTCACTATCAGTAACATCACAGCACCCACCCAGCTGTATATAAACTCCTCATGCTAGCTAGTACGCAGTATGAGTTATTGTAACTGACTGTAAAAAGTCAGCACAACGAAAATAAACTCCACCTAAACTTGGTTTATATCTGACCCAGATAGACTGCAGGTCATAACTTCTTACCTGAAGTTCAGTTCACCTGACACTCAGACCGGCGGCTGCCTCGGGTCTCTGCTCCTCCTGCCTCCCCTGCCCTCATCCACCTGCTAGCCGCCGTGGAAGCTCCGCCATGCTCGATGGCCAGTCCAGCTATGTTAAACTGTTAATCTTTCGCCGAAAAACTGTTTTCTGTGATGCTGTCTTTCGTGCTTGGCTCTCCTACCTTTGCTAACGTGATGCTCATAGCGCAGAAGCCGATGCTGCATTCACTTACACTCGGATATCTGAGCTTCACTGTGAAAACATAATCGTACATTTGATATTTCATTGGATTTTATTGTTTTGGCTTCGGGGTGGCACCTGGGGTGGCCAGTCTGGTTGGGGGGGTGGCCTGTGCCCCCCCAGGCCACCCCGCTGGACACGCCACAGTGTATACTTACCTATTAGAATATAGGTTTTTTAAAAAGTTGCATTTCACAGGATAGAATCTGTGCTAAAAGACTGAAGAAAACTATTCAAATTCTCTTTGAATTTAAGCATACATTCTTTGTGTTTATTCTCCATTTACTTCATTATATTGCATAAATGTCAGTTACAAGCTTAAATATAAGGTTGAAAAAGTGTAATTGCAGCCAGGCTATTGATCAAGTAATTGCGATTAATCATGATTAATTGCAGAAAATTGTGAGATTAATTAGTTGGGTTTTTTTAATCTATTGACAGCAACAATTGTTTTCCCGATAAATTTTATAGAATTTTCCTGTTAACATTATATATGTGAAATACACTAACCAGGAAAGAAAATTAATTTTTAAGAAAATTTAAGTTTATTTTTTTTTACATAAAAGCACTGTAAAAAACAACTTAAATATAAATTCACAAATATCCATTGTCTTAACTAATGAAAATAAATGTTCTATTAGTGTGGTCTAAGGAGCTTGGAAAGAAAAGCATCTAGACTTATTTAAGTTTTCTTCTTCAAGTTTTTCTCACCTCTCATCTGAAAAGCTTCTTCAGTTTTAAGTGCAATTGGTGGAGAGTCCCAAAGGTTCATGGACCCCCTGTTGATCCTCTACCTAATCACATGAGCCAAGGCGTGAAAACAGGTGTAGGTCACTATCAGCCAAGGTTTCAGGTGAACCCATTGTGAAACCTAGCCCCACCCTATCATGTGATTTATTGAGATCAAATGGCCCAGGATGTGAGTGGGCGTTAAGGCGTCTGGTAAGGGATCTCAACACTGGATTATAGATGGCAGACAGTTGGTGTCGTAAACCACCGCCTTTGTTCAAAGATGGTCGTTCACAGTGGACATAGCTGGCTTCTTTCACTCCTCTTTCAAACCATCGATCAGATATTTGTCTTTTTATTTATAATAGTTTTTTTTAATCTGTTGCCTTATGGTTCCAAGTGCTGTCATCAGTCTTTGCATTTTATTATTATCTCATAACACTTGTTTAATCAGCTACCATCTCACCTATGGACTTTTTAATTCAATTCAATTCCATTTTATTTATATAGCGCCAAATCACAACAAAAGTCACCTCAAGGCGCTTTATATGTCTGCAGTCTCAGATCAACACAGCTCTTCCCTCCAGCACTATCAGCAGTAGGAGCAGCAGCAACACCTCAACAGCAACATTGTCCCCATCAGGTAAAACATAGGCTATGTTTGCTTTGCATTGTCCCCACCTGATGACAATAATATAGTATGATGTGATTCCATATTAGAATCTTGATGTATGTAGGTTGTTTTTGTTCAGCCTGGTTCTATGTGTCCCTTTTTAACTTTGAGCACCCGCCATCTCTCACAAACATCTCTGCACAGCCGTCAACAGCAGGGATCTTTGAAATCTGCAAAAATGTGGGATGCAAATTAACATTAGAGAGAGAAGCCATTGCAGATCATAGGACATTTATAAGAGGAAAAACTGTTGGAAACAACGGTGTAGACTTTCATCAGGTAGCCAATAACAAAGGGAAAAAATGTGGGAGGAAATCACCAAATCTCTATCCAGTCATAGTGCACATAGTTAACAAAGGCATCAGCTAATACTTTCTGGCAACGAATGAAACCAACTCACTTGAGGTTGAGCTTATGACTCAGGTGCTGTTAAGGGTTTAATTACATATTTTACACATACAACTACTTTTTTTTATGTATAACATTTTTAAACATACATGCAAAACTTTCATGTTCTGTATAACAATGCAAGCCTTTATAGGAACCCTTTATAGAGGCAAATGAAAAGTACATAGTTAATGTCAACCGGATAAGTTTAAGTTAATAATATTCCCTCTGTGTGGTAATTCTGTAAAGTTCTTGTCTCTGTATCTCTGTTAAAATTGTTTGTTTTTCACATTCTAATTTATTCTGGTTGTCAATGGTCTCATTTGTCTAGCTTATATTGTTTCCATATTTTCTTCTGTCATGTTACTGTCATTGTCTAGTTTCAGCTGTGCTTTGTTTCCACAGCTATGTTCACTTTCCCTAATTCCTTTGTAAGCATTTATTGCCTATTGGTTTGTTCTTTTCCGGTCATCTGTTCTCCACTCAACTACAACTGTTGTTGTCTACATTTAACCCCACATTTTTTCTGTGAATATTTACATGAAGCATTAAATAGATCCCACTGTACAGCATCAGATTTTTAAACTTGCATTTAGCAAAAGTGGAGGTGCAGAACTCAGGACTGTCTGATTTCACCCTAGACAATATTACACATATACACTGAGCTGTCAACGAGATGCAGGAGAAAGAATACACATGGTTTATAGAGAAGGAAGGGGAGACTAATATAGAAACAGACACAAGCAGAACAGACACAGAAAAACTCATCTTCAAAGTAAAACAGGAAGCAGCCAAAAGACAAGCAAATAATACTGAAACATGAAAACAGAGACAGGGGAATGCAGAAAGCAGAAGGAAATTAAAAATCTAGAAACACACAGTGGCTCAACATAACCAACAGATGTAACAAGCACAGTGACAGCTAAGGTATCATATACTATTCTCAAGTTGAAAAGATCTTTGAAAGTAACAATAAGTCCCCCCTTTCTTACTTGGTAAGTAATCAGATATTACAGGATTTATGCTAATGTTACAATATTGGATCCAAGATTAGCTGTTTGGTCCAACCTCTGCTTTCAAAAGCATGCACCACTGAACATGTTTTGAACAAACAGGAAAAGAAATAGGATAAAACTTTATACGACTGTCATCACAGCATGTTATTGCTGTATAACTGTACAGCAATAAAGTTTGCACAAACAGTCTGTGCATTCTTGTTGTGACTATTTAGTAAGATGCCAAATTAATCTCTTTGTACAAATTGGACATTTTGTAATTTTAATCCAAATTCCAGCAAACATATTTTATATCAACATATATGACAATGTAGATGATTCTTGGCAGTTTTGACAAATTCACAGCATGTCCTGAAAACACTGCTTTTCTCACTTCCCCTTCCAACCAAGACTAGTTTCTACAAAAGCATCTCATACTACATCTCATTCTCTAATCTCAGACAATAGTGATTTACAGTTTTACTTATTTTCACATTTCTAATGTCTGTTTAGGCTTTGTTGTCTTCACATTTTGGAACAGTCGTACAAATAGGAAACACAATTTCAGTCCCCCTGATAAACCTTTAAATGAACCTATAATTGTTGTTTTCTATTTCCCTGCAGGTATGTTAAGTCTACATGCAGATAGATAAAATAGTTTATAATACATCTGTGGGCCATGTTTTCATAAGATAAACATTTGTAATGCAAATTTTAGCTTGAAAATATGTGTGCAGATATAAACAGGCCAGCAAGGAGTCCCCCCCATTTTATTAACAAACAAGTGTGATTGTATAGAAGTCTGTGAGAAAATGGATCTACTGCTCACTTGATCTTTGACCTTAGTAATGACGTGATATTATTTTGTACCTTACGGTCCAATTACAATAAAAATAATGCAGTTTAATATATATGGTGGCTCTATGTTGGAATATGTTGTTGCAAACGTATGAGTTAGATCCTGTTAGTTAGATCCAAAAACACAAGTGTGGTGAGAGTGGAAGCATTTCCAGTCATATCATTTTGCTGACAATAATGTCACCAAGCAAGAAAGTTATAGTTAGCTGGCTAATATTAATAGTTTGTTACATTAGCTCTTAAACTAATTTGAAAACCCTCAGGTAAGTCAACTCGGGTAGTTTTGGAGGTTGGAGTTTAGTCAGCCACATCCACTATTACGCTGTTGTTGATCATAGTCGCCCTGTAAGGTGAAGCAGTAAATTACTTTCACATTTGGAAGGACAGGGTTCCTAAGGCTACAATCACAATACAGAAAACTGCAGTTGTGGCCCACCCAAAAATATTGCAAATGACTGCAATAAACTTGCTGTGTTGCTCTTTTTGCAATGGTCACTTTAAAGACGGGGGACCATGAGTGTGATAATTTGCAGTCAGTTTTTCCCTGTACGAAAAAGATTGTCCTATTGTCCTGTTTACACTCTCATGTGACTCAGGCTTCATATAAAAATGTATTGTTTTAGCTAATAGTAGTTAGCATTAACTTACCATCAAGCATGGACATTTTTTTAATATTCCAAATGTAGCAGCTAGATAGAAAATGTTGCTTTCTTACCAATTTTGTCACTTGCAAAAATAGTATTTAAAGCCACAACCTTGATTCTTATTGAACCATCAACCTTCTTGTCCTTAGTGAGGTTGTGTTGTCTATGTGGTGCCTATGTTGTGCTATTAGTGCAGCATATTATGATTAGTGGATTCCATATCAGGCAGCACGGTGGCACAGTGGTTAGCACTGTTGCTGCACAGCAAGAAGGTCCTGAGTTCAATTCCACAATCAGGCTGGGGTCTTTCTGTGTGGAGTTTGCATGTTCTCCCCGTGTTTGCGTGGGTTCCCTCCGGGTACTCCGGCTTCCTCCCACCATCCAAAGACATGCAGCTTGTGGGGATAGGTTAATTGGATAATCCAAATTGTCACTAGGTGTGAATGTGTGAGTGAATGTGAGTGCGAATGGTTGTCTGTCCCTGTGTGTTGGCCCTGCGACAGACTGGAGACCTCTCCAGGGTGTACCCTGCCTCTCGCCCTATGACAGCTGGGATAGGCTCCAGCGCCCCCCGCGACCCTGAAAAGGATAAGCGGAAGCGAATGGATGGATGGATGGATTCCATATCTCCATATCATGTGAGATACCATCAACTAGACACAATAAGGTCAAGCAGAAAATAATTGTCACATGTTTTGTATTTTTGCTGAAAATGTGTCCCCTCTTCCTAACATACATATCTGTTCATGGGCTCCAAATTAAGGAATGGCTCATTTTCATGTCATGTTACAGTAATAACAAGGTATCTAAAAAAACAACCAATATGGAGAGCATATTTAAATATAGGAATGTAAAACCAGAAGCAAATACAAAACAGCAAATGGAAAAAGAAACTAGATGATTATCATGTAAGCCTGAAAGATCCAAAAAGACAATAAACAGACAAAATACAGAGTTAAAGGATCAAACCAGACCAATTCAGTTCAGCTTAGAAGCAGTGCTCTGTGGTGACATCGGTAATGACATCATCATGAGCCTGACTTTGTACCTGCTCAGACTGAGTAGATGGAGACAACTGGTTCATTTCCTTCAGTCAGAGCAGTTGAAGATGAAAAAAACATAAAATATTTTAGTTAAGTATGAAGAGTTCAGACATGGAGAGGAGTTAATCATCAGCATATTAACCGATCAGTGAATAATACAGAGTGTTACCTGTTGTTCTGTGTCGATATAAAGACACCATAAGGAGGGTGGAGATGAAGTACAGGCACAACACTGCCAGGTGGAGGACCACTTTGAACACAAGGTGAAGGGAGAAGGATTCAAGGGATGTGGCTGAGGAAGAGAGTGGGGTTGTGGTTGTAGGTTTACCTGGAGAGAGAATCCCACCTGTTTATGTGCATGTGTAGATGAAATAAGAGGTCAAACCATTGTGAAGCTCCTCACCTGTGACAGTGATCCAGCTGGATGGAGACTCTCCATGACCGCTGATGTCACACTTGTAGAGGCCTTCATCAGACCTGGAAACATGCTGGATGGTCATGTGACCTGTAGGCTGCTTCCTGATGAGGGAGCCATCTTTATAGAAAGCAGCTGGGAGGTTGGAGGGAGTGGTCTTTGTTTTACAGAGCAGAGTGACGTCATCTCCCTCCATCACAGGGAGGACAGGACTCTGCAGGATCACTGATCCACCTCAACACAGAGACAAACTACAGCATTTCATCCATTTACACACAGCTTCATCAACACTAACTCCACACACTCAGCTTACCAGTGACTGTCAGGTTAACCATGTTACTGATGGGACCCTCTCTGGACTCACACCAGTAAACTCCACTGTGCCATGGGAGGATATAGCTGATGTTACAGGAAGAAACAGACCATCTTCCCCACCCATGTCCACACTCACCCCCCTGACCTTCAGTTAAGTTCCTCTTCAGAATCCATCCAGCAGAGCTGTCGTCCTCCTCACAGCTCAGAGTCAGAGAGTCTCCCTTAAAGAACTGAGAGCTGCTGGGACTGACAGTCAGACGGGCTGTATGGGCTGAAATTAAATATTCAGTCATATTCTTTTCCTCTGCTTGTAAATGAAAACTTGACCAGCAAGAAGTCAGTAAAAATATATCCAGTAACTCGCTAACAGAGTTATATATATAAAACACCCAGCACGCCCCCTGCGGGCGGTTTATCCTTCAAGCTCGGGTCCTCTACCAGAGGCCTGGGAGCTTGAGGGTCCGGCGCAGTATCTTAGCTGTTCCCAGGACTGCGCTCTTCTGGACAGAGATCTCCGATGTTGTTCCCGGGATCTGCTGGAGCCACTCCCCTAGCTTGGGAGTCACCGCACCCAGTGCTCCGATTACCACGGGGACCACCGTTACCTTCACCCTCCACATCCTCTCGAGCTCTTCTCTGAGCCCTTGGTATTTCTCCAGCTTCTCGTGTTCCTTCTTCCTGATATTACTGTCATTCGGAACCGCTACATCGATCACTACGGCCGTCTTCTTCTGTTTGTCTACCACCACTATGTCCGGTTGGTTAGCCACCACCATTTTGTCCGTCTGCATCTGGAAGTCCCACAGGATCTTAGCTCGGTCATTCTCCATCACCCTTGGGGGCATCTCCCATTTTGACCTCGGGACTTCCAGGTTATACTCGGCACAGATGTTCCTGTACACTATGCCGGCCACTTGGTTATGGCGTTCCATGTATGCCTTGCCTGCTAGCATCTTGCACCCTGCTGTTATGTGCTGGATTGTCTCTGGGGCATCTTTACACAGCCTGCACCTGGGGTCTTGCCTGGTGTGATAGACCCCAGCCTCTATGGATCTTGTACTCAGAGCTTGTTCTTGTGCTGCCATGATTAGTGCCTCTGTGCTGTCTTTCAGTCCAGCTTTGTCCAGCCACTGGTAGGATTTCTGGATATCAGCCACCTCCTCTATCTGCCGGTGGTACATACCGTGCAGGGGCCTGTCCTTCCATGATGGTTCCTCCTCTTCCTCCTCTTTCTTGGGTTTCTGCTGCCTGAGGTATTCACTGAGCACGCTGTCAGTTGGGGCCATCTTCGTGATGTATTCGTGGATGTTTCTTGTCTCATCCTGGACTGTGGTGCTGACACTCACCAGTCCCCGGCCCCCTTCCTTCCGCTTAGCGTACAACCTCAGGGTGCTGGACTTGGGGTGAAACCCTCCATGCATGGTCAGGAGCTTTCTTGTCTTTATGTCAGTGGCTTCTATCTCCTCCTTTGGCCAGCCTATTACCCAGCAGGGTACCTGATCACGGGCAGGGCGTAGGTGTTGATGGCCCGGATCTTGTTCTTACCGTTCAGCTGACTCCTCAGGACTTGCCTGACCCTCTGCAGGTACTTGGTGGTTGCAGCTTTCCTAGCGGCCTCTTCATGGTTCGGGTGATTTATTTTAGGATGGATGGCTAACATTAAACATTAAACCTCACCCGGCCCGGACACGGAAAGGATTGACAGATTGATAGCTCTCTCAACTATTGCCACTGAATGCAGACTGAAAGGTTATTGGAACTTGGTCTAACATGTTTTAAATGTCTAATTTGACTTGATCTACTTATATATACATATATATATATATATATACACAGAAGAACATCAACATCAGACTTTCACACAGCCTCATCTCTAGTTTTCACTGTTAATTTACTTGATAGAAATGCAGGTATGGATTGGTACAAACATGACACTTCAAAATCAATAGCAAAACTACTAATCAGTAACAATCCATTTATCGGTGATTCCATGGTGTAGTTATTAACATTTTCAGCTTAAATTAAAAGAGTTCTACTCCCAGAGGAAATACAAACTCAGCCTCAAAGTACCACATGTTTGTGTACTGCTAATGCCAGTGCTAAGCTTGGTAAATCAGAATCAGAATACTTCATTAATCCCGAAGGAAATTGCTCTAAGACAGTTACAGTGACAGACTAAACTATTTAATCAATACATTATGATACTTTTTTTTTTTTTACAGATTTAAGAAATAGCACTAATATATACAGATCACTCAAGTATAAATATCAAGAATCAACAGTGGTGATTATAAATAAATAAATGATTTCCTGTGTCGTTCAGTGGTGCTTTTTGGTAATCTCAGTCTCTCACTGAACGTGCTCCTGTGACTGACCAGGATGTCATGGAGTGGGTGGGAGGTGTTATCCAACAATGTCTTTATCTTGGACAACATCTGCCTCTCAGACACCAGCTGAGTCCAGCTCCATCCCCACAACATTTCTGGCCTTACGGATCAGTTTATTGAGTCTGTTGGCATCTGCGACCCTCAACCTGCTGCCCCAGCATGCATCAGCATAGAGGATCGCACTGGCCACAACAGGCTCATAGAAAATCCTGAGCATTGTTCGACAGATGTTGAAAGACCTCAGCTGCCTCAGAAAATAGAGACGACTTTCCTGTAAAGTGCTGTGGTGTTTTTAGCCCAGTCCAGTTTATTGTCAATGTGAACTCCAAGGTATTTATAGTCCTCCACAATGTCCACGTTGACACTGTGGATTGAAACAGGGGTCAAGTGTTTCCTGGTCTTCCTGAAGTCCACAATTAATTCCTTGTTCTTTGCCACGTTGAGCTGCAGATGATTCTGCTCACACCACGTGACAAAGGATTCAACCACAGCCCGGTACTCTGTCTCATCATCCCTGCCGATGCAACCAACCACCACATGAATTGTGGCAACCCCTTTGGAAGTAATGTTTGATTTTTAGAAAATTACCTTTAGGTATAATTAATTTAATTTAGTAGGGTTAATGAAGCACTGGAAGATTTAACACTATAAAAAAGCCCCTGAAGTAGATTGTAGATTCTTTTTTCTCATCTCCTGCTTATTAAGTTATGAAGGCTTAGGAGAAAGTTATAAGTACGTGACATTTTCTGGGCTGAAAATACATTTAAGCACTCTTAAAAGCTGCAACCAAATCAATTTTCACTCATTCCAGGTATCAAAATCTTTTCTATGATCAACTTTGAACTTCAGTATCATCATGAATAATTGTTTTAATCGCAGCAGAGGAACAAAAACGAGCACTGATACCTGTTTGAACAGGATTCTGATAATTCACTGCAGACAACCTGCCTTTTGGATTAACTTTAAAGGCTCGTAGCAGCATGAAAGAGATGTGTAAACATGATTATTTTCCCATAAATTAAGCCACATTTACAGAGAAAATGCATTTGTGAGTTGAGCAGCAGAGGTGAGTAAGGGGTTGCACCCGTGAAAAACTTCTCTTCTCAAATCATCAAAAGCATTGTTTTCAGTTCATGAAGGTAGGGGTGATTTTACATGTTATTCCTGAACTACATTCTTCAAGGTTTTCAGCGAGTACACTCAGGAGTGTCAGTTAAGTTAACATATGAAATATTTTGGACATCCAACCTTGGCTCCAAAACTGCTGACCTGCAGATTTGGAGGCCTGTATTAACCATAATCTTGCACATCAGACACTGGAATTATTTTTATGACCTTTCATGTACCGTACAATTCACATAATATATTAATAATATGATAATATAATATGTTATGACTATGAGCATCCAGGGTGAAGTAGGGGAGAGGCTGTTTGACTGGACCTTCAGGACCTTTAAACCGGCTACATCATCCTACATTACACCCATGCAGGTAAGCATGAGTTCTTTCTTTTCTTCTTCTTCTCTGGCAGAAGAGGAGAGGATATGTATCCATAAAAGGTCTCTTTAAAAAGCACATTAGAAAAACAATATTTTCCTTTAAACAAATGACCGTCAGGTACTGATGATAGGATGTATATTTTTCCCCTCCAAACATTTTCAAGGAAATCGTTGACAAGTCCCACCTTTAAAAGATGAGCTGTGATGTAATCACCCTTTTCCCAGTTTTCTGTTGTAAGCTTTTCCATTTCTATATACCACAGAGACAGAAAAATAATTAGTTGTTTTTTTTAATTCGATGCAATGATTAATAAGTTATACATGTGGGAAGATAATCTCTACCAAAACAAATATATCATATAAGCGATATGGCAGGCAGCCAGATCATGAGGCAATTAGAAGAAAATCACCACAATGTTAATGGAAATATTAAATCACCTTTATTGGAACAAACTTAATTTAAGCTTAGAATCAAATTTTTGATGAAAATTCTTTCAGAATCTTGATTTTTCTAAAATGTTTTATAGAACTATTACTACAACATTACACGCAACATGATTTCATATTAAAATGCTGATCCAAGTATTAAAAGATACCCACCTGATTATTTATGTTAGATTCTTTCTTCTGTCTCTTGTGAGATGTTGCTGATCGGTGTTCACTGAGCTAAATATGTAGGTTATGTTGCTCATGTATCAGTGACGGAGGAGTGTGGAGCTTTTCTTTTTCCAATTTACAAAACAAACAAATAATTCTATGACTATACTGTAAGCTGCAGCATGCAAATTCTCTTCTCAGCTTCTTCTTTCACTGAGTGCAGGGTCACATGCTCAAAAGCACCACTAATAACAAGAACACCACCAACAACAACAATAATAATAATAATAATAATAATAATAACAATAAAAGCAGAGAACTTAAAAACAATAGCGAAATAATTATTAAGATATGATTATAATTATTTATAAAATATTTTAAAATGTCGTAAGAAGATATTGAACTATAAAATTACCCAATATGGTTTGTAATGGAAATTCCGCAGATTTCTGTTATTTCAGCAAATGAAATAACAGAAATCTGAAGTGGAATAAAAAAAAAATTAAAGCAGTTACAAAGTTTAACCATTAGTTTATTACAATAAGTATTCTGTTCATGTCTCAAACTATATCTGTGGTTTACCACCCTCATTATCAAGTACATTTCATGACAGAGGCACACACACACACACACACACACACACACACAGACACACACACACACACACACACACACACACACATCACAAGAAGATTGATTTGTGTATCTGGTCATACTTTTGTGTTCCAGGTGCTGCAAGTATGTGGGTATGTTTGTTTTTTCTTTTGTTTTTATAGGTGCAGCGGGTGGTGATGTATCATGCTTTTCAATTTATGCTCTATCCTTTCATTATAGTTTCTTGTATTTACTTTATTTCCCCTTTCTTTCCCTACCTGTCAGCATAGTCACTGTCATACCACACATAGAAATTAATAAATAAACAGAAAAAAGAAACACTTGAACAAGAGGAGCCTGTAGAGAATTAATAAAGTTCATTTTTGAAAAGCAAAATGTGCTTGCCACAACAGTGTATTCAGATCATAATTCTAAAATGCAAATGCTGCCAACAGGACAGGATTAAGAACAAAACAAATGATATGCATCTAGTAGAGGTCCAAACCAGGAGCCAAGCTTTGTCCATTACATTTGACAGGATTCAAAAGACTGCTGACCGCAGGCTGCTGTTCATTCAAATGAAAGGCTGCTGCAGCCTGTGTTTGCATAGCTTTGTTTTTTCCATCACATCTCACAAAGCTGTGTGACACATAGTTTGTCATGACGCTGAATTCATGCTTATTTATTTGCCTACCTAGTGCTGGACAAAAACAGTATCTAACACAGGATGTCACAGCCCATTGAAAAGACAATTACACACTCAGGTCTTTTGAGCAAAAAAGTAAATAATGCAATTATACACCAGCCATTTGGCCAAAAGTGCTGGATGGCATGTTGAGTCTACAGTGATTTCACACTCATAAACATGCTCTACTTGCATTCTAGTCTTTATTTAGAATAGTTTAGAATTAGTATTCTTATTCTTATTTAAGCACAAGAGATTTGTGTTGAATTTTGTCCGCTCTCCCCCTTCCCTTTCTCTTCTTCATACTGTCAGGGGGCGGAGTCTGTGTGTTATTATTATTAATTGGGGTTTAGCTGAGTTTTAGTCTAGTTTATGTTTTATCTGTCTTCTTGTTCACGAGTCTTTTCATGACGTCTGTGTTTAACTTTCAGTTTTACTCGTGCTTGCGTCTCCCATATCTGTTCTCATGTGTCTCTCCTTATGTTCCGTGTCTCCCCAGTCTGTCATGTGTTTCATGTCTGTGTGATCCATGTCGTCAAGCTCGTGTTGTTTTGTCTACGTCGCATTATGTTCCTGTTTTATTTTGAAAAGTCTGGTGTGCCCATGTTTAGTGTGTTTAGTTTTACTTTCCCTGTGGCGTTCAGGTTCGTTTGTATCAGCTGTGTTTCCCCAGGCGTTTCCACTTCCCTCATTTAAGTCCTCTGTCGCCCTCTGTTGAGTGTTGGTTCGTCTGTCCAACTCACTTCATTTCACGTCTCAGGATTTTCCAAGCTTCTGTTCAGGTTCATGTTTAGACTCCTTCACGCTAAAGCAGGGGTGGGCAATCTCAGGCCACGAGGGCCGGTGTCCCTGCAGGTTTTAGATGTGTCCTCGAACCAACACAGCTGATTTAAATGCCTAAATTAGCTCCTCAACATGTCCTGAAGTTCTCCAGAGGCCTGTAACGAACTAATCATGTGATTCAGGTGTGTTGACCCAAGGTGAGATCTAAAACCTGCAGGGACACCGGCCCTCGTGGCCTGAGATTGCCCACCCCTGCGCTAAAGTTTTGCAGGTACCTGCTCAGTTTCATGTTCTGGTTTTCAGTTTCTAGTTTTCATGTTTGGTTTAGCTGTCCCCAGTTAAGTTTAGTTTTGGTTATGCCCCTGTTTGCCTTGCCTTGATTTGTGTTCTTGTATTCAGCCTAATAAACAGCTCCCTTAGTGTTACACTTAGCTTTCCTCCCTTCTGCTTTTGGGTCTGCTTTGCAAAAACACACCGGCCGCCTGGCCGTAACATACAGGTGCTTATTTCTGGACTTAATAGAATTTTGCCCACCCTTGGTCACTACTGATATTTTAACTTTAAAGCCAGAAGGCAGCTCAATCAAGTACTATTCATATGGTGAATAGTTCTACAGCTTATGTGCTAAAAAATGTGTAGAAAATTGCCAGTGTGCTAAAACAGGGCTTTTCCCTGTCTGCTAGTTAAGTATATCATGTTAATTCTTAGATAAAGATAAATCAAAGATAAAAGTCTAATCAATATGTTAATATACATCTAAGTAGTGAAAATGTCTATTTTGTCTAAATTTTGTGTGTGTAGACATGATCAGTCATCAACCTTTTTATTCATGTTTGAGTTTTAGAAGATAAAAATTGTGATGACAGCCCATCATTACACTCTTGAAAAAGAAATCTAGTGTTACATTTGTTAAGGGTTAAACACAGAGTAATTTAATAGTAATGATTTCCACCTCCTCTATTAAATCTTTTCTCAGGCAGATATCTTTAGCTAAGATCTGATTAAGCATACGTAATTTCTGCAGTGCAGTTACATTGACCAGATATAAAATATATTTCATTATTTTGATATTTTAATTTTGTAGATCATATAGTTTTATTGCTTAGATTTACCTTTAACCCTTAAACAAAAAGTGAAATAAAATTTAAAAATCTCCAATCCATAATACTGGACTCATTCTGCCTGGTCTCAAATTCTTGGTAAAACACTCTTCAGAGTTTTGTGATCACACAGTTGAACAGGTGGGGGGTTTTTTTGGGGGTTTTTTTGTTTTTTTGTTTTTTTAGTTTGGCGATCGCACCATTCTACAGACTAGTTTACATGATAGGCTCTATACATGATATCTTAAAGAGCATGACACGTGATAGGTTACTAACATCATGTGTACAAGAGAGATAGATAGATAGATAGATAGATAGATAGATAGATAGATAGATAGATAGATAGATAGATAGATAGATAGATAGATAGATAGATATTACATGGGTATAATTATACACACCTTTTGTCAAGACACTCAAACTGAGCTTAGGTGTCTTTATATTATATTAACTCATTTATTCATTTATTCTCTTTCTTTTCTTTTCTGCTTTTTTTCAAAGTGAGTGTTTTTCTTTTATTGTGTGTGAGCAGCTGACCGCCATCGACTGATGAATTTCCTTTCCATCCTTTCTACTTTCAGGAATGCTTCATCCACAAAAGAAGATTCACCATAACAGGCCTTTTTGTCACCTACATCTTTTGGCTTTCCTTCTCCATCCTTGTCCTTTGTGTGGGTTATCAGTGCTGGAGCAGTTCTCCTGTGTGGCTGATGATGAGCCACACAGATATGTTCACCTATTGATCAGAATCATGGGTACTTGCTTTTGATGTTTTGGCAGTCATACTACTCAACAACATTTGAAGAATGTGGGGATGTGCATCTTGTACTACCTGGCCATGGTCCACTGTATTAAGTACCTGGGTCTGTAAACAAGCCACCCATTTCCACTGTGTTTGGTTGATTTCCTTTTCAGTGCCGGAACCCTTTAAATTTACTATCATCAGTATTTTATTCTCAGCATTCTCCATTTTTATTATTGCTTTCTGCAGTTTCTCTGCAGCCTGGTGTTGGCTATGCTGTATCTGCAAAGGGCTGGAAAGCTACGAGTCTGCTGGAGAAGAATAAATTGGGTGTAGTTGGAAAAACTTTTGGGTAATAATTAAAAGCTACTTTTATGAGCTCCTCTGTCACAAAGATGTTTGGGCAGAGTTTCACGTCAGATACGCTTTCTGATGCAACCCTAAAAAAGATCTGTGTCTCTGGCTAGAATTAAACCAGTGGCCTTTCAACATATCGAGTTAATATGTTCACCACAACACAATTGGAGCCAGACTATTTGAAAAATGATAACCAGCTTGGAAAATGTTTCAGAGCTTCTAGAGGCTTTTACTGTACAGCATGCACTTGTTTTTGAGTTCTTTTTCTTTGAATGATTTAGGCCAATGAGAGAAAAGCCTTGGATTAATGGTCGACAAAAAAGGTGTTTTTAACTTACTTAAAAAATGAGTATCGAATAATTCCATACAGCTGTGTGAACTAACTCCTAAGAAACAGTTTACTTCAGTTTGCTTAAGTTATTTTGTTATTTTTGATTAAATAACACAGATTACTCAAGGACAATTAGGAAAAACAAAAGGTGTTCAGTAAATCCAACAAAAAAAATGCACCAGCTTTATTGGCAGTTCATATTTTTGAGTGTATAGCATAGGAAATGTTCCCATCTGCTCCCTATTCTAAAAAAAACTTTGTTAAAAAATAGATGCCGGAAAAAGGGATTGTCTTCGTAATCTTCTGGTAATGTTAGTTATACATTTGGGCTAATAGACAAGATGACAAAACAGAAACTAAACAACATGAGCATGCTCAAAACATCAGACCAAAGGAAGTCACAGGTGTTCTGGGTCACATGAAACCAACTGATTTGAGTAGATGACAGGACCTTTAAATCCTGTGGACTGATGAACTGGATTGGCTGCTACACAGGCTCGTGCACTATTTTGCATTGTCACATTTTTAATATTTCTATTTTTGAAAAGATTGTGTTGTTTTTAAGCAATGAACAAATCAATTTTTCAAAATGGTTTTCCCTGATCAGACAATTGAATCTGTCTCGTGATTTTTAAACATTTGATTACCCTGGTTAAGAACAATCATATGTTTATATAACATTTAAAGCAACTCCTGCTTCCATCTCTTGTCACAACAAATGCTAATTATATCAAATATCTACTGTCACAAAAATGAATAATTCATATATAGTTCTATTAAGTGAGTTCAGTGATGCAGAGGGAGGACAATCACAAACACAAGAGATGAGGTGGGTTCTCAGACAGCTTTATAACTTAATAACTTTCAGTCTTCTTTTAATTTCTTTGTAAAATGATGGAATTAATGTTACACAAATGCTGAATGCAGTCGGGTGCAACTTTTATAAGTAAATCTAAAAACACTTCTCTGAGTTCACAGTATTTTGCTGAAAAAACAAATATCTGTAAATCCAATTAAAGAAAATTATTTGCACCCAACTGCGTTTAGTAATTCCAAAGAAATTGACAGTTGTTTACTCTAAAGTTTTGAAATTACACAACAAAAGCAACTGGATTAACCTGGCAAAATGCAGTAATTTGTTAAACTAACACAGTTGATATGTTTGTTAAGAGCTACTTACAGTTACACACAGTTACGTGGAACTACTTGCAGGGTGTGAACCTTTTATTAGTCTTACTTTGGTACACAGTAACATTTTAGATGTATTTCAAGAGCACACTTACTTCTTATCTTCTCCTCCTCAGGCTTCTCTCAGTGCTCCACACAGCAGATATGTCAGTAAATTCATCTTCACCCTCCAACTCCTCGCTCAATGCAATAAACTCTGACTGCTCCCCAGTTTCTGCTGCAACCATCAGTATCACGAGAGTCTGTATTCACGTCCCTCTCTCCATCTTCATCCTCTACCTGGGCTACCAGCAATGGCAAATTCAGCGCTCCTTCCGAATGATGAGTCACTCCGACATTTTCACCTACCACATCACAATGGTGGAGCTGCTTTGGTGTTTGGGGACAGTCCTGTACTACTGTGGCTACTTCTTAAATGTACCACATGTAATGACAGTGGGGAATTGGTTTACAGGTCTCAATTTCAGTGGACAGACCTGTTTTCACCTTCTAACCTGTGTGGATCGCTACTTGGCTGTTGTTCGCCCCCTCAAATACCAGGCTCTAAGAAACACCAGAGGCATCACAATTAGGAACATCTGCATTGGTTGTGTTTGGCTGTTATGCTTCATATGGACCTCAGTAACAAATCTGTATAATTTTAGCATACTCAATATCCCATTTTTTTGTCTTTTGGCCTTTTCCTTAGCTATTGCCTCTTACTGCAGCCTCTGTGTGCTCTGCTCTCTCACTTATCCAGGACCGAGGGAAGAAGGCAGAGACAGGGAACTGACTCATAAATCAAAGCAAACTGCATTCTTTACTATTATGGCTATTTTGGCAACATTGTGTTTATGGTTTCTCGGGAATCTTGTGACATCTGCTATATTCCAATTACTGCAGCTGAGCAGAAGTGTCAAGTGTACATTGTGGGCTTTGTTGCTCTGCTTTGGCTTTCCAAACACTTTGGTGTTACCTCTGTTGTATCTACGCAAGATAGGAAAACTCTCATGCTGGCATAGTGATAATGGGCAAAGATAATCACTGAATATTTACAAAGTAAATTCTTTTATGAAGCCCAAATTTATTAGACACAATTTTTTATCAATTCTGGACAGTCTTCAGCAGTAATGTTCTGATTAGTAATTCCTTGATAAAGTTGCCATTCAGGCAATCAATAAAGCACCAAATCACATCAACAGTCACCTCAAGGCGCTTTAAACTGTAAGATAAAGATCCTACAATAATACAACACATCATGTCATAACATATATCATTCCATAAGATACCTGCCACGACTTTTTGTCCTTCACATTAGGTGCCTTTTTAATTTTTTGTTCATTTTTTTTATTCTTGAATGTTTGCTAGGACAATGTTAAGTGATTTAAACAAAGTAGCTGAAAGTCTGACTGGACTGAAAATGACTTAAAAAAAAGCAGCTAATGTCCAAATAAAACAAGAGGAGTGTGACTACAGTTTGAACACCTTTACACTAGTAGTAGTTGTTGGGAGTGTTCCAGTAGTTCCAGTAGTGCGTACTGGCTTTTACATTTATTTATTTTATTTATATTTTAAGTTCATCTAATCCAGTTCAGGGTTATGGGGGAAGCATAACCAATAGATATCTTGTAATATGACCAACATAATTAGGTTATTATATATGAACCACTTTTTTTTTTGTTAGATTTCACGTTTTTCTTTTGTTTTTTAGTTTTGTTTGTTGGTCACTAGTGGGGTTTTTCTGATCTCAGGCTGTTGTGTGCTTGTTTTGGGGCAGTTCCTATATTATATTTTGTAGTTTGAGTTGTTTGGTAGACAGCACTTTAACATCACCCATTACTTTTTAAACTTTATATTTTCAATTCTCATCTATAGAAGACACTGCTCTCAGAAATATATCTCTAATTTTTCACAGACTGAAATAATAAATTATTGTGTGGTTCACTGAATGTCTGTACTTTTCTGTGTTTCATATAAACCTTATAAAACTCTGAAGTTGCTGCTTTGACTGGATTTTCTTTTTTTTCATCAGCAGACTGAAGGAAGTCATGTCACACGATACCATCGGATTTGAATAGTTGACAGGTCATTTAGAGCTGATTAAATGTCAGCTGCTTCAAACTACACTAGTCACACTCTAGACTTTGGCTGTGGCTACTGTATAAATCCTTAATTTAGATATTTAATGTGAATTTTTTTAAACATGTTTATTTATGTGTAGATTCAATAAAGGAGTTAAATTAAATTGTTACATGTTAAATTAAATAAACTGGTACATTGATGATGATTAATGAACATGAGAGAAAGGGAGACGGATGGAGGAAACTTAGACCCCCAAATGTAGCCTCCACCTTAAACCTATCAGTCTTGACTGAGTCCCACAAACAATAATGTGATCGCTAGTGAGATAAGGGAGCAGGTGAGAGACACTCTGGTGAGATGAAGGTATGCATTGGAGAGAAGACGAATGCGAGTCAGTACGAGCAAAACAGGAAATATTAACGTGAATTGGAGGGTAACAGGCGGAAAGGTAAACATCCAAGGAGGACAGGTAGTGAAGGCAGATGAGTTGAAGTACTTGAGATCAACCATCCAAAACAACAGAGAGTAAATGTGTTTCAGTAAATAGAGGATAAATATCAAACTCACTGTATATTTATATAGTGCAAAATGTATTTACATATATGGATGAAAAGGGGACCACTTCATCATCCAAAAAAACAAGTATACTATTATAATCATCAGCCAGAAACCATGCAAGAATGTGTTCAATTGAATATAAACCCTTATGACAGGACTTCATAGGTTAACTTTGATTGAGTGATTGATTGTTAATTTATTTCAAACATGTAAACAATATACAGGTACATTTAGAAAAGAAAAGAAGAGAGAAAAAAATACTATACAAAAATCAATACATTTCAATTTTGCTACCGTTCTGATTAATTTACATGTTGAAACTTTCATTACAGTTAAACATTTATATTCTTTATGGTTTACCCTTGCATATCAAAAACATTATTAAAAATCACACTGCCTTAAATACAATCATGTATCCCTAAATGTGTGTCAAATGATGTAACATGGATACTGTAAACATCATAACCTGGAGGGATCAAAAATAAATATTTAATATTTTCTTATTTAGATGCTACTGTGATACTAAAATGACACAAAGCTTTATGACAGTGTTTTAAGAATAAACGCTGCCTGCTCCTGTGTGCCATGTTAGGGTGCTCAACTGCTCATAATAAAGGAGTAGTTCACAGACAGACAAACAGAGACACAAAGATTTCATGTATTATATGATAGTTATTTTCGGTGTTCCTTTAACACCATGAGTGAACCTTTGCAGACATTTAAATTAAGGCCTAGATGTGGGTGGATGATGTTAAAAGTACATTAGGTTTGCTTGCTGCGATTAATAGCACCGAATTCTCCTAAATGTGTTTCGTAACATGCAAAACTTCTTCCATCTCTCATCCTGACATACGAATGGTTTTAATTACCCATCAGTATTCACGTATTCACTGATGAAGAGCAGTCAGAGAGATTGGCGACACAGGAGAAAGTAGATCGCATAATAAGAGGTTAAACAAGGTGGGTGGACTCAAAGAACTTTGGGAGATTCATCTTTTAGTCCTTTAATAAATCTGTATAACCTGATAATTAATGAAAAAATATATTTTAGACATTTCTGCATTTTCTTGGATAACACTCGTCTGAGTAAACTTCCCTGTCTCCAGAATTGTTTAGGGGAATGTTTCCTGGATACATTATTTAATAATTATGATTTCAGGTACTTTCTTGACAAGAGGCAATGTCTCCTCATTTTCTTCTGATTTCAGTAAAGTTTGTATTTGTGAAGATTTTGATTTTGCAGGTGGATCTACCTATTGTGGCAACTGCCTTCAGTTTAGTTGATTAACATTTAAAAAGGTCCCAAAGTAAAAACCAACCTCCACAAATTTAAATACCTATTTTCACTTGTTTGGCATCTTACTTCTTTCTCATTCTCAGACTTCGAGCTGCACTACATACAACGGGCATTTTAGTCATGACTTCTTTCCATTCCAACTATTCCCATTTTTCAGAAGAATATAAATGCGAGGACTCCACAGCTGTTATTTTAAATCTCACCTTCTTCACTGTCAGCAGACTCTTCTTACTCCTTCTCCTTTCCATCTTCATCCTCTACCAGGGCTACCAACAATGGCAACAACATCGCTCCTTCCAAGCAGTAAGCCACAGTGACATCTTCACGTACCACCTGGCTGCCATGGAGCTTATCTGGATTTTGGGAACAGCTTTATTCTACTGTGGCTCCTACTTAAAGTTCCCAAATATCGTGCCAGTGGGGTATTTTCTTTCTACTATGGTTTTTTGTGGAGAGAGCAATTTTCACATCCTCACCTGTGTGGAGTGCTACTTGGCTGTTGTTCACCCCATCACATACAGAGTGCTAAAAAACACAAGGGGCATCAAAATCAGAAACATCTGCATTGCTTTCGTTTGGATGTTCTGCTTTGTGTGGAGCTCTTTAGCACTTGCCCAATATCCTACTACACCTATAATCCCATTGTTCTGCATTTCGGTCTCGTCCTTAGCTGTCACCTCTTACTGCTGCCTTTGTGTTCTCTATGCTCTCATGCATTCAGGGCCAGGGGAAGGCAGTAGAGACCGGGAACAGGTTGACCACTCAAAGCAAAGGGCGTTCTTTACTATTATGGCCATATTGGGAGCACTGAGCTTGTTGTTTCTTGGGTCGATTATTACCACCTCTCTGAACCAGTCAACACTGGTAAGCATTAGTTTTAAATGTGTAGCACTCGTTGCTGGGTACTGGTTAAATATTCCCAGTTGTTTGGTGTTACCTCTGCTGTACCTGCGGAGGACAGGAAATCTGCCATGCCATTACAACAGTGGGTAAAGATAACTGGATTTTATTTTGAAAGTACCCTTCATTGGAAAATTGACTCAAAGAACTTTTGTTATATCAGAATTTCATAGCTGAATGGTGTTTAGACTTTTTTCTGGCATGCACCCCTGCAGAAAAAAAGGCAAGACCAAAACTAGATTTTTATCAGTTATTAACAATAGAAAAAGAACCAAGTGTAATTTTAGTGATCCAAAGGTCAAGTGAGAAGCATCCACAAACTCTACTGTTTTTCTCCTGTATAAATTGTTTTCATTTGACATAATTTGTCCAAACCACCATACCATTGGGTTTATGCTTCACCAAGGAATGCCAGATCGCAGTTTGAGAACCAATGATTTATTGAAAAGAAAATTACAGTTAGTACAGTATTCACTATGGTCCCACTTGTTGTAGGTGTTGTAATATTGCTGTTTGCTACTGCTGGTGTGTATTATTAATTTGAAGTTGCTATTTCATTGGTGGAACCAGTAAAGCTGCTATTCTTTTCTTATCATTGACTAGACTATGAACTCTGTCTTTGAATAATTATTTAATCATATTGTTTACATTTTATTACAACTTTTTGTAAGTTTACAAATAAGTCATATCGGGCTTTCCCCTGTCATCACAGCTGAAGTGGGGTAAAGTGTCTTAATATTCAGTTTTAAGGAGAAAAAGTAAAACGTACTTGTGTTCCTGTATAAGTGGATTAAAAGGGATTCAAATAAAATGAATGTTCGTGTAAGAATGTGCTCATGATATCTAATTGAATTAAGATTGCATAAACTGAATGAAACATGGAGTGAATTATATTCATATGGGACTGAATGTTTATATGTGAGGGGATTTTCAATGTAAAGAGTGCAAAAGAAAAAAGAAAAAAATGTAATGAAGTTATTTCAAAGGTGAAAGTTTCAACTTTGTCATAAATCATGTCTGTGAAAAAGTCAGAGAGAGGATGATAGATGTTAATAAAGTTGTTGCATGTGCCCTGAGGTGAAGCCAGATGTCCTCCCTACCTCTTAGAAAGAGAGAGGTCGAGAAAGGGATAACAAGTATAAAAGTTAGGTTAGAAAATTCAAGCAGAGATACCAGAAGAATCAATTGCTGCCCAAACTATGAACTGGCAAATTGGTTTTTGTATCTTTGGCTTTTTCTCTCCTAATTTTTTGCTGTGTTTGATTAATAATTCAAAAGGATGTGAATTTTCACCATCTATCCACTGAAGGCCTAGGGGATGTTACTTTGCTGTTGGGGGATTATCATCAACTTGGGACACAGAAAGATAGAGAGCGATCGTGGCTCAAGAGTTAGCAGTTCGTCTTGTAATCAGAAGGTTGCTGGTTCGAGCCCTAGCTCGGACAGTGTTGGTCGTGGTGTCCTTGGGAAAGACACCTCACCTACCGCCTACTGGCCAGAGGGGCCGATGGCGTGATATGGCAGCCTCGTTTCTGTCAGTCTGCCCCAGGGCAGCTGTGGCTACAACTGTAGCTTGCCTCCACCAGTGTGTGAATGTGAGAGTCAATAAATAGTGGAATTATAAAGTGCTTTGAAGGTCTCGAAAAGCACTATATAAATGCAGAGGTACACATATTTTGTGATGCCTCTGAAGAAGCTTATGGCTCAGTAGCTTACCTCCGGACCACTGGCAGGAGAAGTGCATCTGTCATTCTTGGTGGCCCGGTCCAGGGTTGCCCCTAAGCGGTTCCACTCCATGCCCCGATTGGAGCTCTGTGCTGCACTCACTGGGGCACAGCTCTCACAAGTGCTGGAAAGGGAGCTCACCCTTAAAATCCACCAGACGGTCCTATGGTCTGATTCTACAACAGTTCTGACCTGGCTGAGGTCTGAATCCTGCTGATTTAAGGTCTTTGTTGGCACTCGTGTAGCCGAGATACAAGACAGGCACTCCTGGAGATACGTCGACTCTGGAAGGAATCCAGCCGATGATGTGACACGTGGGAAGAAGCTGAAGGAGCTCGCTGTACCAAATAGATGGAGCCAAGGACCATCCTTTGTCCTGCTCATTCCAGACTTCTGGCCAGAGGATCTCATGGTTGACCAAGCAGATGATGCCGCGGAGCTGCGCAAAGCTGTGTTCTGTGGGACCACTGCAGCTACTCCGTCAGGTCAGCCAACTTCAGATTTGAGCCGCTACAGAACCTGGAGTGAGATGTTAGAGGTTGCAGCGCGGGAGCTACATGGGGCGGCCCAACCAGATGGTCATCCCACTGCTGAGGACTATCGCAAGGTGGAGAGGCTGATCCTACAGAGGGCCCAGATGGATAGTTTTCTGGAGGAGTACAATCTGTTGAAAGTCGGTAAGCCAGTTCCCAGGAGCAGTCGTCTTCTCTCTCTGTCACCCGAGGTGGATGAGACCAGGCAGCTCATTTGTGTTGGAGGACGACTTCGTCGATCTGAAGATTTGGCACTGGAGACACTCCATCCGATTATCCTAGACCTAAGCCACCCAGTGACCAAACTCCTGATCCAAGACTTTGACAGCCGCCTTCATCATCCTGGCCCGGAGCGGGTGTTCGCAGAGCTTGAAGCGTGAAGCTGTCCGGCGCTACCAACACCTCTGTGCTGATTGTCAAAGGTGGAGAGCTAGACCTACGGTGCCGAAGATGGCAGACCTGCCAGCAGCCCGGCTACATCTATATAAACCGGCTTTCTACTCTACGGGAACGGACTGCTTCGGGCCGTTTGAGGTCAAGGTTGGACGGCGTATTAAGAAGAGATGGTGAATCATATTCAAGTGCCTTACCACCAGGGCGGTCCACTTGGATGTTCTTAACACCATTGATGCAGATGCATTCCTGATAGCTCTTCGGCGATTTGTCGCCCGTAGAGGTCATGGTGATGGCATTCTCACTGACAGATAAATCTATTTAAAATTTTAGCTTTATGAGAAAAAGCTTAAAAAAATTCAAAAATCAAACCCACGTGCAGGAAACCCAAGGGGGAGGCAGAGTAAAGGGTTTAACAAAGGTTTATTGACTAACACCAAAATGACGTTCACGTTAGTACTTGATTTAAGGCTTGATATATGGGGCGTGAGGGTCTTGGCCAGGGGAGAGGGATAAGCAAGGGGACACAAGAGAGCAACGGCAGCTGCTGGTGATTAGGTACGTACTGGAAGAGAGGAGAGCAGTGTTAGAGTGGTAGCAAATGAGGAGTTCTGGAGTGAGTGGAAGCTATGAAAATCTCCGTCTTACTGTGCAGGTGGGAGATGGAAGCGTTGAGGGAGAGGTGGTGCGGTCCAGGTGGGTTAGGTGGTCTGTGGCAGCTGTCCTGAGTGGTGAAGGTCCCGAGGTGGTGTAAGGGCAGGAGGGCAGGCAGGTGAGGCAAGGAGATGATTCCGCGAGCTGGCGGGTTAACCAGATTTCCAAGATGAGTGGTCCGGTGTGATGGAGTTTTCCTGGAGTAACTAGAACACGAGATTACAAGGTTAGTAGAGCACTTGGGATTCATGAACATGAAGCGTGAGGCCTGGTTACCAACATAGGGTAGTTGACGAATTGGCGAGGAAGCAGTGTCAGCAAGCAGCTTAAATCTCCAACCTGATTGCCCCAATCAGCTTCAGGTGAGGGAGGCTGTAGGCCCTGCCCATGGGTGAATACCAGGGAGGTCCAGACCTTCAATGGAATTTTACAGCCACACACCCAGACCATGACAGTGACATGATTTTCAACATATGGATACCCAAACAGGTGCGCCATACATCTGCTATATTTTTGTAAAAGGCCTAAAATCCAGCCTTTGTGGGTGTAATGTAGCAGTCAGTTCTATGTATGTGCTTTTGTTCATAGTTATTCCTGCTGTAATCAAATCAGAAATATCAAAATATATTCAAGAATCAGTTGAATAACAATATAATCATTAAAATGAAATCATTTTAATGTTTAAACCTTTCAGCCCAGACTTTCATTGTGTTTGTGTGCACTCTATCTGTGTAAACAGAGAAATAGAAAGGATTTGGATTTTATTATGCGACCAGAAGAACTTATTTTTAAGTGTATTGTGATAGATAAATACTAAAATTCAAAAAAAAAATTACTCCCCCATCCATCCATCCATCCATCCATCTTCATCCGCTTTATCTGGGGCCAGGTCACGGAGGCAGCAGCCTAAGCAGAGAAGCCCAGACCTCCCTCTCCCCAGCCACATCCTCCAGCTTATCCGTGGGAACACCAAGGCATTCCCAGGCCAGCTGAGAGATATAATCTCTCCAACGTGTCCTGGGTCTGCCCCGGGGCCTCACTTCTCACCCTATGTCTAAGGGAGAGCCCAGCCACCCTTCGGAGGAAGCTCATTTCCGCCGCTTGTATCTGCGATCTCGTTCTTTCGGTCACTACCCACAGCTCGTGACCATAGGTGAGGGTAGGGGAGTAGATCGACCAGTAAATTCACCACGACAGACAGCGGTCACCAATCCGTCTGTCGATCTCCGGCTCCCTTCTCCCATCACTCGCGAACAAGACCCCGAGATACTTGAACTCCTCCACTTGGGGCAGGAACTCATCTCCGACCCGGAGTGGGCATTCCACCCTTTTCCGGCTGAGAACCATGGCCTCAGATTTGGAGATGCTGATCCTCATTCCACTCCCCCTACTGTTTTTTTAACGGATGACTCGAGACATCAAGTTGTAAACATCAATCAAACCTGCAATAAGTTTCCACCTGAGCCTCTGAGAATCATCTGATTGATGCACCTTTTAACATCCCAATAATTTAATGGGTCACTTGTGGTGTAGGTCCAGAAGCAGTAATCATGATATTGTAGCACACAACACAGGGGTATAATATAAGCTGTGTTGGTGACTCTAATAAAGGCATTCAGTCCCGATATGCAAAACACCAGCAGTGACCTAATGGATAGTTTTGAATAGTTATTATAGATCTTAGATAACCATGTGCATATTCTTCTTTCTGCTTCAGCTGCACTGAAAACAACACTTGTTGGCATTAAAGGAAGCTGCTCACTGAGCTACAGGAGGACTCAGGTGAGTGGCAGTATTTGGAATATTAAATCTTCATGAGTTTGATTAGTTTCTCTCACTGAGATTATCCTGAGTTGGTCTCCAATTAATATTTTTAATTTACTCATCAAACTACCATGTGGTGCAAAGGACCTGAGCCACGCCTCATTTCTTTATACTTTTTATCCAATTTTGCTTACAAGGAGCTTATTGCAATTTTTTTTGAGTGGTCACAAAAATATCTGTCCAGGCTTTCTGAAGATCCTTGAAAGGTTTTCTCTGCACCTTGGCTGCTTTTTCACTCATTTTCAGTCCAGTCGTTGTATCTGACCATTTTCCGTGTCTTCACCCAAAACTCCGTGCTCTGTGCTCTCTCCTCCCGTGTCTTCACATTCTCCGTGCTTGCTGTCCACCTGTGCTCCACTCTCCTCCTCCTGGGGAAACAAACAACAGAGGCAGCTGTCAGGACACAAAACTCCAGGAGGCATATACTTACTGCATGTCACTACACTTAGGCACACTAACTTGGAGTCGACATCAATTATCCAGTGTCAGTGGGAGCACCATCATCCTCTTAAATAGCACATACCGTGTCCAATGTGAAAGGGCCTTAAGCCTATGGCATTAATGAATAATTTGTAAACTCATTTAAAAATATGAACATCATCAGCATAAGTGATATATTATTGCATGTTGAAACTCCTGAAAAAAAAGGATTGAATTATTGAATATTTCTTCTTCTGTCCTCAACAGATCATGTTCATCAACTCTTCCTCAGCTCTCAGTGATTTTCTTCCTCCTGTCTCAGCCTCCAACTATTTAAACTTTAACTCCTCCTCCTCATCTGAATGTCCCATAGCCAGTGATATCATTTTCACCATTTTCACCATCATAAACATCTTCTTCCTCTTTCCACTCTACATCTTCATATTCTACACAGGCTTTCACCGTTGGAGGCATCGGCGCAATGCACCTGCAGGGACAACAATGAGCCACTCTGACTTTTTCACGTACAACATGATTGTTGTGGAGCTGTTTGGGGTTTTTGGATCAGTCCTCTACACTGTGGGCACTTTTACCAATAGCATCAAAATTAAGTATACTGCAGGGTACTTATTCGAAAACATTTTTCCTGGACAGACTGTGTTTCACATGCTGACCTGTGTGGAGCGATATCTGGCTGTTGTTCACCCCATCACCTACATGCGTCTACGGGAAACACACGGGGTCAAGATTAGAAACATCATCACTGTGTGTGTTTGGGTGCAGAACATTGCATGGTATGGGGTAATATGGTCTGTTAGTGCTTCAGTCAAACTACAACTAGCATTTTCAGGTGTCTGCTTAGTTGTCGTTATTTTCTGCTGTTTGTCTGTTCTCCATGTTCTGATTGGCCCAGGGCCGGGGGAGGTGCGTGGGAAAAAGGAAAGGATTGATCAGGCAAAGCAACGAGCTTTCCACATGATAGTGGTCATAATGGGAGCACTGCTGCTGAAATTTGCTGGGATCCTAATTTCTTCTTCATTACGAACATTTTCATGGATAAACCTAAAAGTTTTATGTTTGGTATGGGATGTAGTAAACTTGCTATCTGTCCCCAGCAGTCTGGTTCTTCCCCTGCTGTTTCTGCACAGAGCAAAAAAATTGTTATGTTGTGCAACGAAAACTGAATCAAGATAGAGAGGCAGAGGAATCAAGAGTTTTTTGTAGATTTGGACAAAATGGTGTGATGAGATTGTAAAATATTAACACTTTATGAATTATAACCAGTCTAGATGACTTTTATATGCTCATTAAGTAATTAATTAATGGTTAAGGTTTCAACATTAAAATCTGGAGGGAATTTTGTGTTTATCATGTGTCTGCTCAGACGATGCCAGCTTATGTTCATGAATGTAATTCTTGTACTGTACAGAGTTTATAATGATTGAAGAGTAAGTAGCAAAAGCGGAAGTAGACGATTTGTCTTGTCAAACCACAGCAATACTATTTTTTACATTCAAGATACTAAAAGCATCATCAGAAGAGAGAGCTGATAACTAATAGGTATCTTAGTTATGAAATGGAAACTTTGATGTTTATGTAATTTATTGTCACAGTACTGGGTCTGTGACCCAGTTTTTTGTGTTTGTTTAATTTATATTCCTTGATTATTGTTATTCATGGTTTTGATTCTCTTTATTGTTTCCTGCTTGCGTTATATTCTTAGTTCCTAGGCTTTAGGTTTCTGTTATTTTGCCTTCCCCGTGTTCCACGTTTCATGTCTAGTCACTCTTGTCCCCATGTTCCCTCTGTCTCCCCAGTCAGTCATGTCTCCTTGTTTCAGAGTAAATTCCTTTGTTAATGTTTTCAGTTTTGCTTCCTCCCCAGCTCGTTGTGTTTGATTACTCCTAGCTGTGTTCTCCTTCTGTGTTTCATTCCCTCGTTACTCCCTTGTGTATTTAAGCCCAGTGTTTTCCTTTGCCTGTTGTTGCGCGTACCCTCTCAGTGCTGTGCGCTCCCTCCGTGCCCCTTGTAGTTGTGTTTCCACCGTGTACTTTAAATTCCAAGTTTGAGTTTCCCAGTTCCTAGTTTAGTTCATTGCCTCTAGTTTCTGGTTTAATTTTCTTGTATTTAACATTCAAGCTTTTGTGCAGCCAAAATAAAGTTGCCTCTCTCAGTTAAGAGTCCTGCAAGGTCCTACATCCTGCCTGCCACAGCACAGCAAACATGACACTGTACTTGAGAGAAAATCAGCACTGCTATTACATTTATTAATACTAGAACTGTATTTAAATTATAAATGTAAATATTATTACATTCATATAATTGGTCTGGTGTGGTTTCCATATTTTAACAAATACATACAGAGATTTGTTCCTTTTCAATTGTAGATGTGCAATTAAAGATAATTTGATTGTTAAAGTGTGCAAGTTAGCATTATTACCTGTAAACAATCACTGTCTGTGCTGAACAGAGATGCTAGCTGTACTCATAAACTGTAATAAAGAATGATGCAGCCACCATTACATGACTCTTTGGGTTCTGGATTCAACATTAAATTCTTGGCTACTTCCATGTTATCTTTTTTTAAACGAAGTGTGACCATATTTGGATCAGAGGGTGGAGTCTAAAGCTACGTTCACACTGCAGGTCTTAATGCTCAATTCCGATTTTTTGATCAAATCCGATTTTTTTGTCTGCTTGTTCACACTACACATAAAATGCGACATCAAACGCGCTCTAGTGTGAACCCTCAAAGCGGCCCGCATGCGCAAAAGAAGACGTCACACACAACGCGCTCTGTTTAGACCCAGAGCAAACAATATTGTTTTACTGATGGCCCTTAATATAAAGACTTGTTTCGGACTTTACGTTTCCCAATATTCTTTTAAGTTATAAAGTTATTGTGTTATTTACATATGTGTTACATATGTGTTACATATTACATATGTGTTATCTACAATCTTGTTCTATTTACTCTCAAAAAGGCCCTAAAAACAGTCAGTGATCACTGTCGCCCTCTCTCGGTTTTTATTACCGCCATTCATTTTAAGGCTAAGTTTTTAAAATCTTATGATGTAACTACAGCCTAGCCCATGCAGCAGTATAGTAATGACTAACCTCGTGTTGTGGATGGATTCTCCTGACTGAAGTTTGGTCCATTTACAGCATCCTGCCATGCAATTGCATTTGTCCCAAACCATCGGGAACCCTCTCATTAACTTTTATGGAGTGGAAAAAAGTTACCATTCATCCTCCAGCTTCACTGTGTTTATGTTATGCTAACATAGCTGTGTCGTTAGCGATCACGTAGCACATCATTATATACCAGCTAGCCAAACTTCAGTAACCCTACAAACGTCACTGCTGTTTAGTTTTCTGTCTTCATTTATGTCTGAAGTGATAGCAGAGCTGTACGTTTGAATTTTTTCAGAAATCTCTCAGTCAGAACATGCTATATTATATTTAGATGAAAACTAGTCAGTTAACTTCCTGCTAACTTCTAACTCTGTTAAATTTAATAAATTCTGTTTTCATGGATGTTTGGATGTTAAGCTTCACTGTTACACCTGGTAGAGCAGCAACGCTGATCATTTTATTACAGATGAAACGATTTAGACAGTTTTTAACTCTCAGTGATGCTGCAGTGATCGTTTGACTTTGGGACCTGCAGTGGAGTTTGGGCCCAGGCACAGCTAATGACGTCAGACTTATAGACCGGATTCCTTTTCTGGGGCTGGGTCACATTAGCCTAAGCAGAGAAGCCCTGAGTTTTCCCAGTCACTTCCTCCAGTTCATCCAGGGGAACAAGGAGCTGTTTCCAGGGCAACTGAGAGACAAAGTCCTCCCTCTGTTCGGACATGCCCAGAACACCTTCCCCTGTTGGGCTCCTAATCAGATCAAACCATCACTAAATGACAAAACACCACATACCAGATTTAAATTGCGGGTCATTAGTGGTTTTGTAACATGCAAAGAACTCCCTGTCATATTTATTTTTCATATATTCCATGCACACTTATTGACTAACATGTGTTCTGACAGGACACCAATCTGTGACAGTCTGGACAAACAGGAAAGTGATATACCTTCATTTATTAGGAAGAAATGAGAACCTTCACAGACAAGAAGACTACATAAAAGGTTTGGTTTATTTAAGGTATTCAGAGCATGTAATGTTATTTTTTAAATGTTTCTTAACTTGTTATAACTACCAGATTCCTGATAACCCATGTAGGGCTAGGGTAGGGTTTTGTTTTAGCCACATGCTAATAGGCAATTTTTCAAAAACTAGAAGATTTGAAATTATGCCAAAGGCATTTTGGCTTTAGCTCTACTTATTTTCCATCTATTCAAGATGTCCATCAACTGTTGTTGTGTGATTCTAAAACAGGAAAAAGGTAAGAGACCATCAGCATGGAAAAAAAAAGGCACAAAACAGATGTGCAGGTCAAAAAGTACTGTAACAGGGGGGACATATGACATTCAGTGCTATTATAAATATGCAATGTATGTTCTGAGTGTTGGATCTGGAGTATGCATCATTGAGAGAGTTTCTGCTATACACAGACTGCTAAATCATAAAACATTATGTGGCAGATTCAAATCAGGGATCATTAGTGGTTTTGAAACATGCAAACAACTAGCTCTTTTATTTTACATGTGTACACAATTCATCAACATGTGTTCTGATAGGACACCAGCTTGAAAGAAGTCTGAACACGCAGCAAAGTGACACGTCTTCACTTATTAAGAAGAAACAACAAGAATACAGATAAGGTCTGACTCTTTTAAAGCATGAAATATTATTTCTAATAGACTACAACATAGGAACCTACATACAGCTACAAACAAGTATTTTTTTAGCTAAATGCTAAAAGGGAAATTTAAAAAAAAATCTCGAAAATATTACTATTTTACTGCATTTCATTTTGAGAAGGTAACATTTTCTACAAGAAAATGTGGACATAAGTTTAAACCAAAGCCGAAGCTTAGCAATAACTTGGATTCCCAATGACCTGATGGAAATGTTAAATGGTTGATTTTACTGACACATTTCTTCATTGTTAATAATATATTTTATAATAATTGGTCCTGGGTTTGTCACCCAGTGTTTTGTAGCTATTTTATTTGTGTTTCTTGATTATTTGTTATATAGGGTTGTCACTGTTAATTTTTGGTTTCTGTCCTAGTATTTCTAGTTCTCAGGTTTTGTATTTTGAACTCCTTCTGTTCTGTGTCTCTGTGCCTGCTCTGGTCCCACGCCTCTATGCTCCATCCCTGTTGCCATGTCTGATGTCTTGTGTTAAGCTTGTGTGTGTGTACATACCTGTTGAATTTCCTGCTTTACTTTGATAGTCCCTGTCCTGTGTGTAGTGTGTCTGGCTTTGCTTCCCCTTGTCTCATCAGCTCTGGCTGTTTTTTCCTCCTGTGTGTATTTAAGCCCTGTGTTTTCTTCTGGTTGTTACTAGTCTGTCTGTGTTTCTCTGTGAAGTCATCTTGTGAGTTATGGTTTCAGATTTGTAAGATTTTCCCTGTTTAGGTTTTTTCTTAGTTTGCATCCTTTCCATCTCTGCTCAGTCTGTAATGTCACCACGTGTAATAAATCTCACTCATCACATCTAAGCCAGTGACTGCATTTGGGTCTCTCTCTTTTCACTTCACATGACTGCTGCTGCAGCCGTGACAAATTATATGATTATCAAAATAACTCTATTAATTTGCACTAATGATTGAATTTTGCTTTGTTTTAAAAAGAGTCTAACTCAGAAAGAGAAGAGGCCTGCCTAACGTGCAAGGGCAGATCATTTCACAACTTTGGAGCAGCTACAGCATGGTCGCCTCTAAATTTATGCTAATTTACGCTAAGGGAGTGGGCAGGTATATATGGCTGTAGTAGCTCAGAGAGGTAGGCAGGGGGTTGGGTCATTTAGAGATTTAAAAACAAAATAAAATAAATTTTAAAAGCATCCTAAAATGTACAGCTAGCCACTGAAGGGAAATTAAAATGGGGGTAATGTGCTCAAACTTTTTTATACCAGTAAAAAGATGACTGCAGCATTTTGTACCACCTGCAGAAGCCTAATGGATGCATCACTAACCCCACAATAAAGTGTGTTACACTAATGGAGCCTAGATGTAACAAAAGCATGGATTACCATCTCAAATAGGTGACTTGATAAATTAGGCTTTTATCAAGTCAGCAAGAAGCACTGACAAGAACATACTGATGAGGGGGTTTTTTTTGCAGGAAAATGAATAATTTGTAAGGATCAGTTACAAATAAGAACATCATCAGCAGAAGTGATACAGTGTTGCATACTGAAAATCCTGAAAAGTATGAAATTGTTGAATATATTTCTTCTTGATATCTTCAACAGATCATGTTCATCAACTCTTCCTCAGCTCTCAGTGATTTTCTTCCTCCTGTCTCAGCCTCCAACTATTTAAACTTTAACTCCTCCTCCTCATCTGAATGTCCCATAGCCAGTGATGTCATTTTCACCACTTTCACCATCATAAACATCTTCTTCCTCTTTCCACTCTGCATCTTCATATTCTACATGGGCTTTCAGCGTTGGAGGAATGCACCTGCAGGGACGACAATGAGCCACTCTGACTTTTTCACATACAACATGATTGTTGTAGAGTTGTTTGTTGTTTTTGGATCAGTCCTCTGTACTATGGGCATTTTTACAAATAGCATGGTAATTAATTCTGTTGGGAGGCATGTATTCGAAAACAGTTTTCCTGGACAGACTGTGTTTCACATGCTGACCTGTGTGGAGCGATATTTGGCTGTTGTTCACCCCATCACCTACATGCGTCTACGGGAAACACACGGGGTCAAGATTAGAAACATCATCACTGTGTGTGTTTGGGTGCAGAATGTTGGATGGTACGGGATAATTCAGTCTGTTAGTGCTTCAGTCAAACTACAACTAGCATTTTCAGGTGTCTGCTTAGTTGTCATTATTTTCTGCTGTTTGTCTGTTCTCCATGTTCTGATTCGCCCAGGGCCGGGGCAGGTGCGTGGGAAAAAGGAAAGGATTGATCAGGCAAAGCAACGAGCTTTCCACATGATAGTGGTCATAATGGGAGCACTGCTGCTGAAATGTGCTGGGATCCTGCTTTGTTCTGGCATAGAACAATTTTCATGGGTGGACATGAAAGTTTTATGTGTGATGTGGGAAGTAGCAAACTTGCTATCTGTCCCCAGCAGTCTGGTTCTTCCTCTGCTGTTTCTGCACAGAGCAAAAAAACTGTTATGTTGTGCAACAAAAACTGAATCAGGATAGAGTCAGAGGAATCAAGAGTTTATGGATGTTTGAAAATGGAGTGGTTAGATTTTAAACTATCAAAACTTTATGATTCATAACAAGTCTAGATGACTTTTGTATACTAATGGTTAAGGTTTCAACTTTCAAAACTGGAGTGAATTTCATGTTGGTAATGTGTCTCCTCAGACAATGCCGCATTATGTTAATAAATGTAATTTTTGCACTGCACACACTTTTAAATCATTGAAGGGTAAGTCGTAAATGCTGAAGTGGGCAATATTTCATGTCAAAGCACAGTAACACAAAGAATAAGCATCAGCAGATGAGAGAGTTGATAACTAATAGGTACCTTGATTATGAAATTGAAAAAAAAAATGCTGTGTATATGCTTTAACTACTTAAAAATACATCAATAACATTAGACCTTACTACTGCATTATTTATTAATATTATATTTATTAATATTATATTCATATAATTGGTCTGTGGTACTTTCTTCTTTCTTTTACATAACTGTACATAGAGAGATTTTCCTTCTCAATAGCGGTTGTGCAATTAACTAACAACAATAATGTGATTGTTGAAGTGTGCAGGTTATCATTATTACTTGTATACAGTGACTTTCTGTGCTGAACGTTGCAGATGTCATCTGTACCTATACACTGTAATAAACATCAATGCAGCCACGATTACATGGCTCATTTGCAGTGTTGGGACTAACGCGTTATTAAGTAACGCGTTACAGTAACTACGTTATTATTGTGGTAACGAGCACGGTAACTAGTTATTATGCCAAAACCAGGAACGCGTTACTCGTTACTGGGATTTAGATAGGCTCGTTACTCGTTACTTCGTGTGGTGGATATCGCGGAGCTTCCACAGATTCAATAACATTAGCAAGTGGTGGAGGCCAGCAGGCAGTGTTGCCAACTTAGCGACTTTGTCGCTATATTTAGCGAGTTTTCAGACCCCCTAGCGACTTTTTTTCTTTAAAAAGTCGCTAAAAAAAGACGTGAAAGCGCGTATCGCTTTTACTCTCAACAAGCAGCGGGTGCTGTAACACAGCCAGTTCTTCTTTTACTCTTATGCTGTTTTGTGGATCACAAGGTTTAAAACTACTTATAAACACACACACACAAAGTAACTCCACCAGAGTGCCTATTTCGGATCACTTTTGCCAGTCCAAGCCCGGGTAAAGGAGCAGGGTTGGAATTGTGACATTAAAAAAAACAATAATTGCTAAAAGAAATTTAATTTGTAGTTCTAAATAAACTAAATGCATTTAGGACGTTTTTTACTCACTTTATGTCTCTTCCACGGTGTTATTTCTCTCTCCAACAACATAGGTTACAATTATATTAGCATGAATTATGCAAATTAGGTGATGACGTCATTTAGCGACTTCTAGCGACTTTTAGGACAACCAATAGCGATTTTCCTTACTGAGGAGTTGGCAACACTGCCAGCAGGTGGATGAAGGAAAAGGGAGGCAAGAGGAGAGACCCGAAGCGGCCGCCGGTCCGCGTGTCAGGTGAACTGAACTTCAGGTAAGAAGTTATGACCTACAGTCTATCGGAGTCAGATATAAACCAAGTTTAGGTGGAGTTTATTTTCGGTATGCTGACATGTTCGTACTGCGTGCTAGCTAGCATGACGGAGTTTCTATACAGCTGGGTGGGTGCTATGTTACTGATGTTGAACTTTATTTTGTTCATATGGTTAATTATTAGAGTTTCCAACCGTCCCCTAAAAAACAGAATCGTCTGGTATTCAGAGAAAATATTACGCGTTTCGTACTGAGGTGAAAAGGAACACAGTTTGTCCCGGACTTCAGCTACAATGAAAAAGACACAAAGCTGAAGCTGCACAGCTGCCTCTTCTTCTCTCATTCTCTCCTCTCCTGTTTCTACTTCAATCACGAAACTGATCAATGATCAGCTGATCGGCTTTTCTCTCTTGTTTATTTATCGCCCACTTTGCGCCAGAAAGAGGAAACCAGCGGATGTCGCGTTAAACAACAGCAGCACGTTTAAGCTTGGTCAGCTGTTGTTAGAATGTATTTAATATTAATTTCTAGTATCAGCTGATGTTTGCTGGAGCCACAGCTGTAAAGCTGCTGGTCATGATATCGGTTTGGTTATCTGGTGAGAGGGAAACATGCAGATGAAACCAGGAGATGTCCTTATTGAATCATCAGAGCTGAACAGGTGATGGAGAAACAGGTTTACCTTTTAGGTGACATGAATGAGTTGAAGGGAAGTTATGAACTGTTTCTGAGAGACAAATAACACCAGGATCCTTTTCTACGTAGCTGACAGCTGGTAACTGTGCAGGGGTGGATCTAGCAAAGTGTTGCCAGGGGGGCCAGGTAGGGCATTAACAGGGAAAGGGGGGGACAAGGAAATACTTTTCTTTATTATTCTCATTTAAAATGTCTCGCTTTTAAAAAAAATAATTATCTGAGTCTTACAACAAACGATTGATAGATTGATACATATGTACCATCAGAACAGTGTACATCACTGTCACAACAGTGTTTATTTTCATTCAAAGGCTTTATGATTTTTCCTATAATTGTGGGCCGGTCTCTAGTCAAAATGCCCGGGACTATTTTTTTGTCCCAGTCCAGCTCTGTATGCAGCTCATCTGCAGTCTGGTGTTACCTACATCTTCCTATTCAGAAGGCAGAATTTCCAAGTTCTGAGTACAATCAAAAGCACCACGACTGCAGTTTTTGTGTTGGATGTAAAAAGCAGGCTAGAATCATGGCGGCGGTCAACGACGGTCCAGGCGTGGGATTTCTCTCGTGGAAATGTGCACATTATTTTTTCCTTTCTATTGGTAGGTGGCACAGTGCACTTGTGGCAAGTAAGCAAGCTAGAAGACTGGCAGTCTGGCTGGGTATCCAGTTACGGAAGCAACACATTAACAAGAGAATTCTGAGTAAAACCAAAGTTACTTTCCCTAGTAACTAGTTACTTTGAAAGTAACGAGTAATTGGAAGTAACTGAGTTACTTTTTTAGAGAAGTAACTAGTAATGTAACTAAGTTACTAATTTAAAGTAACTTACCCAACACTGCTCATTTGTTTCTGGACAGAACATTAAAGTCTTGGCTACTGCCATGTTATCTTTTTTTAAACCAACTGTGACCATATTTGGATCAGAAGGTGGAGTCTAAGATCTCTGTTAATACCAGCTCACTCGGTTAACAAGGTGGATCCAGAAAAATGTATGAACCGCTAAGGTATAGCCTAATTACTGCTTATAGACAACAAATATTGTTTAACCCATCAAAGCTGAAGCATGAACTTCTTGGAGGCTCTGTACCACAGTTTGTCAAGTCAAATTTGTCAAGAAATTTCATATATATATATATATATATATATATATATATATATATATATATATATATATATTTGTTTGTTTGTTTGTTTGAACACATTCATGAATTCCAGTTCAGTGACTCCAGTTAGTGAAATAACCAGCAGGTAGGAATGGGCGACAACAACTTTTCCAAGAACACCTGTCAAGGTCAAATAGGCCACACCCTCTCTGCACTGCCCACATGAATCAGGTAGAAATAGAGACCTGAAATAAGTTTCTATGTGAGCCTCTTAGAATCAGCTGACTCGTGCTCCTTAGACTCTCTTTCCTTAAAAACAAGAACATAAATAAAGAATCTTCATATCATGTCACATTATTGTTTTGAGGTATTGCACTGATCGAATTAATTCGATTTTGGGGGTTTAATTGTACTCATAACCAAGTATGATTAAACCCTAAATGTAACCTTCTTTTGTCCTTTCTACTTTCCTTCATGTCCAACTGGCCATGGCAGATGGCCGCGGCTTCCTCTGTGTGGTTCTGTGGTTCTTGCTGTTACAAAGGGAATTTTTTCTTCCCACTGTCGCCAAGTCATTGTTCATAGTGGGTCGTTAGATTGTTGGTGTTTTCTCTGCATTATTGTAGGATCCTTACCTTACAATATAAAAGAGCTGGAAGTTCCTGTCATTACGATTTGGCTCTATATCAGTAAAATTAAATTGATTTGAATTGAATTCATTGTCATTGTCAAGTGATTTCACCACAGCTGCTTTTTTTTAGATTGCCCCCTTGAAGTCCTGTTATCACTGCTTACAGTGCATGCTTCTGCAATTTCAATGTGGGATATTAACCTTGCTCAGAGAGGAAATGTTGTGTGAAAGGAGGTCCTACTTCTCTGACATCATCACCAAAAACAGTCATAATGCTCGGGTCTTATTTTCTACAGTTGACAGGCTAACAAACCCTCCTGTGTCAGTGGCAGCTGAACTTCATTCGACCATGGCCTGTAATGACTTTGCCAAATTCTTCACAGAAAAAATCCAAAAGATTAGACAAGCAATTGGTACATCAACAGCAGATTCGGGACATGTGCTGTGTCCACCGAAAAACTGTTTAAACACCATCAAACAGTTTCACCCTATTAACAGCAAAGACCTGGAGGACATCTTAGGTCAACTGAACTCCTCCTCTTGCTGTTTAGATGTCCTGCCAACAAGTTTTTTCAAAAAGGTCTCAAAGACTCAAAGAGTCAGACCTGTTACAGATCGTCAACTTTTCTTTAATGTCAGGTGTGTTTCCAGAACCACTAAAAACTGCTGTAATTAAACCTATACTGAAAAAGGACAATCTTGACAAGACACAAAAGAACAACTACAGGCCGATCTCAAATCTCCCATTTTTAAGTAAGATCATTGAAAAAGCAGTTTCTCAACAGCTCAATTACTTCTTAAAGCAGAATAACTGCTATGATGCCTTCCAGTCAGGTTTTAGACAGAACCACAGCACTGAAACCGCTCTGACCAAAGTGGTTAATGACATATGTCTGAATACAGTGTGGAGATCCAGAAATTCTTTTGTTGCTGTCATATAACCTGCATTATGATAATTGTATTAATAACATTCTTTACAGCATTATTCTATTAATAATATTTCTTACAGGATTGATATTGTATTAAAGATGTTTGTCATCATATTAACCTTTTCTATTACAGGTGCAGTTATGATCATTTCATACACATTGCATATTTGTGCTTATTCAGAGTTGAAGGTTCGGTCTATTAAAGGTTTTAAGCTTCACTGGCGTGACTGTCCAGGTGATCCATGGTGTGGGAGACAGAACATAGAAGGATAACTGCATACACACTTACAAAACACATACAATACACATATAATCTGGAAAGGTGACAGGCCTGAGGCCTTAACTCATTCAGCCTCTTGTTGAAACCTGTTGTATTTTAGTCTGCTTGGAAACAGATGACCCAGAGTCAACAACCAGCCCCCAGAGACCCTGAGGGCCCGAAGTTATTGCCTTGTTTGGAAGGTGTTATAGAAATGAGAAGTTCTCTGTTTGTTTTTAGACTTTTAAGATGTATCATTGATTGTAATCGATGTATTTTAATCTGTAATTGACGCACGAGGGGGCGTAAACCCCGATGCTATAAAATCATCATCCAGTGTATTTTTGTCAGAAGACATATGCTGATATTTCTTCTCCTGTGTTAATAAACTCATCGTTTGATTGCACTTTTCTGGGGCCTCCGTGGTTTGTTTCACTGCTCTGCATTGATTGATTTCGCGACAACAGACAGTGGAAAAATGTCAGTCTTAGTTTTACTGGATCTCAGTGCAGCATTTGATACAGTTGACCACAACATATTACTCAAACGACTGGAGAACTGGGCAGGTCTTTCAGGAACTGTACTAAACTGGTTCAAAACACACTTAGAAAACAGGAAATACTTTGTATCAATAGGTAACTTCACATCTGAGCAGACAAGTATCACATGTGGAGTTCCCCAAGGTTCCATCTTGGGACCCCTTCTGTTCAACATTTACATGCTCCCACTGGCACAGATTATAAAGAACAACAAAATAAACTATCATAGCTATGCAGATCACACACAAATATATATCACAATGTCACCAGGAGACCGAGGCCCTGTACAGGCTCTTGGTAAATGCATTGAGGAAATTAATGACTGGTTGTGCCACAATTTTCTCCAGCTAAACAAAAACAAAACTGAAGTAATAGTCTTTGGTGCCAAAGAAAAACGATTACAGGCCTTCAATCTATACACCTAAAAACCACAAACCAGGCGAGAAATTTGGGTGTAGTGATGGATGTAGACCTAAACTTAGAAAAACACATTAAGACAATAACAAAATCAGCTTACTATCACCTCAAGAATATTTCAAGGATAAAAGATCTGATGTCTCAACAGGACCTGGAAAAACTAGTCCATGCATTCATCTTTAGTAGGCTTGATTACTGTAACAGCATCTATACAGGTCTACCTAAAAAATCAGTCAGACAACTACAGCTCATTCAGAACTCTGCTGCTAGAGTCCTCACTAAGACCAAAAAAGTGGACCACATCAGTCCAGCTCTGAGGTCTTTACACTGGCTGCCTGTCCATCAGAGGATAGACTTTAACGTTCTGATGCTGGTCTATAAAGCTCTGAATGGTTTAGGACCAAAATACATCAGTGACCTCCTGACCCAGTATGAACCTCCCAGATCCCTCAGGTCATCTGGATCCGGTTTTTTATCAGTTCCCAGAGTCAGAACCAGACACGGAGAAGCTGCATTCAGCTTTTATGCTCCATATATCTGGAACAAACTCCGAGAAAGCCTCAGATCAGCTGAAACACTCAGTTTATTTAAATCCAGGTTGAAGACACACCTGTTCTCTGCTGCTTTTGAATAAAGCACCAAATCCACACTTTTAAGCTTAAATTTCAAATCTTACATTTTAATTACTGATTTTATCTACTGTTCTGATTTTATCTGTTTTTTTTAATCAAATTTAAATCATGCTTTTTATTGTTTTGGTTTTTTAATGTCTCTTTAAAGCACTTTGAATCACCTTGTTGTTGAATTGTGCTATATAAATAAACTTGCCTTGCCTTGCATTGCCAGATAACACACAAACAGTGCCACGCATGTCCCAGCCACATTTGTAGGTCAAGTCCTTCACTGTAAACAGTCCACCCATTAAGTTACAGACACACAATAACACCACAGCTTCCTTCTAGACAAAGGGAAGATGTGGAGCATGTAGGTGTGGAAGACTGTGCTACTTCTTGAGTTGAAACCTTTTTTTATTATTTCTCAGTTGGAGATAACATTACTCAGGCCTTCTCAGAATCTGGCCCGCTCACTTCATGTGTTGGCGCCTGCACTGTCTGCACGCCACGTTCATTCGCTTTTGTTTGTGTCATAATTGTGGGCTTTGTTTTGAACTGAGAAACCACATTTCATATTTCCAATCACACCCAAACATAGCTTTATATCACTGATACTTTCACACATCTCACATCCATGTTTTATTTTATTGCATATCATTTTCACTTATGTATTGAATTGAAGCGTATCTGTTGGGACCATACAGCTGAACATAATATGTACCGACAGGCAACCTCAGTTTTATCAGAGGTACCGAACATGTTCTCCAAAGGAGACTGAAGGTTATTTCTAACCCACGGCACTATAGTTAAAGGAAAAAAGGAATTGATAAAACACAGTGTGGGAGACTCTGACACACAAGTCACTTGAGTGTAACGGATGCCTTGTTGGCATTATGCTACATCTAGCAAATGAAAAAATCAATATTGCATCACATCTGCTGTGGCAGGAGTGGAGAGAGATTGGACCCAAATGCAGACACTGAAGACGGACTTTAAGTTACAGTGAGCAGAATACAAACAAAAGCAAAAGGTGACAGAGACTAAACAAGCAAAACCTAAACCGCAAGAAACCTAAAAAAAAAAAACAAGAATAAAGAAACAAAGGACCCTCAGGACCTCAGGAAATGCAGTTGGTGATAAGCAGACAATCCAGCCACAAACAGAGGAAGACACAGGGCTTAAATACGAAGAGGGATAATGAGGGAACAAGACACAGGAGGAAAGCACAGCTGGGAGCAATCACAAACAATGAGACCAGGGGAAGCAAAACTGAAAACATTTACGTAACACATCAGACTGAGAGAAATTCACATGGACGCAGACACTTGACACTGAGACATGACTGACTGGGGAGACAGAGGGGATATGGAACACAGGAAGAGCACAGAGACAGAAACCAAGAGACTGGAAATGGTAAATAAAAATGAAATCAAAGACAATTAATAAATCAAAACATAAAACACTGGGTCACCGACCCAGGACCATGACATATTGTGCATGATGATTAAGGATTAATCTTTATTAAAGCAATGTATAATATTTAACCTCCTAGGACCTGGTGTCCACACATCACATTTTGGGTTGTCTAAACCAAAATACAAAATGTTGCTCTTCAAGGGCCTGATATCCACTAACGAGGACATTATACTGCCACTGTTCATTTGAAATTTAAAACGAATATCCTCATGTGTGGATCTCATTTTTCTCAGAAACAAAAATCAGGTATAAAAAAAAAAAATCTCGTAATTCTTTGTTTTTACATTCATCAGGTCCCAATCAGCCCAAATAGCAAAGAGAAAATAAAAATGCATACCATGAAAGAGTTTGGGTCTTAGGAGGTTAAATGGAGTTGACTATAGGTGCGCACTTATGCTTTCGATTTGCATTTTTTGTACTTGGAGTATCTCATTTGAGCCATTATTTCAGTCAGCTGGTGTAAAAATTTCTTCAAAGTTGGGGAATCTTTATTTCTGACTATCTATGTTTTTTTTCCCTCTGCTGAAGAATAAATCTAACACCTTTATCTGCCTTTCTTTCCATCTTCCCACTTGTTTTCTTCATTTTTTCCCTTCACCGTTTTTATTCTTATCTTCTTAAATGAGTTCTTAGATTCTTCCTTGAGTCTTGAATCTTGTGTACACACACTCAAATGTTAAAACACAGGTCTCTCAAAATGAGGTCTGAGTGGAGGAGTGTGTTAGATGAAACTTAAGCTGCCAGGTTGCTCTCATTGGCTGACAACATACTAAATGTCTACGACAGATGGTAAAACAAAACTGAAAGTGAAAGAGGGTTTTGTTGCCTCGTGGAGGACGACGTCATGTCTGGAGTAATGGGTTTCCTCTTAATAGTGTGCATGTTTTCCAGGATATATTCTTCATGTGGAGGTGAGTTTCACTTGGATCCACTACTTTTTTTTTCTTTTTTTTCCCTGGCACATATTTAGATATAACACATATAAAGACAAACATCCACAGCCTGAGTCATCTATCCATCCTCACTCCCAGAGGGATGCTACACCCTGCAGTGCCTTCAGTACTGTGGCAGTTTTCTTTAATGTGGCTGTTTCAGGTTATGTAAAACATCTGCTGTCATACTTCTTTTTAAGGCTTCGTTTGAAGAGTGGACATATTTCTAGAGTTTTCACATCAGAACACAAACGTACAGTAAAGGTTTATTCAGGGTGTTTAAAAGACTATCTGCTGAAATGTTTGAATGAAGCTGTGAGGAACATTAGCCTGATATGTGATTAACCTATAAGAGATCTATGTCTGAATAAGGCAGCAATGTTACTCATCCACTTGCTGAAAAGAAAACGCTTGCTCATCTCTCCCTTCATGTGTTTTTAGTTTGTTTCATTCAGAAAACACTTGATTCTGATGTCTTTAATATCGTTGAAGCTGTGAATCCGTCCTCTCTGCTCTGTGTTGTCTTCTCTCTCCTTCAGTCCACGTGAACCTCACAGCCACCGCTGGACAGAACGTCACTCTGCCATGTCGAGCTCCAAAAAACCCAGGCTTCACAGCTGTAGAGTGGAGCAGGGCTGAAATAGAAGAACAATATGTGTTTTTTACTTGGATGACCATCCTGATCTAGCTGAACAGCATCCATCTTTTGAGAACCGGGTGGATCTGCAGGACAGACAGATGAAGGAGGGAAACGTGTCTTTGATTCTAAACAATGTGACCATTAATGACATTGGAACACACGAGTGTCGTGTCAACACACTAACAAGCCGCAAGAGGAGAGCTCATCTGAAGACCAACCCCATCAGCATCATCTACCTGAGTGTTGTTGATCCTCCAGGTGAGTGAGCAGAGTTGAGTGTGTGTGTGATCAGAGGTGAAGCTGCTTCCTGGTTGTTGATGTTTGTTTCTAAAGATGTTGTTGATGAGACTTTGTAGAAAGCAGCTGGTCTGAGTGATGTGATCAGAGTGCAGTAGATAATGTCTGACAGCAGTTTGAAGAGGAAATGGATTCTGTTCTGTTCTTCACTCATCACCTACCTGACAGCTGACACCTCACACCTGTTTCTCACCTGCAGGTCAGACAGGAGGAGGCAGAGAGGATGGAGGAGTCAACAACATGTATGTGTTTAGCGGTCATCGTTAGTAAGTAAGTAAAATTTTATTTATATAGCACCTTTCAAGATAAAAATCACAAAGTGCTTCACAGTAGCTAAAACCTAAAAATAAAAATCAACCAAAAGCAAGTTTAAAAAGATGAGTTTTTAGCTGTTTTTTAAAAGCGACCACGGAGTCCACAGATCTCAGGCTCAAAGGGAGAGAGTTCCACAATCTGGGGGCCACAGTTACAAAAGCTTTGTCGCCTTTTGTTTTCAGCCTCGTGTGTTGGACAACCAGCAAGCCCTGGTCACATGACCTCAGGGACCTGCTGGGAATGTATGGATGTAAAAGTTCACTTATAGTTCACTTATATATGTTGGTGCTTGTCCATGCAAAGCCCTGAAAGTCAAGGTCAAAACCTTAAAGTGGATTCTGAATTTAACGGGGAGCCAGTGTAGCTGAATCAGCAGGGGTGTGACATGGGAATACTTGGAGGACTTAGTCAGAAGCTTTGCAGCAGCATTCTGAACAACTTGCAGATGCTCCAAAGAGGCTTTACATAAACAAGTAAACAAAGAATTACAATAATCTAGACGAGATGAAACAAATGCATGAATGACAATTTCTAATTCGGAGCGCGACACAATGGGACTCAGCTTAGCAATGTCAAAAAAAACAGGAGCGAACCAGAGATTTTACATGAGCATTCAAAGTCAGAGCTGAGTCAATAGTAACACCAAGGTCCCTGATAGACGGTTTGGCAAATGTAGCAAGTGGACCCAAGTTTTCCATAACACTAGGTGCAAAATTTTTAGGAGCACAAACAAGGACTTCAGTCTTCTCCTCATTTAGTTGAAGAAAGTTTCCAGCCATCCAACCTCTAATGGAGTCTATGCACTTATGCAAAATCTGTAGCTTGGAAACATCATGGGGCTTAAAGGAGATATATAACTGAATATCATCTGCATAGCAGTGATACGAAATGTCCTTAAAAGTGCTCAATAAGTGTTGAAGAGGAAGTAAATACAGCAAGAACAATAAAGGCCCCAAAACTGAACCTTGTGGCACACCATAGGCAAGAAAAGTAGAAGAGGAACTGTACTTAGAGGTAGCAACAGAAAAGGATCGTTCATGCAAATAGGATTCAAACCAGTCCGGAGCATTCTCCTGCATCACATCTCATCAAAATGTCGTTGGAGACTCTAAGAAGTGTAGTTTCAGTAGAGTGAGCTCTACGAAAGCCAGATTGGAATTTATCCAGAATGCTGTATTCATCTAGAACAGCTATAAGCTGCTTAGCCACAACCTTTTCTAAAATCTTAGCAATGAACGGTAATTTTGAAATCAGTCTGTAGCTACTGAGAAGAGAAGCATCAAGCTTAGGTTTTTTTAACAGTGGGTGAATAACAGCATTCTTACAATAAACGGGGACCTGACCAGAAACCAGTGAGGTATTGATAATTGTGAGCACACAGGGACCGATAGACTGAAAGACATTTTTAAACAAAGATCCAGGTAAAATATCAAGAGAGCAGGAGGACGCTTTCATCGAATTAACTAACTTGACCAGCTCTGGTAAGGACACAGGTAGAAATCTTTCTAAAATTACAGGCCTAGCTTGAGTTGGAGCAGACAAGAGAGACACAGAAGGAGAGATATTGTTCCTCACGTTACTGACTTTTTCAACGAAGAAAGAAAGAAATTTTTCACAATCTTCATTTGATGAAATTGGGACAGCAGGTGGAGCAGGAGCAACAATATCACTAATGGTGTTGAATAGTACCTTGGGGTTACCTCTGCTCTTAGACACTAAGTCTGAGAAATAGGCCGCCCTCGCATCTCGAACTGAAGTGTTAAAAGAGACTAAAAGGTCCTTTAAATGAAGGAGATGGACATGCAAACGCGTTTTCCTCCATAAACGCTCAACCTTACGGCAGCAACGCTTTAAGAAGCGAATGCTGTCATTTATCCAGGGAGACAACTTTGAAACCGGAGCTAGTCTAGTTTTGACAGGACAAACATTGTCTAAAATAGAAAGACAATGATTATTAAAAAGGTTTGTTAAGGTTCGTTATAAGGAGATAAAACTAAATTAAAGGCATCGGAAAATTTAACAGCAGTAGAGGAATTTAAGATCCGAGAGCTAACCACATGTCGAATAGGAGAGAGGCACAGATGAAAAGACAGATTAAAAAGAATACAACGATGGTCCAAAATAAAAATGTCCTCAATACAAATAAAATCAATGTTTAAACCTAAAGTAAAAACAAGGTCCAGTGTGTGTCCTTTGGTGTGTGTGTGGGACCAGACACATGCTGAGTAAAATGAAAAGAATCCATGACGCTAAGGAAACCTCTGGCAAAGAGGTCAGAGTCATCATCAACGTGTATATTAAAATCCCCGACTATAACCAGTCTGGACAGCTTCAAAGTCGAGGATAAAAAGTCACTGAACTCCTTTAAAAACATACTGTTTAGGCCAGGTGGACGATACACTACAGCGCAGTAAAACGGATCTTTATTTCCAATTCTAACCAGCTGTAGTTCAAAGGATGAAAAATGTCCGCCCAACACTGCGCGACAGTAAAACCGGCTTCCAAACACCGCAGCGACACCTCCTCCTCGACCCGACGTCCGAGGCTGACTGATGAAGGAGTACGCACTCGGGCAAAGTTCGATGAAGGATGAGAAGTCACAATCGCGCTGCCAGGTTTCAGTTAGAAATAAGAAGTCCAGTTTCTTGTAAAGAATAAAATCGTTCAGCAAGAACATTTTATTAATCATTGATCGAGCGTTAAAAAGCGCCATGCTCAGCGAAGAAAAGACATATTATTAACAGAAGAAACACAGAGTTTGATCCGCGACGCTCATAAATTCCACCCACCGCGGGGATGGAAGGCCAAACAACAGGAGAGTCTGGATGAACACTCCTGAGGTAGCGCCGTCTCATAGATCCAGGCACAGCTAGTCCCCGCTTCCAGAACAGTCTGAGTTTTACCTGGACACCTGCTGTTTTTCGTCTCCTCCTCCGTGACTTGCGCGGACACAGAAAGGTGCCACTGATGACACCTAACGAAGATCCAGACACCGGTGTCGGCAGCGGAGGATGGAAAATACCGCAGGAGGATGAGGCATCTTGACTTATCATAAAGGATCGGATGGATAACAGCGTCAGGCGATCATAGACAAGGGCAGCCAACACATTAGTGACAAAAAGCGAAAGCAAAAAGGCCGAGAAAAACAGCACAGAGAAACCACGGCCGGCAGCGGCAAAGCCAAACACAGGCGCCATCGTACCGGAAGTATGTGTGTATATTATATATAACAAGGCTGCTGACTGGTTGCCTGTCCCCTTAATCCCAGTAATGATCTGTATTAATTCCTCCGCATCCGTCATGCATGTTTTACTGAAATTTGAGCTCCAGCGTCATATTGCATAGTTTTTGAATATAAGTGCCTTTACCCTTTAGTATCCTTGATCCTCAGTTTTCCCAGTCATACTACCTGAGTACTTTTGATACTAAACATATTGGGTTTTCATTTTGAAAAACAAAATCAGACTCAATTGATTATGACAAAATTGAATCATAAAGATGATGTAAAAGGAAGCTGAAATTGCTAGTAAGTCGTAATTGATAGTACGTCCATATTTCAAGTCTGTGGAAAGATGTAATTTCTACATAATATCATTCTAAATAAAGAAATTACAAAACAGCTTGTAAAACATTTCCAGGGCAATTATTTTAAAATCCAAAATAAGAAAGACTTGATTTTCACAGTGTACAACTTTGAGGGAGTATATTATTGATTTAGAGAAAAATTAGTCCAAGGGAACAGGGATTTTCCTATTTAACAGCATTCTAAAGTCACTGAAAAGTATGGTCACCGACTCCACTGTTAGCTTATATGTTATGATATGTGTTGGCATGAACTGGAATTAATGGGTGGAAGCAGGAACTTTCCATTTAATGCCATTTTGAAGTTATGGAAAGAGAAGCTCCTATAAACCAAGTCAAAGGGCTTTTACTCTGAAATGCAAAATGAGATTGATTTGAGATTGAGATCTTACCACTGTAGAGGTTGTGTATGGTTTGCATGAACTCCAATTACTTAGTGGAAACAGTAATTGTCCTGTTAACAGCATCCACGTTTAATTATAAAAAGTACCTCACAAACAACTATAATCAAGACATTGACGTGATAAAACTGTGGCGTTGCATACTGTCAATGTAGAGTGAAATGATCTTGTGGAAACAGCAACTTTACTTTTAAGGGGATTCTGAAGTCAGTGAAAGAGTGAGTCATATATGGCCAATTTCAATGGGCCATTACTTTTAAAGGCAAAATCAAGGCGACTTGAAATTGACTTGGACAGTGTATGATAGTGTACACTGTCGATCAAGAGTGAAATTATCCTGTGGAAACAGCAATTTTCATTTTTAAAACATTCTGAAGTAATTGAAAGAGTATATCACATATGGGCAAACTCGACGGGCCATTAATTTGAAAGGCAAAATCAGAGCAACTTGAAATTTACATGGTGTCACTGTGGGGTTGTATACTGTTGAACTAAAGTGGAATTATCCTCTGGAAACAGCATATTTCAATTTAAGAGCATTTTGAAATCGTTAAAAGAGTAGATCGTATATGGGCAATTTGAAAAGGCTTTTATTTTGGAAGACAAAATCAGACTGACTTGATATTGATATCGTTTCACTGTGGGGTTTGATATTTTTAATCTAACATGGATTCATGCTGTGGAAACAGCAAATTACAATTTAAGAGCATTTTGAAATCGTTAAAAGAGTAGATCGTATATGGGCAATTTGAAAAGGCTTTTATTTTGGAAGACAAAATCAGACTGACTTGATATTGATATCGTTTCACTGTGGGATGGAATACTGTCAATATAGACAGTAATTATTCTGTGGAAACAGCAATTCTCCATTTTAGAGCTTTCCGAAGTCATTGAAATCGCACACCGATATATGGTCAATTTGAAAGGGCCATTATTTTGAAAGGTAAAATAAGAATGATTGATATTGACATGGTATCACTATGGGGTTGTATACTGTCAATATAGAGTGCAACTAGTCTGTGGAAACGTGAATTTTACATTCTGAATTAATTGAAAGAGTAGTTCAAAAATAAACATTCAGAGGGCTTTTACTTTGAAATCCAAAAGGAGATGGCTTTAATATTGACATGTTGCTACTAGAATACTAGGGTATGCCATTTGTATCCAACATTAGATTGTGCAAACAAGACTAATTGATGTTTGTGAATGTGCTCTTGCTTCAGGAGGTTTTATTTTGAAATCACGTTTCCACGTCTTTTGCCATGATACTCAGAATACACAGGGAACGTAAAACAAAGTGGAGGCTGGTTTGACTTGAATATTATTACACAGGAAAAAAACAAACTACACGTAAAATAATTACACTGTGACGTCTCTGTGTATATGCGTGTGTATATGTAAGCGTGTAAAACCTGCAGTCAGATTAACAGAAACAGTATTTTGTCTCTATCTGCCATTCTGCAATTCATCTCATGTAAACAATAACGTGGCGCACAGCGTGACGTGAAAAAAGGCACATACCTTTGATGTTGCGTGACAAACTCTGTATTCCTCGTCCACACGGAAACACAAAAAAGGAGTTTTAAAAAATCTCAGTTTTCGGTGATTCGAAACGCCGTTTACGTGTGGACGAAACAGCTGCGTTTTCAAAAATACCGGTGTAGGTAGGTCCGGACGTAGCGTAAAAGAGTTAGTAGTGTATTTTCTTGCTACCTGTAATTTATTGCAGATTACTTGTATTTGCTTAATTGTTTACAAAATGTTTGAGGTGTGAAATAAACCGCAATGGAGCAAAATATGGGTGTGTGCGGTTGGAGGATGCGTTTGTGCGTGCGCGCGGTGGGGGGGGGGGGGCGAACATTTTTCTTGTAAAACAAAGGGGGACATAGCAAAAAAGTTTGGGAACCACTGATTTACAGTATTACAGATTCTGGCAGTCTTTGCATGATGTCCATGTTACTGTAAGTTTCTAGCTGACTCTCAGGTGTGACAGGTGTGCCAGCAGGAAAGAGTAATAATAACCTGCATCCTGAGGTTTGTCATGCAGGATTAAAGGAGCCAGGCTTTGTTCACACAGCTAGGATTGTATTTTACACTGACCCTGGGTCAGTATAAGTATCATACAGTTTAAACGAAGCACTGAAACTTGCACATATTTATAACAGATGCATTGAAGCTAATCGGGATATTTACTGTCAATCCGTGGCTGCAAATAATCACTTTACTGGAAACTTTATTAACTAGTAACTTCATTAGTCATGACAGAAGCTAATATTTCTGTCCTAACATCGTTTAAACAGTAACAGCTTTACTACAATATAAGCTAACGTTTACACCGTAACTTTAAGCTAGCACCATAAAGACGGTAAAACACGTAATAATATCTACAAATGCACCTTAAAGCTGTTATATTAGCACTCGCTGTATTACTAACATAACCACATTAAGTCATTCTATAAATGCTGTCCGTTTAAATGGTCTTACCTGTAACACTGCTGTATCCACCGGATTCCAGCCAGAGTGGATTCTGGAGTCTTCCCACGCTCCTGTTAGTGATCCTCCATCTGGATGGATGAGAACAACCTTCTGAACAATCTAGCAGGTAAAGATGGCCCATATCTATGGGACTGATTTGTGCTAATAACGACCATTGTATGGACTGATAACATTTGAAGCGGGCGAATAAAGTCACCCAGTCGCTAGCTGTGCCATTACCCAGCATACACCTCTCCCTCCATAAATGCAATAAACGATACAAAAGTAATAGCCTATAATTAATTTATCTGCTGTATCTGATGTTTCTCAGGTAGTTGTTTACATTATATAATATATTGTGTTCAGTACACGTCACTACAATGTGATTTCGGAAATGTATAAATATACGAACAACAGGCTCTTCCACGGCAATCTCTTGCCGTCAATAAACAACGTTTAGGGAGCAGCATAGTATTCAATGAGAGGACCCTGCACGTCAATTCTCGACGCGAGGGGGGTACCCTGCGTGTCGATAAGTGAAGCAGAGGGAGCCTGACCATGCGTCACACATTTGACGAGTTGGGAGTGAGAATGTGTTGAATATTCAGTACTTACTTTTTAAAGTTTACTCTTCGGTCGCCCCGCTTCAGCCGTCTGCCGCTTTTTTTGGCAAAATTATCCACACCCACCGCCACGCTATGAATTGTGGGATATATGGGACCACGAAGTGTACACCAGACCACAATTCAAATCTGCGGAAATCGACTGCGCATTTGGAGACCGCATTTGGAGTACACTTCGGATTGGGACAGCCGTCGTCGCATTGCTGTGATGTGATAGGTCTCAAAATGCGTACTCCGAAGCGTGCGGTCGCTGGATTGGGACACAGCCATTCACAGAGACATGACCTCCTTAAGGGGCCCAATACTGTGGCCCTGAGAGACCAAAAGGACTGCATCTTAAGAACGCACCAGCAATAAGAAAAACGCTGCAAAAGCACACAAAACATAACGGAAATAGGAAAACCGACAACGGAAATAGGAAAAAATAGATTTCCAAAAGCACAAGGGAAGTGTTTCTGGGGAGACAATAACCCGACGGACCAGTTGCAGGAACCAAGATATGCTAAGAATTGCGCTGGGAGACACTTAAAAGAAGTGGAGAATCTATCAGTTTTGTGAGGAAAAAAAAGACGAGAGCTAAGTGTGTTAGCCTAACTATTAGTCTAAAAATCCATCATCAGTATTATATGAATCATGATAAAACACTCCTAGCATGTTTTGGGTTCCTGCATCTGGTCCGTCGGGTTATTGTCTCCCCAGAAACACTTCCCTTGTGCTTTTGGAAATCTGTTTGTTTCCTATTTCCGTTGTTGTTTTTCCTATTTCCATTGTGTTTTGTGTGCTTTTGCAGCGTTTTTCTTATTGCTGGTGTTTTCTTAAGTTGCAGTCCGTTTGGCCTCTGAAATTAAATAATAAATAAATAAATAATAAATTGTCGTTTGTGCCTGAAAGCGCCACAAACGACAATTTTTGCAGCACAAACCAGCACAAACGTAGCACAGTTGATTGACACCAGTTTTGTTTGATTTAATTAATATGGGGGGGCTGGTTGACCTCTGATGACCTCTAGAAATTTTTATTAATATCTTTAAAATGATAGCGGCACAAAAGAACATTTTTGCAGCACAAACCAGCACAAACATAGCACAAATGTTTGATACCACTTTTGTTGGATTTGGGTAATGTGGGGGGGCTGGTTGACCTCTGATGACCTCTAGAAATTTTTATTAATATCTTTAAAATGATAGCAGCACAAATGGAAGTTTTTGCAGCACAAACCAGCACAAACGTAGCACAAATGTTTGACATCAATTTTGTTTGATTTGGGTGATGTGGGGGGGGGCTGGTTGACCTTTTGACCTTTACATTTTCATTGATATCTTTAAGACAGAAGCAGCACAAACGACAATTTTTGCAGCACAAACCAGCACAAACGTAGCACATTTGATTGACATCAATTTTTGTTTGATTCCATCAATGTGGGGGGACTGGTTGACCTCTGATGACCTCTAGAAATTTTTATTAATATCTTTAAAATGAAAGCGGCACAAACGAAAATTTTTGCAGCACAAACGTAGCACAAACGTTTGATACCACTTTTGTTAGATTTGACGAAGGTGGGGGGGCCAACTTCACTCACATCCGTGACCAGGGTGAGAAGGGTCAGCTGTGATCTGAGCTGCACAACCCACTGTACTGGAGGTGTACAGGTCCTGCAGAGATGGGAGTCTGCAGCCAATCACCTTCTCAGCAAAGCGTACAACACGCTGCAGTCTGTGTTTGTCCCTGATGGTGGCTCCAGCGTACCACACGGTGATGGAGGAGGTGAGGATGGACTCGATGATTGCAGTGTAGAATTGCATCATCGTCCATGTTGGCAGGTTGAATTTCTTCAGCTGCCTCACGAAGTACATCCTCTGCTGCGCCTTCTTTGTGTCGGAGGTGATGGTGGGCTCCCACCTAAGTCCCTGGGTGATGGTGGTACCCAGGAAGTGGAATGAGTCCACAGTGGTGATGAGGGTGTCAGTCAGGATGATGGCGGGGGAGTGGGGCTGTGTGCTTCCTGAAGTCCACAATAATCTCCACTGTCTTCTGGGCGTTCAGCACCAGGTTGTTTTGGCTGCACCAGGACAGCAGACGGTCAACCTCCACCGCCGTTATCAGACTCATCCCCGTCCGAGATGAATCTGATAACAGTGGTGTCCTCTGGAAACTTAAGTAGCTTGACAGACTGGTGGTTGGAGGTGCTGCAGTTGGTGTACACGGAGGAGAGGAGAGGAGAAAGAGTACAGCCCTGGGGGAAGCCGGTGCTGATGGTTCAGGAGTCCAAGACATTCTTCCCCAGCCTCACATGCTGCTTCCTGTTCGTCAGGAAGTGGTCCACCGGCAGATGGGATCAGGCACATTCAACTGGGAAAGCTTGCCTTGGAGAAGATCTGTAAGGATAGTGTTGAAGGTAGAGCTGAAGTCCATAAACAGGATCCTGGCGTAGGTTCCTGGGGAGTCCAGATGCTGCAGGAGGAAGTGTAGAGCCATGTTGATAGCATCATTTACAGACCTGTTGGGGGGTCCAGGAAGCAGGCAGGCACATGACATGCCCGCAGTGAGGAGTTGAAAATGCCAGAAAACACTGGGGCCAGTTCGTTTGCACACTGTCTGAGGCTACGTCCACAGCAGCCCGGATAGATTTGAAAACGGCGTTTTCGTTGGAAAATGCTCCGCATTCACACTAGTGTTTTCAGTCGTTTTCACAGAGTTGTGCGTCAACATTGAAACGGACGAAAATGCTTACGTTCCAGACCTGTGCATGCGTGAAACGCAAGAAGGTTCAACCTCATTTCTGTCTGCCGCTTTACTTTCGGGCTCTTTGAAACGTCGCTTCAAAATGTCGAGCACCGAGTTTTTTAAATGGACTAACAATGAGGTGGAGTTGTTGCTGCGAGTAACACAAAAGTACAAAGTTGCAAAAGCGAGTGAGAATTAAAGAATTTGAATAAAAGCTATCTGGAGCATGTACAAACTGATATTAATCTTTAATAGGGCTGTCAAAATTCAGAGCAAACAAAACAACTGCTGTATAATGCCCAGTGATGGGAATAACAACATTACAAGTAACGGCGTTACTAACGGCATTACTTTTTTCAGTAATGAGTAATCTAACTAATTACTATTTCTATCGTTACAACGCTGTTACCGTTACTAAGAAGAAAATGCGGTGCGGTCGCGTTACTATTTTTCAGCAAACAGACGGCTGAAGCTGTCTTCAGCTTACCAGTTTCAGCTTAGCTTGGAGTCAACATCACTCAGGATCTCTCCTGGACTCTTCACACAGACACTGCTATCAGGAAAGCTCGCCAGCAACTTCAGTCTATCGAGACTGAAGAAGTCACTTGGATGAGTGACAAAACGTTTCTCCCACAAAACGCTACGTCCAGATGAACAGAATCAACTTTTGGAGATTTACTTTCCTGGATGATTGAGAATGCATCACCACTGAACAAGTGCTTATTAACACTGATGCTATTCTACCACTCTGACCTGAGAATAAGTGAGCCGGGAGATGGAAGAGGACAAGACATCTAATCAGTACAGCAGTGCAGCTTTGAAATTAGAAAATATGCTATAACTCAACTGAAATCTCAACACTTGATATCCAGTCCAGATTGTTCTTCTGCCTAATTTGTTATAGGGCCTCACCTGGAAATGAAACTAGCTCAGCCAATTTACCAATTACTTTAAAGCCTCTGATAATGAGGTGCTAGAAATTACAGCCATAAAAATGATTCATTTTAGATCATTGGGTTTCTATTTATAAACGTGCCAGGTGTTTACCTTACAATGTAAATTCTTTATTGTTATTGTTGGGTCTGCGCTCACAGGCCCGCTGGTTCAAAGACTTATTACCCGTTAACAAAGCAAGACAAACAGCTTAACCGGTTTTAACTTGCTAGCAAGGGGAGCCTGGTCTGCAGCACCTCTGCCCTCGACCTCCGTCAACTGCAAAGAACCAGCCTCCCCTGCAGCCTTTTATTCTGTCACACACAGTTTCACAAACACCCATTGTAAAGCCCCCCTGCGGGGTGTCATAATACTGAGGCGCTGTGTGTGTATGCATGTGCGAGCACGTGTGTGTGTGTGTGTGTGTGTGTCTGTATGTGTGTGTGTGTGTGTGTGTGTGTGTGTGTGTCTGTACATGGGTGAGTGTGTGTGTGGATGTTGGTGTGTTTGTGTGACTTCATGATCACAAAGGGTCATCTCCCCTCACCCTGTATATGGCTTAACCCCTCTAACGGTCCACTACAAGCACAGGTGAGGGCATAAATGCCAAGAAGTAAACATCCTCACTAAATAAGGACACAGAACCTTCACTTAGGATTTGCCTGCAGTTAAACACTATAACTAATTACCTCCCCCAGCATCCTAGATGTGTAGGGGAGGAACAGAAGAATCTAAACATGCAGTTTAAGGCAAGGTTTACAAATTTAAGTACAATAACGGCAACATTTCACAATTCACTCTAACAGTTATGACCATATGACCTTTAACTATACCAATGGTTAAAGGAGTGATGACGGTATTTTCCTCTGTGGGACCTTGGTTAACAGATCATCTATCTGTGTTGTCTAGTTGTCAAGTTGTCAAGAAAATGTTAGAAAATTATGTTTTCTTGTTTTGTTTTTTTTCTTCAGGGGCAGAGGGGACTGGAGAGAATGGCACTCTTCAGTCTTCAGTACCCAGAGATGAGGTCATCATACAAGTGAATACTGAAAATCGGGATGTTGAGCACCCAGCCCACCAAGATCAAGTGAAGCTGCAAGATCAAGAGATGATAGACAGAGACCCATCGACCAAAGGAGAAGCCATGAGGAAAGGTGAGAACAGGTGAGTTTACAGACATGACGATTCAGGTGCAAATTCTGATTCTTAACATCTTTTTTCCCTACAGGCCTCCCAACTGGAAGCTGGATGAGCAGCACAAAGCAGTCGTGGCTATTGGTTGAGGCCAGGGGCAAGATGAAGGCTGCAGTCAGAGTTCGGGGTGGGATGGAGGCTGCAGTCAGGGCCGGGGCGAGATAGAGGCTGCAATCATGGGTGGGGGCAACATGGAGGCTGTGGCCATGGGCAAGAATGAGGCTGCAGTCGTGGGTGGGGGCGAGATGGAGGTTGCAGTCACGGGTGGGGGCGAGATTGAGGCTGCAATCAGGGCTGGGAGCGAGATAGAGGCTGCAGTGGTGGGCAGGGGCGAGATGGAGTTTGCAGTCATGGGCGGGGGTGAGATTAAGGCTGCAGTTGCAGCCTCGAATGTAATCAGAGCTGTGAAGGAGGCTCTCGGTTTAATCTGAACACAGACTAAAACTTATCCAGACTGGTCCCAGCCCACCTGCAGATTGAAGTTAATAAGCCAACCTCCAGTGGGAGTAGTTCAGCCTCCAGCCAAACACCAGCTCTCCTTCTTCTTCTTACTCACCCATCACCGATCGCTTCAACCAACACTCTGAAAATAAAATAAGATTTATTGTTGAATTTTTTTCAGCCCCTCTCAATATTATTATGTTTACCAAGCCAACAATCCCCTCACATTATGCCACTTTAATTCCATGTGTTTCTCTAATTTGAGGATGATGAAGTGTACTTGTGACCAGAAAGCAAATCAATTTACCTGCTGTATGTAATACAAAATGTAATGTTTCACTAACCATAAAAGAAGCATCAAACGACACTGTTCTTGTTTAGAAAAGTTCCCCCTTTGGAGGATATAGAGCCTTTTGGCTCCAATCTGTATCCCAAAAGTAAGATGAATAAAGACAAGTCTGGATATAAAAACCTCTGCCTACCTTTGATTCCTTTTTCATTTTTTACCTTCTAAATATCACCGAGAAAACACTTCTGCTCCAAAATTAACCTGATTACAAAGAAACCAGTGTTTTACAGTGTGTGACTGGACAGAGTGTGAATGGTGCACAGTGGCTGTGGTTTCATGGTCAGAGTTGGGTTACATCAAGTGTAGCAGAGATTCATTTAAATTTTAGTTGATGATGCCCAGATTTATTCACTGAATTCCACCTTTATATAAATTTTATACCGCAGCTCAGCTGCTAAGAAAATGTACTGGAGCTCTCAATAGAAATTATTGTCAGTTATGATTTTTTTTTTCCCACACTGAGCCACTAAAACTGATTTTAGGGTTCCCCGCCTGCTGAATCCCACTGTAACCTAGTAATGAAAATTTCGTTCATCTTATTGTATTGATCACATGTTTAGACAACATAGGTATATTATGTATAACGGATAGCATCACATATGTGCTTTATACTTTATTACACACAGTTAAGTGTTAGATGTAGACTGGCACACCCAGGCACCATTAGACATTAGCCACATTAAACAGATAGGGAGACCCCTCTCTGACTCTTAAGTCTGTTTGTCCTAGACTTTGGGAGAAGCAACCTGTCTCTGAGCAGACTCCTCTGGTTGTTTATGACCACATGCAGAGGATGTATGTATTTATTATTATTCATATCAGTAATTTAAAAGTAAAACAACTTATGCAAACTGTATGGTAGCATGTATCTCACCACCAAGCCAATAATTTCAGAATTTTAACAGTGTTTCTACAATAAAATTTGTGGGGCAAGTGCACTAGTTATATGGCATATTTGATTATATGTAAACTTAGCACAAAAGATAGAAACATAAAAGCTCAAGCTTCAACAAAATGATCCTAAAAAGTCTTACTGCATAGGCAATCCTCATGTGCTTTCTTTTTAAAGCTGTTATCCAAATGCATGGACAAAGAATGTGGACATGAACAAGTTACATACATTACAGGGGATCGTGGCTCAAGAGTTGGCAGTTCGTCTTGTAATCAGAAGGTTGCCGGTTCGAGCCCCGGCTCTGACAGTCTCGGTTGTTGTGTCTTTGGGCAAGACACTTCACCCGTTGTCTACTGGTGGTGGTCAGAGGGCCCGGTGGCGCCAGTGTCCGGCAGCCTTGCCTCTGTCAGTGCGCCCCAGGGCAGCTGTGGCTACAATGTAGCTTGCCATCAGCAGTGTGTGAATGTGTGGATGGCTGAATGTAGTGTAAAGCGCTTTGGGGACTAAGTAAAAGCGCTATACAAATACAGGCCATTTACCATTATAGAATGGTAATTTTTTTTTTTTAAATCTCAAAATTAAAAAGTTTAGTTTTGCTTCATTATACTTCTGCTACACATCCTTTAAAAACCAGCTTCATTAACAGCTCCTCTCACAACAACCCAAATTCAGAGTTGTGTTAATCTATCTTAAGCTATGACACAGTAAGCCAAGAAAAACATACGTTTAATTCTACTGTTGTAATAATTTGGCACAGTCATGGTAAAAAGACAGTAAACGGTCTGCCAAACAACACACACCACAAATCTCTGAATAAATCTCTGCTATTCCTTGAATTTTTCCTTGTTTAACCTTATAGGCATTACTGCACATCGTTGTTTGGTTCATCTCGAGGTTAAGTTACAGCCTAATCTGTCCACATTAAAAAAGCAACATCTTCCTGAAATTCTTACTTCTCGTCATGTAAGTTGGTAACTTAGTCATAACACCCTCCAAACACATATTTGTTTTTAATTGCTAAAATCTGGGTTCTCTCCAGATGCCCTTCAACAACCCCTCCCCCCTCCTCTTCATCATCAGCTGGATCAATCATCTTGTGTACTTATGTGTCCACACAGACAAGCTGATGATTGATTGGGGACGACATCAGTGGGCAGAAGAGACCGCACGTTGCTCCCTAACAGAGAGAATAACTCTCTGTAGCTGCAGCTTATTTCGAGACATTTATGCCTTAAAAAATTGCCTGTTTAAACATTTCTGAGGGACCAAACCGAGAGGATTTTTACCGTTTCATCGTTATCATTACATTTGCCAGGATGATATCTGCCGTTTCCCTGTTATTTCATCTCTTCATTCAGTTTGAAATGGTGAGTTAGCCTCTCTTTTATCAGCTTTGTTGATCTGTTGATCAGAGTTGCACAACATGGCTAATAAGGCTAGTATTCAGTACTGTGTTGTGTAATAACTGTAACTGAGATTTAGCAAATTTACAGAATCGATTAAAGTATAGCAATTGTGCTATACTTTTAGTTCTGTTTTAAATAGAATAGAATAGAATCATTAAAATCATGGAGTGATCAGGTAGCCTGATTAGGCAGTTGTTGTTTTGACCTTCTGCCCACCTGAAGCAACATACTTCCACCAATGCAGCTGCGTGTGTTGCTTTAAAAAGCTGCAGAACATGTTTAAGCCTTATAACAGAGGTCACAGGCTAGTATTAACAATAGATGTAAATAAATAAAGCGATTTAATGTGAAATGTGACTAAAATTACATAACTAAATTGAATATCTTCTTTAATTTTATAATTATATTCATTACTACCAAACACACAGTTTAATGAACTTTACACCTAGCAGCTCTAAACATATGAAGTCTTACCTGGGATTAATGAAATTCAAATTATAAGTAGGCTACTGTAGCTTTAAAACTGTAATAAAATAAAATAAAATAAATAACAGAGAATTTAAAAATGAATAAACCATTTGTTGTATGAATTTTGACTACTATCCAGTTTCAGACTAAGCATTAAGCAAAAAAATCTGTTCGCACACTGTTAAATTGATCCAGTTTCCATCCTGTTCTAGGTGACGTCTAGACAAAGCTTTCATCAAATTAAAAGGTTAAGTGGTAGACAGGCCATAGGGAGCTACTGGTGATGGACAGGAGAGCCAAAGGTTTGCCATCTTTACTGATTTCTACTCTCAGGTCCAGTAAGAGCTGACTGTTTTCAGTGAAACGACCTCAGAAATATGGATAAGACTTCAGGTTTGGAAAGGTTGTGTGTGTTTGGCCAAACCAAATGAACTTTTATTGGCAGTCATGCAGTAGGAGTTTAAACAAACAACATAAATGGGGTTATAGTCCACAAAAGAAGGGCATGGATTAGTTACTGTGGGTTGTAGTGCGGGAGAAAACATTGAGATTAGCATAAAAAGTCTTATCTTATTTGACTTGTTACTTTTTAAAAAATAATTGATTTCACTTATTGGATAATACTACTAATAATGGATCATGCCACCAGTGGAGCTACCGGTAACTCTTTCACCAATCAGACGTAGCCATGCAGTCACATGACCAGATATGGCAGGCCAAGCAACCTAAGCCTTTCAAACTTACAAAGACGGACAGAAGAAACACATAAAAAAATGGCAGAAGCAACCGTCTCCGCAAAAGCTGAAGAGGACAAACACCCTTGGCCGCATATGCAAAGCATGTTTCACTTTAAGGGAGTACAAAAGGACAGCTATATAATGCGATGTCTTCTGTGTGAGCCAAAGCAAACTGACAAAAACTCAACATCTAACCTGAGGAAACATTTTGCGGTAAGTTTGCTCTAAATTTCTTTTTTAGCTGTGGTTAAGTGGATGTCAGTTTTACAGCGGCTGTGTCGAGCTTGATTCCTTGAGAGTCGGTGTACTGCAACTTTTTGATGTGTCCATAATCCAACACACGATTTAAATGGCTGAATTGCCACTTCAGCATGCAGTCAAGTACTATGGAGTCTTGCTAATGACCTAATAATTTTATTCGGTGTGTCGAAGTGAGGACATGTTTAATAGTTTCAGAACACTGGCCCTCGAGGACTGGAGCTTGACACCCGTGGGTTATAGAATCACAGTCTTAGGCCTTGCCCATATTAGAAATTAGATGATTTTTTTTTTTTAAAAAGCGCATATCCAAAATCACCCCCTTTCTACTAGAAACTACATTAGTAATTAAGCCGTTTTAATATTTTTCTTTTTTCCACAAGTGACTTTTTGTCCTGACTCTTGCTTCAGAGAAGTACAGTTATAAGGTGTAGAAGTTAATAAAGAAGAAAAGCTAAACTTTTTTTTGAAGGAGAATCTATTGACTAGCACTGCTAAGCCTTGCATAAGTTCTTGTTTTGACCTTTATCTGGATTTTTTTTTTTTTAGCAGACACACATGTAATGTAGGCACGACTTTGTTTCTCTTCCCTTCCTATCGTCTTCGGGTCAACACAACTTAAAGCACTAATAAATATTGTGTTTTACACCTGATGCCTAATGATATCCTCCACACTATGCACTTGAACATGCACTTGAAGTGATGATCACCTTTTTCATTGAATTTTGAGTGTTTTAATCAACATTGCTACATCTGTGGTGTTTCTGGACACAAGTGACTGCCATAAGAAATGAATTGGTATCCACTCACTGAACAGCCCACTTAACTGAATTTGGTGGTGAAAAATGGGGGTTTTTTTGTGCTAGTTTAACCCTCCGGTCGTGTTCATCACCCACCCCAAATAGTTGAACATGACAGGATGACAGGCGGGTTAAGAATATGGGAACATTGTTTTTTAAAGTGTATAGAAATTGCTTAGTCACATGTCATTTCATGGTCTATTTTTTCTCTCAACAGAGGGTTCACTCCAACAAAATGAGGATGCATACAGAATTAATGGACAGAAAACGAAAGTCGTTTTGCAAAACTTACAGATTCTTTTACTGGCTCTAGGTGGAGCTGCCAAAAGCAACGTTTGACAAGCTTCTGCTTACGTTTGTATGTGAGGCCAACCAACCATTTTCTATAGCTGAGACATCCTCCTTCAAAGTAATGCTACTCTTACTTGAGTACAACTTTTTGATACCAAGTTTGGTTGTTCGAGCCCTGCCTGCTCCAGTCTGCAAGTATCCTTTTGCAAGATACTGAACCCCCAACGTGTTCATCAGATTGTTAATCTGTGTGATTCACTTCAACAACTGGAATATAATAAATGAATAGATGGATTTGTAGTAGATTTCCCATACATTCATTACATCTATTCCCAAAGCACAAGAAATATCAAATGAAGGCATCCACTGAAATAAGGTTATGACCAAAGACTAAATTTAATTCTCTGAAAAACTGGCTCTTCATTATTTAGTGATGTAGTCAAGAAAACTTTATGGACAATGTTCCTGACTAACCAGTATTAAATATCAATAGAACCATTAAAAATTGGATGGCTTTGTAGTGTTTAAGACCAGCGAACCAGCTGGGGGGCCACCAGTGTGTCTACACTTCAGAGGGTGGGGTGGTTAGACTGGGTTAGACTGGGAGGAGACCCAGTGACGTTTCCAAGCTTGGATAAGTTGGAGTCTTTTAAAGGTCAATGTAAAATTCAGGGTCTATAAAAAAGAATCATCTGATTTCAAAGAGTTGTAATTTCACAGCCGTTCACCTGTCATTGATACTTTTAGAAAGAGATTTTTGAGTTTCATGTAGTTGCCAGTGTGCAGTATAACAACAGCAGTGGCTGCAGTGGGATGAGTTTGACTACTGTATGTACGTATGCTGTGCATCCAGAGGGGGACACATTCACCACTTGTAAACACTGTGAGTTTTGTGTGTAAAATGTTATATTCAGCAGTGTATTTTAAAATGTAATTATTTTTTTAAATTAAAATAACTTCATGTTCCACCTGCACCGCCTTTATAGCCCACCAGGGTAGAGCAAACTACAACACCACACTTTGGAAACAACAATTTGTACTAAATAAAAAATTCATAGAGTAAGTAATATAAATATTGTGATGATTAATCTAAGCTAATGTTAAAATCTTCATTATATTCAGTATTGTATATGAAGTTGTTTATCACCCAGTGTTGCTTTGGATAGATACTACCCACATAGCAGACAGGTCTGGTGTCAAGCCAGCACTGCTGGCTGACTTCTGGCATGGTAAGTGGTATGTCATCCACATATATGCGCCAGGCCTGGCGTAGATTGCACTGTTTATGTGATGGCATGCCACCTCTGGCCTGATTGTGGTTTGGTTTATGTGGCCCAGGCTCATAAAAAACAGGTCTGGCCCGGATCCAGCATCAAGCTTGCACTTCTGACTGACTTCTGGCTGGCCTGAAGCAGCTTTTAATGCTATACTAATACTATACTACTGCTGTTTTTCAAAAAATATGTTTATGTTGTAGTTTTACAGAGAATTTAAGCTTAAAGTGGACACTCAACTTTTATAGTCAAGCGAGCCCAAGTGTGCAGAAATAATACTGAATCATAACAGTACTAGTATATAAAGTACTGTTACATCGTACACAGTGTATTTTTGTCCAAACTCTCAGCATTATCTCACAGCATGTGTAATCACTTTCAGCTTTATATCATTTTTAACCATTGTTGTGCAACATGTCAATCCCATGCTGTCCTATGATGGCCAGACATTATTGAAAATAGGTTCATCCACCAAAGTTTTAGTTTGGCTTGGTGAAGATAGCCAGGGTTCTCTACCTCCCTATCTGGGAGCAATACGTTGTGCTAGCATCCCATACCGCAGCCAACATCTACACGGAAGCAACGCAAGAGACAGGATACCCGTGGAGGTTGCCGCGCTAAGCTGAGAATCTGGATTTCTTACCTTCCCCATGATTCGTCAATCTTTTCCACGAATCCTGCTGCCATCGCATGCTCTGGTCCCTGTGGACTCCTGCTTGGTTTCTGTTGTCAGCTCTATCGAGAGGAGCCCTCTTGGATCCTTCCCTCTTCAGCATCTGCCTTGGCGGGGGGTGGATTGATCAAACCTTTGACTGGTGGATTGGGTTGTCACTGCCTGAGAAGTCTCCGACCCAGTACCCCTCAGGTTGGGTTTAATAAATGCAAGATCGGTGCCAAGTAAGACCTTCACTTTGAAGGATTTTTTTTTTCTTCCCATGCATTGGATTTCCTGTGTCTGACTGAAATTTGGACTTCACCTGGTGAGTTAAGCGCCTTTTCTGAACTACTGCAAGCTGGCTGTGATTATTTTAGCACTCCAAGTCACGGCGGGGTGTTGGCTGTTGTTTTTAAAGCACACTTCGATTTTAAGCAGCTATCCTCACTGACACGCTACACCAGCTTTGAACTTTGTGTGTGTGAACTGGGCCACTCGCCATCACTGCTGTGAATTGTGCAATAGTTCACTATCCTCCTAGATATAATAAGAAAAATAATTTTTTTATGAGAGTTTTCTGGCTTTCTTGCTTACTGTGCATCACGCTATGACCAGATCCTGGATTCAAGGCTGGTGCCCAGGGAAGCCCCTGGCTAAGGACTTAATGGACTTAGTGAACTCTTTTAATCTTGTTTAATCTGTTAAAGGTGCCACTCAAGAACAAGGTCACACATTGGACTGTGCTATCATATGAGTTATGTGTCTGTAACTTACATGTCGAGGATACTGTATTCTCTGACCATATGCCCATTTTATTTGACATTGTTCCTCTTAGTCCTGTGATTAAACAGGTTGCACCTGTCCCACACTGTCGTGCCTTCGGCTCAGATACTGCCGAGCATTTTTCTACACTGTTTGACCAACTTTTGTCCCGTCGTCTGAGTAGTCCACCTCAGATGGATTACTCGTTCATCTGGACTTTACAGTGTAAACCCAAGACCAGTCCTTGGCTAACTGATTTTACTCAACTAGAGTCAGCAACATTGCCCATAAAGACTAGATGATGTGAAAAATGACGGGCTGCACTTCTCCCTGGAAGCTCTTAATCAATACCAGCCTCTTGTCTGGTCAAGTACCAAAGGAGTTTAAGAACGCAGTATCTACCTTTTACTTAAGAAACCAAATCTCTAAGCTTCCTTTTCTGAGTAAGATCCTGCAAAAGATTGCTCACACTCAGCTGATTGACTATCTAAATGATTTTCAAATCCCAGAAGCTCTTCAGACTGGCTTTAGGCCATTTCGCAGCATGAAGACAGCTCTTATAAGAGTTATAAATGACATTTTGTTAGCAACGTACTGTGGTAAACATGTATTGCTTGTTTTGCTGGATATGACACAGTGGATCATGACCTGCTGATCTCCTGACTAGAGCATTGAGGAATTTCCAGCTTAAAATAATAAAATCATATCTCTCTAACAGGAGCTTTTGTGTTATATTAGGTTTGGCTTCATCCTCTGTGGCCCCTCTGCCATGTGGTGTACCACAGGGATCTATTCTTGGGCCATTACTGTTTTCATTGTATCTCCTGCCACTAGGTGCGATCTTCCGAAAACTCAAAATTTCATTTCGTCTATATGCTCATGATTGCCAGCTTTATCTACCTTTTAGTCACTCTGATAGCTCCTTGATTGGACTCTTGCTTGATTGTCTTAGCGATATTAGATCATGGATGGCTATAAATTTTTAAAATTTTAATGAACATAAAAAGGAAGCAATTTTATTCAGTCCCAGTTGTTCCTCTGGTACCCCAGAAGTTGACTTTGCTGCTCTCACTCCTTACCTGAAGAACTCGGTTACTAATCTTGCGGTAAAAATCGATTCTGCACTTACCCGTAGTTTCGATGGTCATGTTAATGGGGTGGTGAAATCTTCATTCTATCACCTCAGACGTCTGTTGAAGGTTAAACCTTTTCTTTTCAGGCGTGACTTGGAAACTGTCATCCATGCTTTATAACCTCAGGCAACTCCCTTTTAATAGGGGTTGGCCAGGGTGCTATGTCAGGCCAGCAACTGGTGTAGAATGCTGCTGCACCATTTTTAACTGTTAAAAGAAAATTTGAGCATATTACTCCAGTTCTGGCCTCCTAATACTGGCTTCCAGTTGAATTTACGATCAATTTTTAAAAGTAAGTACTGAATATTAAGTCACTTATTTATGTGGTAATGTTTAATAATGAAGAACATTAAAACATTACTGTTGGCCACATATCGGCAAAGTTATGTGGCATTAGCGATGTTTGTACTTTCAGCGTTAACTTGGTTTTAAAGCCTTTACTTTAAAATATACGCCGTTTACTAGTTGATCTTAATCTTACAGAGAATGTGATGATTTTATGGATAATTAAAGTCAGTCATATATCCACAAACACAACAAGCTGAAAGTCGGTGATGCTGCTCGGTTTGCAGTCCTGAATATCACGGCACAAGCAGGATTCACTGCACTGTTAATGCTAGCTATGTTATATTGCTGCCTCTGTTCGGTGGTGTCGAGCCAAACGGACTTTAAAGTGTGTTTGAACGAGAGTGAATGAATAATGGAATTGTAAAGCGCTTTGAGGGTCTCGAAAAGCGCTATATAAATCCAATCCATTATTATGGTGTTACATGATATTCTATGAGGATCTTCTGTGTTTGTATACTTTCAGCCCAGTTTGACCCATTTAGCAGAAGTCAGCCTGTTTAAGGCTCTGATATCTATTCTGTATGACTTAAAGCAGTTATGACATGGTCTGATTTTCTCACCCAATAAAGGAATATTTAATATATCAGTCTACTCTTCATTTATCAGACACAGTTATCACAGCTCGTACATTTCCTTTTTACACATATATGTAAGCATTGAGCCAAATGTATTAATGCCAACATATTAAACGAACAATATTTGTCTCTTATGCATAATACATCTATATATACACTGTCAAAGATACTTGTCTGTGAGTGAAGATTTAAGGTGATAGGAAATATAAATAACTGCAACTTGAATCTTTTTGAAGCTCAGTATTTGACACAGAGTTCATATTCACTGCTGTAATATATCATAATAATCTAATAATAACTTTAATATTGGCCATATTATATTTACATTACCAAAGTGAGATGACTTTAGTCTCATGAACAACATAAGCTAATTGTTATTTACTAACTAATCTTAAAACGACTGCTCAGTACAGAAATGAAGCCCAACTACGTACTACGAAGCGTGCGGTCGCTGGATTGGGACACAGCTATAGTGAGACAGGGGAAAGCAAAACTAGATACACTGCACATGGGACAGTGACTATCAAAATAAAACAGGAAGCATGACATTCATAAAGATGCAGACTAGACACTGAGATGTGGAAACATGGAAGATTTGGGAACAGAGGAAACATGAAGTACAGAGACAAAAATAACTGGAACACAGAGAAGGTGTAGCAACAGAGAACAAAGACAAGCATACAACACAGAGAGAAAAATAGTGATATAAAAAGACTACAGAACAAAACCTTCACCAGAGAGACAACACCAGGATCACAGGGGAGACACAGAAACAGAACAGCAAACCAGAAACTATAAATACAACACAAACAGAAAACAATTATTCAAAGAATACAATTTAAATCAAAAACACAAACACAGGGTCACCAGACCGAGTGCCGTGACACATTCTAGAAAACGGTTTTAGGTTGAATATGTTTAGATGAATAATAATAAATAAATAATATTGTCAGGTAAAACAACTATGACTATTAACAAGAAATGATGTTTATATACTGAATATGCTGTTTTACAATGAATTCAAAATGACATGGTCTGGTATTTTATTTTCAAAATTATCCAAATGTATGATACTAGCAGTCTTCTGGGATAATTTTGACAAATAATAATTTTTTCCAGACATCTGTATTTTCTGAAATGTCAAAGTGATGCAACTAAATACGTGGTACTTTTATGATGAAGTAAAACAGTAATAATGGTGAAAATATTTCATGAAACAGAGGGCCCCATGATCTTTATGGCTAGTCATTTTGTTTATTGTTTTGTTTCTCTTAAATCTCATGATGTCACGTTGGTTACAAATATTTCTTTTTCTTCCGCCCCCAACTGCTCTTCCACCTTTTTAAATCGGTTCACGCTGAGGAAACCATTTTCAAGAAAACCACTCTCTTTTTCCCCCTCCCCCTCCCCCCTTTTTAAATGTACTTTTTTGACCTATCATACCACGTTTCTTTAACATACAAAAATAGTTTTCACCCAGACCACCTGGAAGGACGCCTACAGACTCACTAACTATCCGGCCCCCATTTACACATCCTGGTGTGTTGTAAGCTGGCCACATCGACGAGAGCTCACACACATCACACGTACATGCATGCATGTATGTATATCTATATGCGTATATTGGCATATGCATATACACACAGAAAAGCATCTGTGTGGAATAAAGTAGAAAAAACATATTGTCACGGCGAGTGAAGTGAGCCATGTGGAGATGATAAAGGAGGATCCAATCACAGGCACTTGTAAAGGTGTGAAGGTGGTTTATTGAACACAAAACACAAATAGAAAAACGGCAAACGGGACGGCAGACTATCTAAACTGAGAACAACTAAACCACTAAACATGAACTAGAACACGAACATGAAGGAGGATGGGCAGAGGTAAATGATGATGGACAGCAGGGCAAAAACACGAATGGTAGATACACAGACGGACCAGCAACTACAATGACAGAAGACACGACTTAAATACACTCAGAGAAACACAGGGAGATTACACACAGCTGGGGGACACAGCTGGAAGTAATTAACGAGAAGAGACAAGGGAGGTAAACTGAATACACTCACATGAGACGCAGACCTTCACAATAAAACAGGAAACAAGAGATCACTACACAAGGACGCAGACTAGACACAGAACTAAACCCACACAAAACATGAGAACACAAAACCTGCGAACAAAACCCTAAACCAGAACCACAGTAATATAATTTATCATAAATAATCAAAACACCAGTGAAACCCCAAAACACTCCAAAATGCAAAAATAAACCAAAACATAAGGAACTCAAAATGCTGGGTCGAAACTGACCCTGAACTGTGACAATTATGCTATCCTTAATACACAACTAATACCTATATATATACTATTGTCAGAACATGTGATCAATATATAAGCGTAAAAGAAATTTCCATTGCAATATATTGCAAGTAGTAATTTAATGATTCAATGACTATTGAATAAAGAGCAAGATTAGATTAGGCAAGGCAAGGCAAGTTTATTTATATAGCACAATTCAACAACAAGGTGATTCAAAGTGCTTTACAGAGACATTAAAAACAAAAACAAATAAAAAGCATGATTTAAATTTGATTAAAACAAGCAAACAAACAAACAAACAAACAAAACAGTATATAAAATCAAATATCAAAACAGTAGATAAAATCAGAACAGTAGATAAAATCAGTAGTTAAAAAGTAGGTTTTGAAATTTAAACTTAAGTGTGGATTTGGTGCTTTATTCAAATGCAGCTGAGAATAGGTGAGTCTTCAACCTGGATTTAAATAAACTGAGCGTTTCAGCTGATCTGAGGCTTCCTGGGAGTTTGTTCCAGATATAAGGAGCATAAAAGCTGAATGCAGCTTCTCCGTATCTGGTTCTGACTCTGAGGACTGATAACAGACCGGATCCAGATGACCTGAGGGATCTGGAAGGTTCATACTGGGTCAGGAGGTCACTGATGTATTTTGGTCCTAAACCATTCAGAGCTTTATAGACCAGCATCAGAACTTTAAAGTCTATCCTCTGACGGACAGGCAGCCAGTGTAAAGACCTCAGAGTTGGACTGATGTGGTCCACTTTTTTGGTCTTAGTGAGGACTCTAGCAGCAGAGTTCTGAATGAGCTGTAGTTGTCTGACTGATTTTTTAGGTAGACCTGTAAAGATGCTGTTACAGTAATCAAGCCTAGTAAAGATGAATGCATGGACTAGTTTTTCCAGGTCCAGTTGAGACATCAGATATTTTATCCTTGAAATATTCTTGAGGTGATAGTAAGCTGATTTTGTTATTGTCTTAATGTGTTTTTCTAAGTTTAGGTCTACATCCATCACTACACCCAAATTTCTCGCCTGGTTTGTGGTTTTTAGGTGTATAGATTGAAGTTCTCTGGTGACCTGTAAACGTTTTTCTTTGGCACCAAAGACTATTACCTCAGTTTTATGTTTGTTTAGCTGGAGAAAATTGTGGCACAACCAGTCATTAATTTCCTCAATGCATTTACCAAGAGCCTGTACAGGGCCTCGGTCTCCTGGTGACATTGTGATATATATTTGTGTGTCATCTGCGTAGCTATGATAGTTTATTTTGTTGTTCTTTATAATCTGTGCCAGTGGGAGCATGTAAATGTTAAACAGAAGGGGTCCCAAGATGGAACCTTGGGGAACTCCACATGTGATACTTGTCTGCTCAGATGTGAAGTTACTTATTGATACAAAGTATTTCCTGTTTTCTAAGTATGTTTTGAACCAGTTTAGTACAGTTCCTGAAAGACCTGCCCAGTTCTCCAGTCGTTTGAGTAATATGTTGTGGTCAACTGTATCAAATGCTGCACTGAGATCCAGTAAAACTAAGACTGACATTGTTCCACTGTCTGTGTTCAGACATATGTCATTAAACACTTTGGTCAGAGCGGTTTCAGTGCTGTGGTCGAAGGAGCTTGGAAAGAAAAGCGTCTGGACTTCTTTAAGTTGCTTGAAGACGTTTCACCTCTCATCCGAGAAGCTTCTTCAGTTCTAAGGTCAAATGGCCGAGAGTCCCAGATTTAAACCCAGTGGGAGTATCCCCCCAAAGAGGGACAAAAGGACCCCCTGGTGATCCTCTAATCACATGAGCCAAGGTGTGAAAGCGGGTGTGGGTCCCAATCAGCCAGGGTTTCGGGTGAGCTCATTGTGAAACCTGGCCCCATCTTGTCATGTGAATTCCTGAGGTCAGATGGCCCAGGATGTGAGTGGGCGTTAAGGCGTCTGGGGAGGGAACTCAAAACTGGATTATAGATGGCAGACAGTTGGTGTCGTAAACCACCGCCTCTGTTCAAAGATGGTCACTCACAGTGGACATAGATGGCCTCTTTCACTCCTCTTTCAAACCATCTGTCCTCTCTGTCCAAAATGTGAACATTGGCATTTGAACAGAGGCGGTGGTTTACGACACCAACTGTCTGCCATCTATAATCCAGTTTTGAGTTCCCTCCCCAGATGCCTTAACGCCCACTCACATCCTGGGCCATCTGACCTCAGGAATTCACATGATAGGGTGGGGCCAGGTTTCACAATGAGCTCACCCGAAACCCTGACTGATTAGGTCCCACACCCACTTTCACACCTTGGCTCATGTGATTAGAGGATCACCAGGGGGTCCTTTGTCCCTCTTTGGGGGGATACTCCCACTGGGTTTAAATCTGGGACTCTCGGCCATTTGACCTTAGAACTGAAGAAGCTTCTCGGATGAGAGGTGAAACGTCTTCAAGCAACTTAAAGAAGTCCAGACGCTTTTCTTTCCAAGCTCCTTCAACTACGATGACCTGGATGACTGAGAACCTTCACAGACATCTTTCAGTGCTGTGGTTCTGTCTAAAACCTGACTGGAAGGCATCATAGCAGTTATTCTGTTTTAAGAAGTAATTGAGCTGTTGAGAAAATGCTTTTTCAATAATCTTACTTAAAAATGGGAGATTAGATAAAACTTTATTAATCCCTCGGGTGGTTCCTCTGGAAAATTCAGCTGACATGCATTATACACTGCAAGTAAGATAGTGAAAGCAGGAAATGGCATGTAGAGACGAATCATTCATTATGTTGTGTTTTAAACTAAACACAGACTTCTTTTTTTTGAAGCATTTATATAACTGCCATGCTATCTCCCTTTTCCAGTTTCAGAAGAAAATAAACACCACCTACATCATCCCCTACCCAAGAGCTGCCATTGTAACTCAACCTGTTGACATACATCACAACTTCTGCAAGTTAAAACCACTGTCCCCTGAGGAGACTCTTGAAGAACAACTTCTGCTAGAGTCCATTGCTTGGCCTGAAACCCCATCTTTACCATCACCTCTTTTTATGAACAGCAGCAGTGATCCAGCCCACAGCACCTTCACCATTCTCCCCAGGAAGAGAGAGGGACAGTGGCAAATAGGGGATAAACTGGAGGCCCTGATCAAAATACATGACTTGATGGGCCGTCCAAAGAAGTATGGGGGAGACGTCTTACTTGCCCGGCTGCACAACCCCACCCTTGGTGCTGGTGTTGCAGGACAAGTGGTGGATCATCTCAATGGTTCCTACTCTGCTGTATTCTCTTTACTCTGGGAAGGAAGTGCAGAGGTTGAGGTGATGATAAAACTTTTAATTTTTATTGTAGAGTTGTTGTACTAGGGTTGTTGCTATGTCTTTGTAGTTTCTAGCAGATTTAAGATAGGAATGCTTAATTTATCCCATATTTGTGAAGTTTATTGTTGCATCAACTGAAATGATAATGAAATAAAAAGAAAAAAATAATAACAAAAAACAATAAGACTAGCAATAATAAAATAGAAATAAAAAAACTAAAACTAAAATATAATAAAATGTGTGTATCTTAGTGGTCAAGGGCCATTCTTTATGTTGATAGCTAGAGAATAAAATAAGTGTATGTATTGAGTTGTATATTACAATACAACAACTCAATGATGGAGGAGGCAAGACAGAATCCCTTCACATTCAAGATACTTACTTAATCCCTAAGGAAATTATGTGGCATGGGAAACTTGGCAGATGACGAGCAGTGGAGGTGGAGACTCAGGCTCAAAAGATATGGGAGGCTTGAACTCATCTGGAATGGGAAACAGGCTCAGGCTCACCTTCAGGGTCAAGGTGCACAGGACCCACAGGTGTGTGCAAGTGGCTCAGGTTGTGCGTGGATTCATGGACGTGTGGTCTCCCCAGGATGTGGGAAGCCTCAGAGTACAGAAAGCTAGTGGTCACAGGAATAAGAGGTGACACTTCAGGAGACGAGGCGCTTCCTGGTGCCAGATCAAAGGTTCAGACCTATCCTGGCCTGCAGGGACTATTTATATCAACAACTTCACATTTACTGTAGCACAATGAAGTTCTGTCTTGCTTAATAATATTTAACAGTTCCATGTGCCAGATCCATGTTATTTATACTTCTGTGAGGCCCAAATTTCAAAACTTTGATTATTTATTCTACCAGGTGACACTGGTTCATCCCAGTGAGGCAGTCACAGAGCTGCGCAGGGTGAACATAGAAGAACCCGACAGGATCTACTTCAAGAGTCAGTTCCGCTCGAGCTTGCTCACTAGAACAACCACCTGCAACGTATGTTTACGTCCAACCGAACCTGTGTGCAACTACACAGATTTACGTACAGGTGAGCCATGGTTCTGCTATAAGCCAGCAAATATGAGTTGTGACACCAGGACCAGCAACTACAATGGAGGTTCTAAAGCAAGCCTGACAACCATGGAGAAGCTTTTTCAGAGGTGAGCATTACCTGTAGTGTTAAATTTCTAGAGTTACTAAAATCAAAAATTAATGCAAGGAAAATAAGTGCTACTTTGCAAATGCTTTCAAAACACATGAAATAAATCCCCTCACTTTTTAATATTTGCTAGAGAGGGAACTATGTAGCTTGCTACCTGGAAAAATGTTCCATATTTTCTCTATGTTGTCTGAAGCTTAATGATTGGTAGTTTATAACTCAAGCTATTTTTGCTGCCTACTGAGCCTAAAATTTTAATTGTTAGTAGTTGTGTGCCATTGTTACCTAAATATGACAATGATAAAAATTTGAATTTGATTGACTGTATTTAATATGTCTCTAGTTTAAAAATCATTTTAATACTTTCCAATTTTTGTGAAAAGATTTTATTGTGTGTACTTTCCTCAGCGGCGTAAACATGAAAGTCTCCATTCCAGCTTCAGGACCTGCCAATGTCACTGTTTTTCCAAAACAGAAAGGTAAAAATACAAATCTTACCACTGACATCTATATCTTAATCTTCATCTCTGTATTTTCCCTGCCCTCTCTGTGGGGATGGTGTTCGCTCTGTGTCGTAGTGCGATGACACACAGTTTGTGCTCCAATGGTCAAACTTTAAATACTTATCTGTGTGGGTTAGTTTATGGTACACATCAACTTTTAAATGTCCCTCATCACTCGTGGAAGCCTCACAGTCCAAGAAGGCTAACCTGACACCTTTTTCCCTGGTGAACATGATGTATTGGTCCATCAAGTAAATGTGATCAGTGAATCGTGGTAAGTCCTGAGAGTTGATTTTCACCAACATACCTGAACGAGGCAGCATGGTGGTGGGTGGATTAGCAAGAAGGTAAAAAGGTCCTGAGTTCGATTCCAACACATGGCTGTGGCCTTTCTGTCTGGACTTTGCATGTTCTCCCTGTGTTTGCATTGGTTCTTTCCAGGTACTGCGGCTTCCTCCCACAGTCCAAAGACATGCAGTATGTAGGGTTCAGTTAATTGGTCATTCTAAATTGCCCATAATAGTGAATGTGTGTGTGAATCTGTGTGTAAATGGTTGTTCGTCTTCAATGTGTTAGCCCTGTGACAGACTGGCGACATGTCGAGGGTATACCCTGCCTTTCGACCTAACTGCAGGAGAGAACAGATGGATACCTGAACCAATGATTTGATGGTGTTCCAGTGTAGGACAGCAGAGCTCTCTTTCTCACTCACCATTGACAAATTGACCGCAATGGCACCTCATCGACCAGGTGCTGTGTCTGCACACTGCATATGCTGCCTACTTGGATGATGTCATCATCCACAGTGACACCTGGGTGCAGCATGTGCTGCAGGTCCTTTAGTCTCTGAGGCAGGCAGGGCTCACAGCCAACTCGAAGAAGTGTGCGGTTATACAGAGGGAGGTACAGTATCTGTGGTATGATTTTAGTTGTAGCTTTTAAACTACTGCAGTACTGTGGTAATTTATTGGGTGCTGGCTGTACATGCACTCATGCGTTAATCTCAAGGGTAGTGCATTTGTATTGATCGGTTGGAGAATCAAAAGAGAGTCCTAAACATATTTAATACAATTCCATTGTGGAAGATCAGAAAATGACATTGACCAGATGTTTTATGAAATCAAAATGAGAAAGAAAAAAAAAAGCATTACTTTGTCCAGATTTTAAGTTTTATTGCTACAGACAGGTTAAGAATAGACTTTGTTTGTTTCTTTTTCATATTAAGTAAAAAACACACACAATTGTCTGTTTTACTGCTTACCAGGTCAGTTAGAGGTGAACAGCAGCAGTGTGGAGTCTGAACCCTCTGGCTATTACTACCAGGGTGTGTGGCGAGCACTAGGTGGGACCACCGTTCATCAGTTCAACACTTCCTCAGCCATCACTCAGTGTCTGAAAGGAAAGCAGGTCTATATGTATGGAGACTCCACAATGAGGCAGTGGTTTGAGTACCTTAATGCAGCACTGCCAGGTAGCTGCTCTGTAAACCTGGCAAACAACAATATTTTATTTACACTATTTTATTTATGTAGTTTAACTTATTCTCTTTGGAATTCTTTTAGATCTAAAGGAGTTTAACCTTCATAGCCACAAATCAATCGGACCTTTAATGGCCCTGGACTATACAAATAACATCTTTGTGATGTTCCGCGCCCACGGTCCTCCTATACGTACTGTCAGTGTCCCATCCATGGAGCTGCATTATATTGCCAATGAGCTGGACAATGTGGTTGGAGGCAGTAACACTGTAGTAGTTTTTGGCATCTGGGCACACTTTGACACTTTCCCTATTGGGTTCTACATCCGTCGACTGATGTCCATCCGCAGTGCAGTGGTACGGCTACTGTCCAGGGCTCCAGGCACAGTGGTTGTCATTCGGACTGGAAACCCCAAACCTTATACAACAATTCTTGGTGCATTTGTCCACAGCGACTGGTACACTTTTCAGCGGCTAAAGGCACTCAAGGCTATATTCAAAGGATTGAATGTCCATCTGGTGGATGCCTGGGAGATGGTTCTGGCCCACCACCTGCCACACAGCATGCACCCAGAACCTCCAGTTATCAAGAACATGATTAATGTTCTGTTGTCATACATATGTCCTCCAAAGGGCGGATTCACTAGTCTGGCCGACCTCTTCATTTTAGGTTTGACAGCGTTTAGTGGGTAAAGGTGAATGCAAGGACATGAATTGAGCTGCGGTTTGGGGAATGCCTCGAAGTGGTTTGGCGATGACTCCCGGGCCTGGCAGATCCCCATGCACTGAATAAGTGTGAAGAAGTTAAAGAATTGAGAACACGGAGGGAGGGTGAGGCACGTAAACAAGAATGAACAGCTTGCAGAACTGGGGGATCAGATGACAACCGTAAGGAGCGTGTTTGGAGGCGTGGTCCCACTCCTGAAATTCTGATAGATAATCTCCAATAGATGTGTTTCAGGACTCCATTTATAAACATATTCAATTCTCATCTAATCTATCTTCTTCACTCTTCACAGTGCAGTTTATGAAGACATTACTCCAGTTTTCATATTTCCACTGTGATGTCAACTGTTGCATTCTCTTAGACTTCAATTGGGGCTTTTTTATTAGTGCTTTCATACTTACAATTCAACAATTCTGTTATCCCTTTTATATTTTCTGTTTCTTTCAATATTCATAATATTAAATCAAAATCGATTTTAAAAAGCCAGTTTCAAAAACATAAAATAGTAACATGAGGGGGTAAAAATGAAAAACAACCAGCAAAACTGACATGTTCCAGTGTGTTCCTAAGATGGGAAGAACCTGAAATATTATGCTGTCTCTAAATGTGATTTCATGTAATTATGTGTTTCCATCGTGCAGGTCAACCAATTAGATCACTCAGATTTGGTGCTTCACTGAAGATTCAACCCATTATTTTCCTTTTAATAGGCCTAGTTGTCAGTGTGGAGAGAGGCCGGTAAGGAAGCAGACCAAAGTTATCCTCCAAATCTGTGTCAAGATGGCTTACGTCCATCCAGCTGGTTATTATGGTTGACTGCCAGCCCTGAATTTGTTTCTTGATTTTGCAAAATTTTGTAATTCTGTGTCTGAGAATGCCTCACACACTTTCCACATTGCAGTCTGTTTGGAAACCAAAGTGTTTTTTTTCCTATTCACTGAACTTAGCTGGAGTGAACTGGTGATTACTAAAGAAAATTATTTTTTTCTAAATAAACTGAAGGATCTCAGACATGATTTGTTGAGACTTGACTCGAGTGTGAAGTAGTTTTTCCTTTCTTCTTGCATTGTGCTTGCTAATTTGTGTCTGAAAGGTGTTTGGAAAATGTCACGTGGCTATGTGGTGCATGAAATATTTGGAGAGGTTGTCCTGAGTTGATTATCTTTTTTAAAATCATTTTCATAATATACAGATAGATACTGATTATTGTTACATTAGCTTGCCAAATATGTTCAGAAGTGAAGTTAAATAAATAAAACTGCTTTGAAAAAAAAATTCTCTTTGTTTTGTGAGGTACCACACAGGAGCACCATTTTTGGAGTTATACTGACAATAAATGTACCTACTACCTGCTCAAGGGAATACTTTGCGCAGCATGTCATGTGTTTAGTTCATTGTAAAGTACATGTTAAATTATATTGGTGGCGCTGTCACTTGGTGTTCGCTTGCTTTGTGGTAGAGTATCACTTCCTGTTCCTGCTCAAACACAGTGGTGTTTCTGAGTAGCTTTTCTGCTTAGCAATTTAATTTAAATCTTTTGATACATCCCTTTTTCATAGTATAATCTTAACGTGCTTCATCTGAATCACCCTTTCTGTGTACTCACTACCTAATTTATAGCCAAAGTATTCACTCACTGTCTCTTTACTGTTTCGCTAGCTTAGCTTAGCTCGTAGCCGACTCGTTAGCACCATGGCTACTTCACCTGTCCCTCCTGCACTTTCCTGCTCATTGTGTCAGATGTTTAGCTACTCCTCGGCCTCCTTTAGCAGTAATGATACCTGTAACAAATGTAGTATATTTGCAGCTCTGGAGGCCAGGATTACTGAATTGGAGACTCGGCTTCGCACCCTTCATTCACCCGTAGCTAGCCAGGCCCCTGTAGCTGGTGCAGCCGAAGATAGCGTAGGCCCCGCTAGCTGTTCCCCGGCAGACCCCAAGCAGCTGGGGAAAGAGGGCGGCTGGGTGACGGTGAGGAGGAAGCATAGTCTTAAACTGAAGCCCCAGGTACACCACCAACCTGTTCATGTGTCTAACCGTTTTTCCCCACTCGGCGACACACCCGCCGGGGGTCAAACTCTGGTAATTGGTGATTCTGTTCTCAGACATGTGAAGCTAGAGACACCGGCAACCATAGTCAATTGTCTTCCAGGGGCCAGAGCAGGCGACATTGAAGGAAATTTAAAACTGCTGGCTAAGGGTAAACGTAAATACAGTAAGATCATAATTCACGTCGGCAGTAATGACACCCGGTTACGCCAATCGGAGGTCACTAAAATCAATATTGAATCGGTGTGTAACTTTGCCAAAACAATGTCGGACTCTGTAGTTTTCTCTGGTCCCCTCCCCAATCAGACCAGGAGTGACATGTTTAGCTGCATGTTCTCCTTAAATTGCTGGCTGTCTGAGTGGTGTCCCAGAAACGATGTGGGCTTCATAGATAATTGGCAAACCTTCTGGAGGAAACCTGGTCTTGTTAGGAGAGACGGCATCCATCCCACTTTGGATGGAGCAGCTCTCATTTCTAGAAATATGGACAAATTTATTAAACCCCCCAAAATATGACTATCCAGAGTTGGGACCAGGAAGCAGAGTTGCAGTCTTACACGCCTCTCTGCAGCTTCTCTCCTCCTGCTACCCCCCCAAAAACCCATCTCCATTGAGACTGTGTCAGCTCCCAAAAAGACAAAAAACAAACCAAAAACCAGCAATAAACAACTTAAACATAAAAAATCACAAAGAAAGAACAATAGAGTATCCACATCTGAACCAAAGAGTAAAACAGTGAAATGTGGATTATTAAATATTAGGTCTCTCTCCTCCAAGTCTCTGTTAGTACATGACTTAATAATTGATCAACAAATCGATTTACTCTGCCTTACAGAAACCTGGTTGCAGCAGGATGAGTATGTTAGTTTAAATGAATCAACACCCCCGAGTCATTCTAACTACCAGAAATCTCGAAGCACAGGCCGAGGGGCGGTGTGGCAGCAATTTTCACACCAGCCTATTAATTAGCGAAAGACCAAGACAGACTTTTAATTCATTTGAAAGCCTGATGCTTAGCCTCGTCCACCCCAGCTGTAAAACTCAGAAACCAGTCTTACTTGTTATCATCTATCGTCCACCTGGGCCTTACACAGAGTTTCTCTCTGATTTCTCAGACTTTTTATCTGATTTAGTGCTCAGCTCAGATAAAATAATTATTGTGGGTGATTTTAACATCCATGTAGATGCTAAAAATGACAGCCTCAACATCGCATTTAATCTGTTATTAGACTCAATTGGCTTCTCTCAAAATGTAAAAGAACCCACCCACCACTTTAATCACACTCTAGATCTCATTTTAACATATGGCATAGAAACTGAACATTTAACAGTGTTTCCTGAAAACCCTCTGCTGTCTGATCATTTCCTGATAACATTTACATTTACAATAATTGATTACACAGCAGTGGAGAGTAGACTTTATCAAAGTAGATGTCTTTCTGAAAGTGCTGTAACTAAGTTTAAGAATATAATCCACCCACTGTTATCATCTTCAATGCCCTGTACCAACATAGAGCAGAGCAGCTATCTGAACGCTACTCCAACAGAGGTTGATTATCTTGTTAATAATTTTACCTCCTCACTACGTACGACTCTGGATACTGTAGCTCCTGTGAAAACTAAGGTCTCAAATCAGAAGTACCTCACTCCGTGGTATAATTCTCAAACACGTAGCCTAAAGCAGATAACTCGTAAGCTGGAGAGGAAATGGCGTGTCACAAATTTAGAGGATCATCATTTAGCCTGGAGAAATAGTTTGCTCCTTTATAAGAAAGCTCTCCGCAAAGCCAGAACATCTTACTATTCATCACTGATTGAAGAAAATAAGAACAACCCCAGGTTTCTCTTCAGCACTGTAGCCAGGCTGACAAAAAGTCAGAGCTCTACTGAGCCAACAATCCCTTTAACGTTAACTAGTAATGACTTCATGAACTTCTTCACAAATAAAATTTTTATCATTAGAGAAAAAATTACCAATAATCATCCCACAGATGTAACATTATCTACAGCTACTTTTAGTACCATCAATGTTAAGTTAGACTCTTTTTCTCCAATTGATCTTTCTGAGTTAACTTCAATAATTAATTCCTCCAAACCATCAACGTGTCTTTTAGACCCCATTCCTACAAAACTGCTCAAAGAAGTCCTGCCATTAATTAATGCTTCAATCTTAAATATGATCAGCCTATCTCTAATAATCGGCTATGTACCACAGGCCTTCAAGGTGGCTGTAGTTAAACCTTTACTTAAAAAGCCATCTCTAGACCCAGCTGTCTTAGCTAATTATAGGCCAATCTCCAACCTTCCTTTCATATCAAAAATCCTTGAAAGAGTAGTTGTCAAACAGCTAACAGATCATCTGCAGAGGAATGGCTTATTTGAAGCGTTTCAGTCAGGTTTCAGAGCTCAGCACAGCACAGAAACAGCTTTAGTGAAGGTTACAAATGATCTTCTTATGGCCTCTGACAGTGGACTCATCTCTGTGCTTGTCCTGCTAGACCTCAGTGCAGCGTTCGATACTGTTGACCATAATATCCTATTAGAGCGATTAGAACATGCTGTAGGTATTACAGGTACTGCACTGCAGTGGTTTGTATCATATCTATCTAATAGACTCCAATTTGTACATGTAAATGGAGAGTCCTCTTCAGACACTAAGGTCAATTATGGTGTTCCACAGGGTTCAGTGCTAGGACCAATTCTATTTACATTATACATGCTTCCCTTAGGCAGCATCATTAGAAGACATAGCATAAATTTTCACTGCTATGCAGATGACACGCAGGTCTATCTATCCATGAAGCCAGGTATCACAGACCAATTAGTTAAACTGCAGGAATGTCTTAAAGACATAAAGACCTGGATGGCCGCTAACTTTCTGCTTCTTAATTCAGATAAAACTGAAGTTATTGTACTCGGCCCTGAAAATCTTAGAAATATGGTATCTAAGCAGATTCTTACTCTGGATGGCATTACCTTGGCCTCCAGTAACACTGTGAGAAACCTTGGAGTCATTTTTGACCAGGACATGTCCTTCAACAAACATATTAAACAAATATGTAAGACTGCTTTCTTCCATTTGCGCAACATCTCTAAAATTAGAAATATCCTGTCTCAGAGTGATGCTGAAAAACTAGTTCATGCATTTATTACTTCCAGGCTGGACTACTGTAATTCTTTATTATCAGGATGTCCTAAAAACTCGCTGAAAAGCCTTCAGCTAATCCAAAATGCTGCAGCAAGAGTACTGACAGGGACTAGAAAGAGAGAGTATATTTCTCCTGTTTTGGCTTCCCTTCATTGGCTTCCTGTTAAATCCAGAATTGAATTCAAAATCCTGCTCCTCACATACAAGGTCTTAAATAATCAGGCCCCATCTTATCTTAATGACCTTGTAGTACCATATCACCCTATTAGAGCACTTCGCTCTCGCTCTGCAGGCCTACTTGTTGTTCCTAGAGTATTTAAAAGTAGAATGGGAGGCAGAGCCTTCAGTTTTCAGGCCCCTCTTCTGTGGAACCAACTTCCAGTTTGGATTGGGGAGACAGACACTATCTCTACTTTCATGATTAGGCTTAAAACTTTCCTCTTTGCTAAAGCATATAGTTAGGGCTGGACCAGGTGACCCTGAATCCTCCCTTAGTTATGCTGCAATAGACGTAGGCTGCCGGGGATTCCCATGATGCATTGAGTTTTTCCTTTCCAGTCACCTTTCTCACTCACTATGTGTTAATAGACCTCTCTGCATCGAATCATATCTGTTATTAATCTCTGTCTCTCTTCCACAGCATGTCTTTCATCCTGTTTTCCTTCTTTCACCCCAACCGGTCGCAGCAGATGGCCGCCCCTCCCTGAGCCTGGTTCTGCCGGAGGTTTCTTCCTGTTAAAAGGGAGTTTTTCCTTCCCACTGTCGCCAAAGTGCTTGCTCATAGGGGGTCATATGATTGTTGGGTTTTTCTCTGTATTTATTATTGTGCTATCTACTGTACAATATAAAGCGCCTTGAGGCGACTTTTGTTGTGATTTGGCGCTATATAAATAAAATTGAATTGAATTGAATTGAATAATAAAATAATACAAAATAAGCATTTAATTAAAATAGAATTAAATGCCATATGTTCTCTTTGACCTTTTTTCCAAAGGGAAAATGCCACCACCACCCTCACCCTTGTTCTCGATCCTACCAGTGACTCCCATTCATAAAAATCTCCAGCTCTGGCTGCTGGAGATACTAGAGCTATAGATGCCAAGAGAATAAATGTGCTCTCACTGTTGACGCTAATAATTCAATACTTTATATATAATTAATACATATAATAAATAAACAAAATGTCCTAGTTGAAAGCACTCGACACTGAAAGCATTTTTTGACTTTTTTCTTTGTTCATGTTAGTCCAAGTAAGTAAATCCTTCTTTGGGACCTTAGGATAGATCATATTAGGATAAATAGTAGGACTGTAAAATTTTAGATTTTAAGAAAAAAAATAACTAGATCAGAAAAGCATCTATGAAGTGAAACAGTTGGTGTGACAAACCTGGAAGCAGTTTTATATCAAATGAACAACCTAAAATATTATGTATTTGATGGGTGTACATGCAGAATATTTTTATCTTAAATTCATTAAAATTTTATGTGTTCTGAAAACAAGACAAAGGGATTATAATTACCAACCCAGTTTTGAGAAACACTCTCAGCTTATGTATCTTTTATTCATAAGGAGAAACAGGAAACTGGACGACTGCAGAGCCTAGGGCAGCAAACATGCTAGGACCGCCCCTGTGTGCTGCACTCTGCACATTCCTGATTTTGGTCCAGTACAGTTTTTATGCCTTAACTAAGGAAATTAATTTTTTCCACCTGAAATTTAAACTTTAGTCACCATCTTTGCAATTAAATAACTTAATATTTCTGTTCAGGATATTTATAAAATCTACATATTTTACAATAATAATTTATAATTATATAATAATATCTACCAGAGGCTTGGGAGCTTGAGGGTCCTGCGCAGTCGCTTAGCTGTTCCTGTTTCCTTCACCCTCCACATCTTCTCCAGCTCTTCACTGAGGCCTTTTTATTTCCCCAGCTTCTTGTGTTCCTTCTTCCTGATGTTGCTGTCGTTCAGAACCGCTCCGTCTATCACTACGGCCGTCTTCTTCTGTCAGTTGTGTAAATACTGAGGAATGTCACCAGACATAGTATCTTTGACAGTGCATATATAGGTGTATCTTAAATAAGAGACAAATGTTGTTCCTTCAGTATGTTGGCATTGCTAAATTTGACTCATTGCTTACATATATTTATAAAAAGAAAATGTACGAGCTGTGATAACTGTTTCTGATAGAATGCAGAGTAGACTGATATATTAAATATTCCTTTATTGGGTGAGAAAATCAGACCATGTCATAACTGCTTTAAGTCATACAGAACAGATATCAGAGCCTTAAACAGGCTGACTTCTGCTAAATGGGTCAAACTGGGCAGAAAGTCTACAAACACATAACATCCTTATAGAATATGATGTAACACTATAGATCAACTTACCTCAGAATATATAAAGCATATAAACAATTAAACACAGCGGTGCTACTAATCCAAAAATACTCAAAGCTTCATAGAACTGAAACAAACATTTATTTTTAGCTCCATTCTGCTGCTGATACATACTTTAGGTTTCTGAATATTAAACTTGTTGCTGCCTTTCATAGTGTGTAACTTGAAGGCCCTGAGTACTTTCTCCCACACTGAAAACACTGGAATGATAACATTATTTGAACATTACCTAAAAAGACTGATTCAGGACAGACAATTAGTTATGTTAAACTTTTCTAGCAGTCCTTCACAAACAGGGAACAGTCTGTCTATTCTCTCCATCTGTCAGCTGCTGCTGGCTCTTCCTCCTCCTCTTCCTCACACACTGCTGAGTTTGTCCTGGTGGATCATCAGGGGTGCAAAGCCTCACAGATGATGTGCAGCAGTGGGTCCCTCAGTCTGTCCTCACTCTGGACACTTGCAGTTGTCACACATGGAAATCAAATGTGTGATAAGCTGCAGGATTCAAACACAAGTGTAACTTATAAATGAATGTTCATACTTTTATTCCACAATCAGAGAGAAAGAAACAGAGAGAGAGTGCAGGACAGACAGACAGGTGACAGTCTCAGGTGTATACACTGCTACAAAACAGCACAAGAGAAGGAGGATTTAATGTTTGTGTTATTACGAGTGCTAAACAAGAAGAGTTCCAGATGGTCCAGTGGACACATGTGTGACTCCTGTGATTAAAGCATCTTTCTTTCATCTTAACGAGTGAACCGTCAGCTCGTTCAAACACACGTTAAAGTCTGTTTGGCTCGACACCACCGAACAGAGGCAGCAATATAACATAGCTAACATTAACAGTGCAGTGAATCCTGCTTGTGCCGTCATATTCAGGACTGCAAACCGAGCAGCATCACTGACTTTCAGCTCGTTGTGTTTGTGGCAGAGGCGGAGGCAGACATTTGATACACCCGGGGCTTAGCCCTAAAGGGTAGTATGTATGTGGGATTTGGGGGGGGGGGGGGGGGGTAGAAATGACTGAAAGATTATTAGGCTCTGTTTTGAGTTTTGTTCAAAATAAATATCACCTTAAACTAGTTTTTTTTAATTAAGCAGCAAGGCAGAACAAAGTCGGGGCTGTATCAAGACACGAGGACTAAACCCCAATTCAACCAGACCCAGAACTGATCCGGAATTAAAACAGGACTACAACAGTTCAAAATCAGGACTACTTACCCATATGGAAAAGAAATAGTAAAAACTTATATGATTTACTCATGAAAGTGGCCACTTTCTCATTACTTTCATATATTGTTTTAGCAAGTATCCAAAACATACAAGTTTCATTTATATAATTTTTCTAGGGATCTTATATCTCTTTTCACTCTTGTATGCTTTTCATACAAGTTTCACACAAGACAGATACAAACTTTATAAGATTTATATATATCTTTTCCATATGAGTAGGACTTAACCAAAACAGAACCAGAATCAGAACTAGATGATAGTAGCACTAAAAATCATCATAGACCTGCACTACACTTACTTTTTAATTCTACCAAAGTACACTATTTAGATTCAGAAAAGTTTATATAATTATTTAGCCTTCATAAGCCTGTATAACTTAATATAGAATTTGAAAAATAACAAACCTAAAAAGAAACACTAGAGCTGTGTCCAAATTCATGGGCTGCATCCTCCTGAGGATGCATTTGTAGACCGATTACGTCACAGCGACGCGCCGAAGGCTGTCCAAATTCGTAGACTCCTCCAAATGCAGCCGACAAATGCGTCCTCCTTTCCCCCGAATTTGAAGGATGGGTCAGGTGTGTCCTTCGTAGCCCACCATATCCCAGAATTCATAGCACAGCCCAGCCAAACTGCAGTTTCCGGCAATGGCGGCCGCTACTAAGTTTTACAATTACTGTTATTAATCCTTCTGGGTCACAAAATAAACTTTTAACATATTTTCAGGCGAGAACGTGGGTGTTTACTGCAGGGTGCGAGTCTCCCTGAGTCTCACCCGTGTACACGTTAAACCTGTCTGAGCGTTTTTATTCTGACCTGAGTTGCAATACAGGAAAACTCCTGACATTTCTTGGTCCTTCGAGCCGGATGGGACACAGCACTTTTGTGTGACTTAAGTTTGGCATGACTTGTCTGAGGTTCGCTTTATTAAAGTCTCCTGCTACAATGAGGGCTGCGCCTGGATCTTTGTTTTGAAGCGAACTCAGCACATCATGTAGTTCGGACAAAGCCATACCTGTGTCCGCTTGGGGTGGGATGTAGACTGCCGTGGCGATGAGGAGCGGTGACGCGCATGGAGATTGTTGCTTTCGGTTTAGAGTGTTATTGAGCTTTATAACTATTGTTTGCAAAATGTTGCTAAATGCCTGTGACTGAGATGCTGGTTTTGCTCACTACAATTGTATAAATAGAGTTTGAATTCATTACTGTGAGTAGTAGGTTTTGAGTGATTGGGTGTGATTTGTACAAAAATAATAAAATAAGTAATAATAACACTACAAAGGTTCATAGTAGAGTGAGTGAACAAGTGGAAGTTTGGGAGAAAAGGCAGTGTGTGTGATGATTCCTGATGTCTGAAAGGGCTCTATTTAGAAGTGTGAGTGTGACATAAAGGTGTTGGTTTTAGATCATGATTTAGTAGAATTAAAGAGGGTTTATAGGGTTTATAGACTATGAATACAAAGAAAAACAAAAGAGTTCGATTAGTCTGCAGAAACAGGAAATATGTGTGCCTGTGGTGTGTCAAGACAGCTCACAGAGAGAAACAGACAAGTTAAACTCTAAGAAGATGAAGCGAATGAATGTTTTAGGAAAAGTAATGATAATGATATTAATTGTATGCTTTAGTGTGTCAATACAGGTGGATTTCTCTCAACCTGGAACCTTGAGTACAGCGTCAAAAGCATAGATTAATTGGGAAAGTGCGAGTGCGAGGATACAGGGTATAATTGGGTTGAAACTGAAGGCTGAACTCATGATAGTTTAGAGATGTCATGCCATGTCATAAACAAAAGAAGGCAAAATAATGACAGAAATGATTGACAACTATATTTGAACAGACAACACATACTCAAATTGTTATATGTGAAATTATTTTTGGAAAGGGTCAGAAGTGAGATAGTTTGAATTTAGAACTCAGTGATATGATGCATGAATTAAACCTTATTGTAATAAATACTTGCAATGAAGAAAGCAGCTTACACTCAATTAATATGAACGCAAAACCTTGCTTATGAATGAACGAAAAGCCGCACCAACTACAGAACAAAGGAAATGGTTAAACTGTGGAGCACAGCTAGAAAGTGGTTTGATGACTTGTAATGGCAAACCAATACTACCAAAGTCCCTACACAAATCAGCAGCATTATTGTCAACAGGAGGGGGGGTAGGAGTGGTAGATAAAATTTCGGAAATTTGTCAGAACATGCATGATTTGCCAAAAACATAATGCACATAATGCGCACCACCTCATCCTCTTCATACAATCCACATGGATTGTATTGAGCTAAATGAATGCCAAGGCTCAAAATACGCTCTAGTGATCATAGACGTATTCTCAAAATGGCCAGAAATCTATCCAGTAGAAAAAAGCAGACGCCATCTCAGTCGCAAAATGTTTGTGCAACCATTTCATTCCAACATATGGCATCCCCACTCTGATAAGATCAGACAATGGGACACATTTTGTTAATGAAGTAATCAGTAAGGTCTCTGAAGCACTAGGATTTAGCATCAAACATCACTGTGCACTGTTGGAAGTGCAAAGTGCCGGACTTGTGGAAAGAACTAACGGCACAATAAAACAGAGACTGAGAAAATGCATGGAAGAAACAGGGAGACCATGGCCTGAGTGTATAGGCCTAGTAAAAATATGGATGAGACTGACACAAAGTTCTCAGAAACTCACACCTTTTGAATTAGAACTACACTAGCCGAATGGATGACTAAATTACTTGAAAATAAAGAGATTGTTCTAAACAACTCTCCAGTGTCTTGCAGGTTGAAACCAGGTGATCGGATCCTGATCAAAGTACTCCAAAGGAAAAATTGGAGTTCACCAAGGTGGGAAGGTCCTTATCAGGTGCTACTCACCACACCTACTGCCTGCAAAATAGCAGAAAGACCGTTCTGGATCCATCAAAGCCACTGCGCAAAAAAGTGAGTGACAACCTAAGCGTTTAGACGCCGACACCCCTAACTCCTGGTGATCTATTGGTGGAGGGAGGGCTGATCGGGTACACCCCGCCTTCTTCTTCTTGCCGGTAGTCTACTCATCAGAGGTCACAGGTGTGTCTGGTCATCATGAAGACACTTGTCCTCCTAGTGGCTAATGTTGCACTCCTGGTGAGTTTCTTAACACTCACCCGAAAGAAAGAAGATGAACAACACCACCTGCAGACAAGATGGACACATGACAACTCACATCTTCATGACATGACACAAGACCACATTCACCCATGGATGAACAACACATGGTATCGATATATACATATATACATGATAGCACACCCAGAAAAGACTGCTATGTTTGCTCCTATATGCCCCCAACGACTCAAGCAGCATGATTCTGTGTGGGGTTCCGATGTCCCAGAGGAATTTAAACTTTGGACTGACAGACAAAAAGTTACTCACGCATTCTTCCCATGGGTGGGGGTAGGAAAACACGCTTTAAGGATAGAGACCCTGAACTACCGCTTTGGACTTTTTCTGAATGCTTCATGTAAAATCGACGACGAACAGGATCAGGAAATTGACGCTCTGCGCATTGCAGTAATGCAACACAGTGTAGCATTGGACATGATTCTCGCCGAGAAAGGAGAAAGGTGTCCTCTTTAACAACACATGTTGCACATACATTCCAGATAATGTGCACTCACCGAACATGACTGATGCTCTGAAAACACTCAGACAACTTCGGGATGCACAACAACGAGACTAAGCCACAAACACAGAAGACAGGCTTACGTGGCTTCTAAGCGGCTCTTGGAAGTCCCTGCTGATTAAAGGACTTGTTTTTGTTGGTGTTATAATACTGTTATTATGTCTTTTCACTTCATGTGTCATACCTTGTTTGAAGAACATGGTATCAAAAATGGTAACTGCTTCAATTCATGCTTGCATCACCCTGTCACAGAATGAAGAAGGTGATAATGAGATAGACACTTGGATATAACATACTCACAAAACCCACTATTTTATGATGTCTTGGCTAATAATGTCTACAAGTGGCCGTAGGCTGATACACTGTTAGTGGTTGCTATGTACATATACATATGTACAACAGGAGGGAATGTTAAGAGATTTTTTAGGATTTTGGGATTTTTATTATGTTATGCTTAAAAGTACGTTTCATTATCTAAATGTGTTTGCTCTTTCAGTATTCAGCTTAAATGGGGAAGTCACACTCTGTGCAGACTCCTAAATGGGGAAGTTACACTCTGTGCTCCACAGGAAGCCTGCAGTTCTATTTTCTCTCTTCCTGTATGTGCTCTCTGAATAAAGGCTGTTTTTTTTACTGCAGGGTGCGAGTCTCCCTGAGTCTCACCCGTGTACACGTTAAACCTGTCTGAGCGTTTTTATTCTGACCTGAGTTGCAATACAGGAAAACTCCTGACAGTAAACTTGAAATATCTGCTTGGTTTATCAAGACATCGCATATTTGCAAAAGTGCTTCGACGTTTTCGGAGACGTCTGTTACCCACCAGCTCGATAGCTAGCCGATAGCTCGAGGGTCACTGAAACCGCCGAGAACGGCACAACTCCCGGCACATCATTTTCAGATCACCGCCGACTTTCGCTACTCGGGTTAAACGTAATATATAAGTCACTTAGACAACCTAAAAATGTTATTGTTTGGCTTTTTTCAGTGTTTTATTTGTTCGTGAGTAAATCGGTTTGCCTGAGATTAAAGTTATTAGATTAGATTAGATAAAATAAAACTTTATTAATCCCCCGGGTGGGTTCCTCCTTGGTTTTTACACCACTGAATAAACGTCAAACAGAAAACTGATTAAAAAGAAGTGTGAGACGGTCGAGAATTTACGCCAGTGTCCTGTTATATTTTAAATAGCAAGGAGCAGACGGCCGAGTTTATTAAACTCCACCGAGACAGCGGTGACGTTAATCAGAAGGCTAGACCGTCCAATTTCACAGCCGTTTACTTCCGGCCTACCCGACCTTCTGAGGACCCGGTCCACGTAGACCACGAAGGCCGGGTCCTCAGGAGGATGCAGCCCATGAATATGGACACAGCTTAGGTATGAGATACATGAGTACCTATGATACCGTGATACTTTTGGCAAACAACCATTTGACTAACATGTCTGTCTCACCTGCTCTTGTTCCATCTCTACTCCTCTCTCTCCCTCTCTGTTCCTCTCGCTCCCTCTCTGCTCCTCTCTCTCCCTCTCTGTTCCTCTCGCTCCCTCTCTGCTCCTCTCTCTCCCTCTCTGTTCCTCTCTCTCCCTCTCTGTTCCTCTCGCTCCCTCTCTGCTCCTCTCTCTCCCTCTCTGTTCCTCTCTCTCTCTCTCTGTTCCTCTCTCTCTCCCTATTCCTCTCTCTCCCTCTCTCCTCCTCTCTCTCCCTTCTCCCTGTTCCTCTCTCTCCCTCTCTGCTCCTCTCTCTCCCTCTCTGCTCCTCTCTCTCCCCCTCTTTGTGCTGACAATCAAGCCAAACACCAACATCATCAAATATATACAGTTGAAACCAGATATTTACATACTCTTCAGATAAAAACACAAACACTGTAAAATCAAATCAGACTAAATGTTTATTTTTTTAGATTGATAAATATAAAAAACACATTTGTTAACTTTTGTATTTTGTATTCAAAATTGAGCCACACTTATGGAGCTCCACAATTCTTTTCCTGGTGTTTTGTTGACATCTCTTGATTTTCCCATTTCAAAGAAACAGGCTCTGTGTTTTGTCTTATATGCATCCACAGCTGTGTCACCAATTTACTCACATGGACTCTACGAACCTATCAGAAGCTTCTTAAGCTTAGAATGGAATCGTCTGGAGTTTTCTTATTAATTAACACTAAACTTAGTGTATATGTACTCCTAAATTTGATGAAAGTGATTAAAATAGACAGCTCCCTCTTTTTATTCTGACATTTAACTAATTCAAAAGATATTTCAATATTTATTTATCTAAAACAAAACAAGTTTACTCTAAATTGATGTTGTACAGTAAAAAAATGTTCTTGTGTTTTCCATTAAGTGTATGTAAATATCTGCTTTAAACTGTGAATAAACTGCTGTGTATTGAAATTCCTCTTGTTTTGCATAGAAACATACTGAACAACATACAAAGCATAATATGTAAAATAACATCTACTAGTTTTTTCTTTGAAAGAAGCTCCTTATGTCCATTCTTGTATATCAGTACATTACTGAAAGCGATTTATTTAGCCGTGGAGCGAAATAAACACATGTAAGCTAAGACTCTCTAAAAAAACAGCATTGTTATTGTTCGGCTTTTCATTTCGCCATTTGTTGATTCACTTGAAGAGCAAGTAATTTAATATGGGTCAAGTGATCAGTTTGATATCAATCTTTCGTGATACAGCGTCATATTTACATTATTTGTACAGTACGAATGATTTGCTTTGGTACTTGGTCAAACTTCACTTCTCCTCTGTCTGCCTCGCTCCGTTTCTCAGGCAGCGGCTCCCCCCGCCCCCTCGCTCAGTGGCTTAGTGTCTGAGCTCGGATCATACCAATATTAGGGGGGATTTACGCACAGTTGTACATTCCCACAGTGTGCACTATGTGCTTTGAATATTGTGTGTAGTTTTTTGTTTTATACAGTTGTCAGCCAGGCATCTAACTATGAAAAAATTACACTCCAGAAGACCCCGGGCTTCTGAAAAAACAACCCGGGCTTAAGCCCAGTAAGCCACCCCCCCGCTCCGCCACTGGTTTGTGGATATATGACTGACTTTAATTATCCATAAAATCATCACATTCTCTGTAAGATTAAAGTCAACTATTGAACGGCGTATATTTTGAAGTAAAGGCTTCAAAACCAAGTTAGTACAAACATCGCTAATGTCACATAACTTTCCCGACATGTGGCCAACAGTAATGTTTTAATGTTCTTCATTATAAAAACATTTGCGCATAAATAAGTGACATAATATTCAGTACTTACTTCTGAAAGTTTACTCTTCGGCAGCTCCGCTTCCGCCGTTTTTTTCGGCAAAATTATCCACACCACTGCCGTGCTATGAAATCTGGGATATGTTGGGCCATGAAGGCTACACTGAAGGCTACACATCCTTAAAATTCAGGGAAATTAAGAACGCATTTGAGGGCCGCATTTCGAGCAGCCTTTGGATTGGGACAGCCTTCGTCGTGTCGCTGTGACGTAATCGGCCTTAAAATGCGGCCTTTAAGGCTGCAGACCCTGAATTGGGATAGAACCCAAATCCGGTCATTGGTACTTCCTGGCTTGTGTAGTTACTAGGTAACAAAAGCTCAACACTGCCCCTAGCGTCCTGGAGCACTTCCGTTGTGTTTTGGAATTTGCATGTGTTTTGGGGTTTGCATGTGTTTTGGGGTTTGCATGTGTTTTGGATTTTGCAAGTGTTTTGGATTTTGCATCTGTTTTGGAATTTGCATGTGTTTTGGAGTTTGTACGTGCTTTGTCTCTAGGGGCCACCGTACTATAGCCCCCCTCACCATTCAACAGGCTGGGGAGAGGAACAGAAACAGAAGAATGTCTTTGATTCTAACAGTTTAAGGAAAGACTTATTAATTTAAGTAACACAATGACAACTATGGGCAGAAATCTGTGTCATCAGAAACTGAATTTGAATAAGTTAAATTTGAATTTGAATTGCTCGGATTGAATCTGAATTGTAACTTGAATAAAAGCTTTTGAAAACTGAATCTGAATTAGTCTAATTTGAAATTGAATTTATGGTTTGAAAATGATCATCATTAAATTGAAATTGAATTTTATATTTTGAAAATGAATTGATTTGCTTTGAAACTGCATTTTATTCTTTAAAAATTCAGCTCTCGAATAATTTCAGTTACACTTCTCACCATTCAGTTTCAGTTCTACAATTCAATTTCAGTTCCAAAATTCACTTTTTTGGGACTTATATCCGGTTCCGGTTCAAGCGCAGATTAATAGAACTACGTTTTGCTAGCGGACTGAAAGTGTTACTGACGGGACTCTACAGCGTCTTGAGCTTAATTAAGACTTCAGAAGTCATTCGTCATGTCGAATGACCAGCTGATAAACTCTCAGGTTGGTAATAAATGTATTACATGTATAAGAACAAGCGTCATGTTAACAAATGATAGCCGTACAGTAACTTTTATGCTTATTGTAGCGTAGTTTGCCCTGGATTTAGCTTTGACAAACAAATATGATCGACTGTTTCTTGTAGAAATCCAAAGTTGTCATCTTGTACCCTGTCAGAGCCCTGTATGCTTGCAGAGACCCCTACAGTAGGGAAACATGCAAAACGGTGTCCAAACCTTTGTATTTTAGCTTTATTTATGTCTTACACAGCATCCCAACTCTTTAGCTAACTTAATAACTTTAGCTAAAGTGAATAGTTAGTCTAATTCATTAGTGCAGCATTACTGGATCACCTCTGTTTGAAGTAATATAATATGATCAAACATAAATATAAATGCTGTCATTTGATTATTTTAATAAACCATGTAACTTGGATGGATTAGATGCTGGCGTGACCACAGTGCACACGTCTGATGTCGCTCACAGTGGTCCAAGGGATTGCTCAGGGAGTTTGTGTGTTCGCTCAGACACGTGAAAAATTAGAGGGAACATTGGTCAGTGGGATTTTGCACAAAGTCGTTCTCACTCAGCTATTCATGTAACAAATTGTTCCAATTTCACCCTGATTGTTTTAGCCCATATAGCGACTTTTTCAACTTGCACACCCATTTTTCATTTGTGTCGGATTTCACCTCATAACCCTCAGGTTTTTCCATGAATAACTCACAATCTATTGGTGCGTGAAGATAGGCAGCTTTAACATTCATCTGATGTAAAAGCATGTTCTCTTGTGCTGCCTTTTGCTTCAACACTGTGAGATTATTATATTATCTTATGCCACGTTATACCCCTAATTAAAGATTGTGAAATTATTATGTAGTTTTAGTTCGCATTATTCTCCTGAAGAGGTGATAACTATTAGATTTATTAGACTGATTTGTATTACATTATTACATGCTGATTTATTGTGAATGAATGATATTGTTTTATGATGCATTATACTGCTGAGTTATAAGAAATACTGTTTTCAGAGAATCATGGCCTTATTTGTCTGATTAGAAGAGAACAGAACATACCGAAGAGGTTTTCTGCCCCATCTCATCAGGAGGAGATAAAACAGTAAGCCAAGGCCGTCACTTAGGCGCCGTAAGAGAGAAAGAATGTGAATGCTTAGTTTGGAGGGGGGCTGAAGCTATAAGAATGTGAGAAATGCTCAGACACTTCGAGATCAGGCGGACACCCTCCCGCGCTCATCTCCCCTCCGGATGGTTATTGCGCAAAAGTGTTTGTATGGAATAATGAGAATTGTTTGGAATAAAGAGATTGTTGATTGAGCATTTACACACTGAGTGTTGTATTTCCTTCAGCCCAAAGAGAAGCAGAGAGAGGAATGTGTTGTGAGACTGTCGTGCAGTTTGCGCTGTAAAGGTGGGCGTGTTGCCTGCTTGTCTTTTTACCAGTGATGAAAATGATAGTAAATAAATCTCTTAGTGTGTTAATACAGGTGGCTACGGAGCTGGACCAACCGCCCACCACAAGCACAGCGGCTGAAGCAAAATAGTAGATTAACAGAATAGGAACCACACCCAGCAAGTATCAGCAGCTGTGGAACCGACAGCAGCGAGGAGAGAATTAGAGGAGAGATGAAGGTTTTAAGAGCACATAAAATTGGGTTGAAATTTGGGGCCAACGGACTTGTGGAGGTTGGGAAGGCGTCCAGAGCATCGCAACAAAAGGTGAAACAAAAACACACACGCAAGCAGAGAAATGTGAGAGAAAAGGCTCCTTTTAAGGAAACGCCTTATTTAAAAAAAAAGAAAAGCTAAGGCAGAGAGAAGCTTTGCTGGATCTGCAGCTCCACTGAACACACATAAAATTAACCAGCCTACAAACGCACACACACGCAATGAAAAGCAGCTTACACTCATGAACACGTGAAGATTTTTCAGCAAGGTTAAAGCAGGGAAACTTAACATACACCTGTTTTTAAATGGTGAAGTTTATCCACTACTAACAAATAAACTCTCTGGGTTGCAGGACAACAAAGAAAAAAGAAAATAAAGAGACTGGTATGACCAACCAGTGATGGAAAAACAAATTTAGTGGTTAAGAGTCAAATTGTGAGATGTTTTCTGCTAATTAAACAACACAAGTGACTTACTGAAGGAAGGAAAATTCTCTTTTGTGAGTTTAAACATGATCTTAAGAATTTAAATATCTACCTGTGTTGTCCTGTGTAGAAATGTTTAGCTTATTTTAGAGTTTAGACATGTAGGAATGTTTAGTTTGCTTTAGAGTTTAGAAATGTGTTAAGATAGAATGTAGAATTATGGTAGAGACACTGACACTGCCCTGGATATAAATAAAGGCCTGACTGTGTCATGAACTTAGGAGTAGATCTTAGGAGACCTTCCCCAGTTGAACTGTGAAAGTAAGACAAAGAGGAGTTAATGCTGAGTGGAAATTCCCCAGAGGATACCTGTGTGGGGGTCTCAACATGTAACTTGATAACTGTGGTCTGGAGGGGAGATGGTATTTATGGCCCCTAGGAAGAGACACACACCCACAGTGTTTTAACTGATATACTCACACATCCACATGCACACTCACTCACTTGCACTCACATAGACACGCGGGTACGCGCACACACAGGCACTCACGTGCTCGTGCATAGACACAGACACAGAGTTTGCAGCACATTGTGGGGGATTTATGATGGGGTCACTGCTATAAAGCTGGGTGTAACTAACAAAGAGGTGAAGATTGTTGTAGAGGGACACCGGCCTCGTCTTCCCTTCTAGAAGTGCATGCTTCAATGAAGATGAATAAAGATGAATAAAGATTTTGTAAAAATAACTACTGAGTTCCGGTGCCGTTTCTGGATCCCTCGACGAATAAAAGAACTGGGGTAAAACTGATTCGTAACACCTGTCAACTTGGCTATGAGCTATGAGTTGATTATATTGTGAGAAGAAAAAAAAAAGGGGGAGAGAAGGCTGACACAGGGCCTGGCCCGGTGTTTCTCCCCTCTCTTTGTGACACAGCCAACACAACATCATTTTCCTGTTCGTCTGTTTTTGTTTTGTTTTTTGTTTTTTCTCTTTATGTTTAATTACAGGCTGCTTTGCCGGCCCTGGAAGCCGAGGCTGACCTGGACTCCTGCTCTCCCCTCTACCATCTTTGACGTGACCCTGACCAAACGCTGCAGCAGCTGGACCCACAACAACAACCTGAAAATGTCAACAGTGCTGCAGGAAAAGGATCTCATGCAGCGGAGACAGAGAGCGCTAAACCTAAGGCCCGTTTCACTACACGGGGGAAAATTTCCAGACAGCTTCAGCTGATAAAGCTGTGACGAGACATCCGCCAAGCCCGAATGAAAAGTGAGGCCGAGCCACATAATGCTATCCTTGATAACTCTGCATTAACACTGTGCAGGACAGTGACGGACCAACACGGATGATCGGGCAGCAGAGAAAAGGGCGTGGGAGAGACAGAAGGAGCAACTGAGGTCAAAAGGCACCTCAGAATGGACAAAACACAGAAGAAGATGCAGGTTTCACCTGCGGTGAGCATGGACATTGGAGAAAGGACTGCCCCAATTGGGGCCAGAACCAGGACGGACAGAACTTTGAGCAGCAGCAGCAATGGACGCAAACGGACTGAAAAGGAGGAGGGCAGGACCCCAGGGCACGCTTCAGGCCGTGGTTTACCCAAGACACCAGAACAGGAAAGTGATGAACACACACACACACACACACATCTACACACACACTGATTCAGCTTGAAGTGAAATACACGCATGAACACGTGCACTCGTTGATTGAGTGAGAAATGACACACACACCTAAATCGAAATGCTGATTCACTGAGAAGTGATCCACACACATACATATGCACACGCTCGTGCAATGAAGAGTGATGCACACACACACATGCTGATGCAATGAAGAATGCTTTGCTAACAAATGCTTATGCTGATACGCAAAAGGCTGCACACAAACATCCAAATACAGAATTTGTTACAAGAAGCCATTGATTGCTTATTGGTTAAATGTGTTTTATGTCACCCAGGGGGTATTTATGTAGATTTAAGGAACAAGGTCTAAAATTCTCTGCTTATGAAAACAATGTCTGTGCGTGATGTCTGTTTATGGCTGCTCAAGGCCTCGACTGAATTGTTTACTGTGCTTCACACAGCCCTGATGAGGAGCAGTGGTACAGAGTGAAAATGATGAACTAATGGTGTAAGTTTTATTTTGGAGCACCGCATTTTTTATGATTGAGAGTTAATTCAAGGAGGAACCAAAGGTGCTACGGCACCTGAGGTTCTCATTCCCACACAATATTGTCCCAGGAGGAAGAAAAAACTTTCCTGTGAATTTCTGGTTGATTTTTGGGTTTTGCTTAGCACTAGGTTGATTTTATCAGTGGGTTGTTTTCTTTCTCTAAGAGAGAGAGAAACGGTTTTATGCTTGGACATGTTTAGAACGGGCCCTAGTATGTGTTATTGTGTGGATGCTGTGAGGCATCCACACTATTGAGTTCCTGTTTCTCTATTATTCTTCAAGTTGCTTCCATACGTTTTTCGCCGTGGAACTACTTCCACAATTTTTATGCTATTTTCACCGTTCAAATTTTAAAATATTCGAGAAGGGTCTGGCTGCAGCCACTGGGGAGCGCCATATTACCTCCACAGTAACCGGATACACGTGACCTCCACAGTAGCCGGAAGTACGTGACCTCCACAGTAGCCAGAAACACGTATGGATACCGTGGAAGTCTTGCAAGTGGATCGCAAAGGTTGGGACAGAGTCTTTCTTAAATAAATTTGCCATTAGTAATTTCATAATTCTAGGAATCGTCTAGTTTTCTTACAATGATCATGTTGCCACTTTTTTTGCGTTACAACAACATTCCTTGTTATTTTAATTTTTTTTTCATCGTGCTCCATGGCAGAGAAACACACAGATATGCTTTTTCCTGGGCCTGGTTTAAGTAAGAGAGCTGGATTAACGGCTTCTGTGGGCGAGAAGAAAAAAACACATTTTGCATTAGAATATGATTTATTGTTGGCGTCAGAGATGCAAAATAACGAATACTTCAATACTGTACTTAAGTAGAATTTTCTAGTATCTTTACTTTACTGCTGTACTTTTTTGTGCCTACTGTATACTTCTTTATACTTCTACTTCTTACATTTTAGCACGCGTATCTGTACTTTGTAATCTGTACATTTGTAAATCAGCCCCCCGCACGCGTGCTTTGGACGCAAGATTACTTCAAAATTTTGTACATAAATTATATTTTAGACCCTGTACTTCTTACTTCCACTTGACTAAAAAGTCGAGTCAATGCTTCTACTTTTATTTGATTATTTTTAAACAGAGGTATCTAAACTGTAGTAAGGAACGTGTGTACTTTTGACACCTTTGGTTAGCGTCAACACTGTAAATTTCGTCACAAACAGATTTATATATTTATCAATACTTCTATTCGTTATTCTACTCTGTACTGCTTTTTTATTTCCCAGATTTTAGTTAGCCCCTGTTCAATTGACTGTTATATGTCAATAGAAACATATCTCACAAATTCAAGTGTCTTGTAAAATATGTTTGTTTGTTTTTTTCAAGAATTTTCCTCCCAAATCTCTTACATGCCAACTGTAAATTGTTATTTCTGCTAAAACCTGAACTTAAATGTGTATATGGTGTTAATCTGTTTTTCCCTCTGTTTTAGATGCACATATCAATCTGGAATTCGGGCTTAAAGCCAGAATTGCAGGAATGCAACACGTGTTGCAGAGGACTCTTTCACTGCCCTCTGTGTCCCACTTTCAGCCCTACTGTCAGGGCAAAGATTGAGGAGCATCTAAGTGTGCATATAAAAAATGCTTTGCATTTCAACGGTATGTTTGTATTAAATATACTTTATAGATATAAATATGCACTTTTTTAAGCACTTCTGCATTATCTTTGTTGACTTAAAAGCTGCTGTTGACATTGTACAGTTCAGTGCATTCATCTGCAACAAAAATAGTGTTTTTATAAAATATATTTTTATTTACTTTTCACCACTTTTCTTGAAATAACTTTTGTGATCCATACTAATTTGCTTTCATTATTGAGGTTGGCTTGGATGTTTTTGGTAACATGTACAATGTGATTGTTAGATAAATTTATTGCATTCTATACAACTACATTTAAATAACGTCTGTTTGTTTTTTGTTTTTTTGTTTGTTTCATCTCTTACAGATAAACTGATATGCCGGTGCAGGCTGCCTTGTAGGACAACAGGACACTTTCACTGCCCTGTCTGTAAGATTACAATCAGACGGCGTGGGGATATGGCAAGGCATTTATTGTCTTGTCAGCATTCTTCAATGCCAAGTCAGCCACCATCATCAGGACCGCTCCCTGCTGAACTCTCCAAGGAGACCCGTATTCCTCCGGCAGCACTCCTCGAGGAGCCCCGTCTCCCTCCGGCAGCACTCTCCAAGGATACCCGTCTCCCTCTGGCAGCACTCTTCGAGGAGCCCCGTCTCCCCCCCGCAGCACTCACCGAGGAGACCCGTATTCCTCCGGCAGCACTCTCCGGGGAGATCCGTCTCCCCCCGGCAGCACTCTCCGAGGAGCCCTGTCTCCCTCCAGCAGCACTCTTTGAGGATACCCGTTTCCCTCCGGCAGCACTCTCCGAGGATACCCGTCTCCCTCCGGCAGCACTCTCCGAGGATACCCGTCTCCCTCCGGCAGCACTCTTCAAGGAGCCCCGTCTCCCCCCCGCAGCACTCACCGAGGAGACCCGTATTCCTCCGGCAGCACTCTCCGAGGAGACCCGTCTCCCCCCCAATGTTTTGTCTTCGGTATCTGAACCATTTTCTGAATCTTTGTTAGAACATTCATATGCTCTACCCTCTGTGTTCAATAAAATTGCAGCTTATGGAAAGTCCATGAAAATGACATGCCCTCACTGTGGCCTTACTCTTCGTACAAAAAACTACAAGGCTCACATGATGAGGAAGCACTCCAACCAATCAATAGATGTTTGCCTGGCCAGTCATCTGCAGTGTGTTTGTGTAGATGAAACTACAGGGTTATTTGCTGTGCAGAGAACTGGTCATGGGTTCTCTGTGCCAGTTCACGTTCAGAGGAAAACATGGGGGATGTCTCACAATATCAGATGTGAGCTGGAGGAATGTCAGCAATACCAGTTGCTGGCCCAGCGGGGCGGACTAGGCTTCAGTTTATGTGAGCACCTTCGCTCACTAGATTACTGCCAAGAAACTGTAAAGGAGGATTTTCTTCAAGAGCACATCGTGATGGAAATGGTGGACCTTAAATTTTTTGGAGAGGCCAAAGCTGCTACATGTATAAAGAGCTGCCCAGATGGCACATGCTCCACTTTGTGTGAGGGTGGATTTTGGTGGATCCTCAACACAGATCTGTTTGTCTGTATTTGAGCCGGAAATACACAGTTTCTGCCGTCTTGGCAGAATATTTGTGACTTACAATGCTCTGAGGAACACCTGGCATGGTACTTGTGCAAAGCCACGAATATCATGTCCTCATAAAAACATAGCTAAATGGAATCTCTTCCAGACACAGAGAGACATCTTCAAATCAACTGTACCACTATCATAAAGCACCCCATCACAGATGACTCAGGAGAGTTCTTCCTTTGAGGACAATGCTGCCGTCGAACAGAGTATACGCTATATTTTTAAAGAGAAAAAAATTCCTGGATCTCTTCCAGAAAATGTCATCTCACAGAAAATGGATCATCAGAAACAGCTCTTTCCGTGTGAAACGTTGTGCCAGGTGTGCCCAGAGCACCCAAAACTTGATGAGGCTGTTCTAATTACCAATAAAGCGAGGATTGTCAGCATGATGGGAGTGATTGAGAGTAAGTTTTAATGAATAAGATTAAATCTCAGTGTGAAATAATTAGTTACAATTGTTGCTATACTAATGTTTTGACATTAATGTGATTTGTCTTTAGCAGATGTTTCAACACACCATAGATCGTGTCCTCAGTGCCACATGGTCTACAGATACCAGGAGTGGACAGATGGGCTTCACAACTTTGACAACCACGTTGTTTTGGCTCTTGAACTCTGCCTTTTTTTGAGAGAAAATCTGCAGGTGAGGATCGCAAAAATAAAATATACTCATCTGAAGATTGCTTTAAAAATGTGTGTGTGTCATTATGATATGTTGGTGCCCAAATTTAAATATCTGTGTAATCATAGTCTTCTTCACCCTATTGTCATATTACAGAACCATGTATCCGCTTCAAGGGTCATTGACTCATTGGAGGGCTTAAGAAGAGTGAAGTTTCCTTCTAGGGATACCATTTTTCATGCTTATTGCCATTTTGAGGCTTTGACTGACACAGACTACATGTACTCCTGCATAAACTGTGGGTTTCACCCCCCTGTGGTAGTTATGGACTTACACAGAAAAGGGGTGTTCAAGTTAGCAGGTAAGTTTAATGTACATTTGTGTTTATAGTTCATTGTGTACATTATGTGCATGTTCTTATGAGTCAATTTATTATAGTGAGCGACCTCAAAGCCCCTCTGGAAGACTTCAATGGTGAACATGACATTGAAGGTTTTTGGAACTCTATTCACCTGGAAATGATAAGCCGTGGGTTTTTTCCAAGTGAGTTATTGTAAAAACTTATTGAAAGTCATACAATGTTTTAGACATAAAGTTCTGGGGTTGTTCCATTTACAGTTTTCCCTAATTACTGTCAGGTTGGAGTGGTGAGAAAATTGTGTAAAGCATGCAACATTGACTCCAAAGGCTCCCGCTTTGATCTCATCACCAGACTGAGGGAGAAGATGAAGAGCAGGCAGACATATGATAAGGTCTTTCAAAGCATATGGGCTGCCTCTGGTAAGCATCACTTAGTGATTATAAGAAGTAGCATTAAAATATTTAATTACAATCACAGACAACTTTTTAAATCTTTGCTTGCAGGAGGATGGTCTGTAATACTATGTCCACATGGCATTGTATACAGTGTTAAATTTAATCTTCGTGCTGAAAGTCCCCGGGATTTTGCTGACCTTCTCCTGTCCTGGAAGCACATGCCAAACGTCTGTGTTTACGATTTTGCGAGGGGTTTGGCGGCACACACCAATTTGCGGGTTCCTGATAAACTGCCATGTCATCCACATGAGGGCCGACTGGCTGAGCCCACTGAGGAAAATGTCAAGGCTGCACAGGATGGAAGCCTGAAAGTGAATCTTCCATGGCTACATGAAAGGATGGACGGTGTAAATGAAAATCCTCATCCTGTCACTGGATCATCTGACCATTATCTCCTGTATGACAGATTTCATGAGGGAAATACAAAAAATCCCAAGGACATATTACGCAGAATTCAACTTGTCCCAGAGCTGAAAGGCTGGCTGAACAGTCAAGTTGTTGAACAGTTCTTTGCAAACATGAGGAAAAGCAATTACTTTTTAAGTAATATGAGTCCATCCACACATGTGTTTTTGATGAGAAATATAACTCATCATTATAACACTGTCACCAACAAGAAACTTCTGGAGAGGCAGCTAAGACATGGTCGACTTGGAAAGATCAATATCTCATTGTCGGCACTGGGTCAAGCTGTCGTAGGTAAGTACATGCATTGTCTCATGACCAGAACGCTACCGTTGTTCACATGTTAGATTTGTTCCTATCTGTGTGTGTATATTGTTTGCTTTGTGTCCCTAGCCCCACAGGTGTGCAATAAACCCAGAGAAACCACAGAAACGGTGTTGAACCCAGCGCCTTCAATGTCTGGTGATACTGGTAAAATTTCTTATTTTGAATAGTGATTGTCATATATAGGTGAAATAATAATCTTGTATTCATTATCTTGTTGTAGTTGAGGGCTCATAAACGAATTTGTTACCTGCTGTTTCAAATGAATTTCCATCTATAAATAGTGCTTATTTTTCTTGCATTTGTATACATTTAATATGCATTCTATGTAGTGTTTAGTCTGAAACCTGTTAAAATCCCTATAGAACCTCAGGTAAGAGTTGACAACAAGAAAGCCAATAGAAGGTCAACAGATGCAACTTTTCCTGACCTGTGTGGACCACCATGCGAAGCTCTGACAAAGCCTGAGAACATTTTGGTCAGCCGTTCATCCTGGTGTTTTGTACCGCACCCTGGCCAACAACAGCTTGTATGTTAAAGTTTTCAGATGTCGCAAAGTGCAACTTTTAGTGCTTATCTGATTTTGTCCTCCACAGTCTATGACACCTCTCTGTTTTTTTTAGCTCAACTATGTTCTGGACATCAGCAGACCCAAAGATGAGCTGATTGTTGAAACGTCTTCTGGATGCCTCACGCGGGCAGATTTTTGGACACTGGGTTTAAACAAACAAATGGAATCGACTGTAAGTATGTTGTTTCTATGAATATGAAATAATAAAGTGTACATTCATTTTTTTGATGATTTTTTCTGTTTCAGATTGGAAATGGCTGTTTTGAGCTTATCACTAAAATTGTTCAGTCAAAGGTACTGTGTGTTGTATATGATGATTGTCAAGCTTTAATTGAAAGAGTTGTAGTTTTAAATGTGCTGTTTTTACATTCTAGGGGATAAGCATTTACATAGAAAATCTGTATGTCACCCGGACTTGGCTTGCACCCTATGGCTGTGATCCATTGCAGTCCTTTCCTGTAAGTGTACCGTCCTTTAAAGAAACAAGCAAGTAATCAAAATGATTTTTTTTTATAACTTTGGTGAGAGTTCATATATAGAATACTTAAAAATAAAATTCTGTTTCAGACTGATGCTCAGAGGATGGACATCATAGTTCTCCCTCTCTGGACACCTGGTCATTTTCAGTTGTGTGTAAGTCTTGTTTTTTGACACATACAAACTGTTAGAATTTTGCTATGTGTCTGAGATGTATTCAAGCTTTTATGACGCAGTTTCAAAAGTCTTTGACTACGATCGCTTGCAATGACATTGTTTTCAGGTTTGAAGTCATGGCTAACTGTCTTTTAGGTACTGAAGCCACCTAAAAGAGAAATCCTCTTTCTTGACCCATTATACACAAAGGCAGGATTTGGTGGCCAACAATATGTTTCACTTTTGAGGTCACATTTTTATAAGCATTTTTGGTTTGTTCCAGAGTTTTCAGGAACCTGTTCAGTGTTCCAGGTTAAGTGCATCCCAGATCATGTTCTGCTGATCTTGAGTGTTCACACATACAGTACACTCACATGCTTTTTTTATAAACTATATCAGCATGATGCTTCAACATTTTATTCTATTTCTCATCTTCACATTCTGATCAAGTCAGTGATGCTGTCTTTAGATGAGTTTCAGATATAAATAGGGTCTTCCAATGTTCTAGTTTAACATAAAACACCATTAAATATTAGTTTATAAAATATGCCAACCTGAAATTAAAGCTGAAAATGCTTAATTTTGACCAACTGTGAGCATGTGACTGTACTTTTTCATTTTGTTATGCTGTTTTGTTGAGGTCGTGTTCATAAGGCCTGTAGTTACAGTTGGTGCTTTTAGCAATAAACATTTCACACCCATCATGATGATGTCTGTTAACTTGTGAACGTAACTGTCTTGAAAAAAAGGAATCTTGCAGTGAAGATCATTCCCGGGCAGTGGTCAGAAAAAAAGAGCTTTGACTTGAAGGTATGTGCTAGTTTAAGTGTATGGTGAATAATATGAATTACGCTAGTCTTCTTTTAAGGGATTTTATTAACGAGCCTTTATTTTCAATGTAATACAGGGTTTTCCAAGCCAAGACTATGGAGTTGACTGTGGCATCTTCATGCTGATGGTAATTTTTCTCTTCTCTTCTTGAGATTCATACAGAAGCTAATTTAAGCTTCTAAAAAAATGACATTTTTATTTTTTCTTCCAAATAGTCTGCTCTGTACGTGGCACTGGATGCACCATTTGACTATACTATAGTAAGTATCCTATTTACTTTCACAGCAATGGAGTCTTGAATCTTTTGAAAGTTGTTAAATGTGTTTCATATTAATATTTTACAGTCAGACATGCCCTACTTGCGTAAATGGTGGTGCTTGCTGTTGATGGAGAACTTTGATCTCAGGAGGTATTTATATTTTGACTTCTGTTCTATGTTGTGTCAAAGTTTACACACCTTAACAATATCAAAATTTTCTGTTAAGCTCTGGCAAGCTATTTGCACACTGGAGAGAGGAAGCCAAAGCTGTGCTTGAAGGACAACACGTGCCCATTTTCAGACTGAAAAAGCGCAAGTTCCAGGAAGTCAGTCAGGTCAGTATTCACTTTAAACTGTAGTGTAATTACATGGTTAGTGACTGTTAGGTTTTGTATTGTGATTGTCATTTATGCTTAGAAATATTTAACCATATATGCTTAGAAGTGTATAATCAATTGTGTAGTGATAGGATGTGTGATCTTTAGTAGGCTGTAAAAGGCTTTGTGTGCATTCCAGAGCTCTCTGACTTTCACACCCACATTTTAGGAGCATGGGAGAGGTCGTACCTTGTCTTATTGTTTTATGGTAGGATAAACTGTTTTAGTCTAAGTACCTTTTGTTTAGATGGACAGCTCTGGGGAGTCTTCCTGGGGTCACAGTTTGATCCCCCACACACAGATACACACATACACATACACACACACACACACACACAAGGTATTCTTTGTTCACATGCATACCTATGTAAGATCTCATATGTTAATGAACCTATGCATATTCATGTAACCACAATAAAAGAGCAGTGTTACGGGAGAGCGGACGAGAGCAACTGGGGTCAAGCGAGGGAACGACGTTTGTCCAGTTCTCTCCCGTGCACGTGAAACATAAAGAATGTTGCCTACTCGAGTCTTGCTTGCTGTGTAATTACATTGTCTTCAACGTTCCAGCAAATAGGTTCAAGCTACAAACCTATCAGTGATATTTGAGTAACTGTTAAAAAACTGTTCTGCAACAGAGAAATAGCTATGTTTTTATCCCCATTTGCCTGACACAGGAGCCAGCAGTTGTTGAAGATCTGCGTCCTGCTGTGCAGTGGGTTGTCCAAAATAAGGCACTTTTCCGTGGACATGTAACAATGCCAAAATATCTGTCCTTAAATCAAGGGGACCAGCAGAGGGTCTTAAGAGACATGTCAGAGGAAGAAGACACTGGAGCAAGGGACTTGTTCCTCTTTGTTTTTCAGTTTGCAGAGGACATGGAGCTCTTTTGAAAGCATGTGCTGATGAGCAGGGACTAAGGGTCAGTGCTATGTTTGACATGTAATGGACAAATGAAGGCACTGGCTGTTTTTGTTTGTTTGTTTGTTTGTTTGTTTAATATGTCGTTGCTGTTTTTTGTTTTGTTTTTGCATAGTACAAAATTCCAGTTAAACTTATTTCAAAATGTTGTTCACTTGATTCCATGTCCATACTTATAATAAAGGATTACAGTGTAACAGCATTAAATGTAAATGTAACAGCATTTTTTTTATACTTGTAATTTCAAAATAAAAAGCTTATTGTTGATATTAACAGTAAAGAATTGTAATCAATAATATTTTTATACATTTTAAACATTAACACTCTGGCCTCTATCCTGGCCATTTGTGGCCACTTCACTTCTTCTTTTTTTGACTACTGCACTGCAGTGGACCAAAAGAATGACACAGGTTTGATCTTAAGGATCTAATAGTTGTGTGTGTTGTGCATGACATTGCCACACAAATATGTATTTGCAAGATAGAGTACAATAAATTATGACGCATCAAATATTACACAGGCTGCAGTGAATTTCTGTTGATACAGACTATTGAGCTTTGAGTTTCCCAGTCAAAATCTTTAAAGCACATGCTAAAAACACTCTTACTCTTGTACATTTCATAACAAGACACCATAGCCAAAATATTAACTTTAAAAAAAAAAATAAAATTCAAAGCTGCAGCACACACAGCAACAAACACTGTTAGTAAATGTATCCTGGAGTTTATGCAGGTGCAGAAAGTGCTGCTGCTGTAAGTAAGCCTAACAGCTTCCAGATCACTTATATTTCTGGAAAGATGGTAAGAAGGGCATCACTGCTCATTTCTACAATCTCCCAGATCTTGGAATACAATGCCTTTGTCCCATGAAAACCACTTCACAGCAGTAGGAGTCCACTAAAACCTACAAATGAAGAGTGATCCTGGAAGAAATGGGGCGCACACTAGTGACCTCAACAATTGCAAGACAGCCTTTTCCCCGATACTCAGATGGAGAAAAGAGAAGGACATTTCATGAAAACATTAGGACTTTATCACCGTTTTATCTGAAAAGTTACTGGTAATATATAACCTAACTGGCTATAAAGATTAAGAAATTTAGATACAATTTTGATTTTGATGAAAAGGATTGGTGCTAATTTAAAGAGTCAAGTTGGTAAAAGTAGATAAATGTTTTAATAAATATACATTTTATAGCATTTTGTGAACATACACAAAAGTGGCCATTTTTGGCAACAAACAAGCTGAGAGAGTTTTATATTTTTTGCTCTCCTTAAACAAAAATAACAGTGCATAATAATCAATGTTAATCTTAATTAGATGTCCCAGACTCTACTATTAATAATACAGCAGTCCCTCGTTTATCGCGGGAGTTGCGTTCTAAAAATAGCCCGCGGTAGGTGAAATCCGCAGTAGCCAACTTTATTTTTTTTACAATTATTATAGATGTTAAGACTGTAAAACCCCTCACTACATGCTTTATACACTTTTCTCAGACAGGCGTGAACATTTTCACACTGTTCTCTTTTGTTTAAAACTCTTAGAGTTCAAACTTCTTAGAAACATAAGTCCAGTATTATGGAATGAAACCAAAAGGTGCCTTTGGCGATGCAAAACGTATCGTCGGCATTGTTGTGTTTGTTTGGGAGAAAACTTACAAACATACAGTACAGCACTTCAGGGTTACACTGCTAGCGATCGAAGATTTATGTAAATTCAACAAGCTAAACGCATTCTGTACTGTACAGCAGCGGTTCCCAACCTTTTTTGCATCATGGACCAGTTTAATGTCAGACAATGTTTTCACGGACAAGCCTTTAAGGTGTCGCGGATAAATACAACATAATAAAATGATACAGAGAAAGACAAAAACTGTGGTATTTTGTAAATATAATAATAAACGTGAATTCAGCTGTGTCATTGTTGTGGGAATTACAGATTTTTTGCAAATCTCCTCAGAGCAACACAAAGTCTGAAAACTCTCCATAGAAAGTCAACGGGGACTTTGTTCAAAATCACCGCTGGATTTCTCTAATGAGAGGCATTTTCGAATTGTCATATCTCCTTGAGGAAGCAAAGTTAAGACATGAGGCTTGCGCCAATATATCTTTAGACACTCCTGACGCTCACAATTCAAGAATTTTTTTATCACCTATTACCGTTTGGCCATGAATTACGTTTGTTTGAGGGTAGGAAATTCGTCCCTTGCTCAGATTTCTTCAGATTTCAAACTCTAGAAATGAAGCAATTTTTTCTCTCGTCATATCTTTTTGATGGATTTCCACAGAGACCTGAAAATTTCCATGATGGTTCACCAACGCCTGCTGTCTCTTACGGTGAAAGAATGATATTGATGCTCCATATAGATTTAGAGTTAGAAAGCGTTGTTTGAGGGCAAGTCAAGGCAGTTTTCGCTTCTCCTCTACTCAGTTATGATACATTAGAAGTCATATATCTTTAATAATTCATATTTTAATTATAAATAGTCAACACTTGAAGATTCCCCCATCTCTTCTGAACAAAACCGTCTAAGAATGACCCTACAGTTAGGAAATTATGGACGTTTGTTTGAGGGGAATCCTCAATATGAGAAATAGACTGCAAAAATCGGGCAGCACGGTGGCACGGTGGTTAGCACTGTTGCCGCACAGCAAGAAGGTCCTGAGTTCAATTCCACCATCAGGCCGGGGTCTTTCTGTGTGGAGTTTGCATGTTCTCCCCGTGTTTGCGTGGGTTCCCTCCAGGTACTCCGGCTTCCTCCCACCGTCCAAAGACATGCAGCTTGTGGGGATAGGTTAATTGGATAATCCAAATTGTCACTAGGTGTGAATGTGTGAGTGAATGTGAGTGTGAATGGTTGTCTGTCCCTGTGTGTTAGCCCTGCGACAGACTGGCGACCTGTCCAGGGTGTACCCTGCCTCTCGCCCTATGACAGCTGGGATAGGCTCCAGCGCCCCCCGCGACCCTGGAAAGGATCAGCGGAAGCGAATGGATGGATGGATGGACTGCAAAAATCCGGTCTGATTCTGTGCTGTGTGTGTGTAAAAGGGTGCACGTGTTTTGGCGGGAAAAAGTACACAGCCTCTCTGATTGGTGGATTCAAATTGAGCAGCTCCAGGCTGTTTGACTGACCTAGAAACATACAGGAAACACTGTATGTACAGCCCGTGTTTGTTCACTTGCTGCTGCTGCTGGTGGTGTGTGTGTGTGTGTGTGTGTGTGACAGAGAGAGAGACCCTTTTTTGCAGCATCTCATTGTAGGAATGACATTGAATATATTCAGACTGGTCGATTGGCATCGATCCTGTGTGTGTCTGTCTGTGCATGTCTGTTTACATATGTGTCCATATTTGTAATTGTGTGTATCTGCTTGCTCTTCTTTCTTGTTTTTTTTTTGTTGTTTTTTTTATTTCTGCCAATTATTCACAGCTGAACAAGTAGTTTTGTAACCTAACCATGTTCAGGTTTTTTCAGCTTTCCATTTTGTTTTTCCAATATTTCTATGTAAGTTATTACTATTCTGCTAAATCATAGTTTTTCTGTTAAGTTATAATATTTCTGCCACTTTTCAGTTTTTGTGCTAAATATAATATTTCTGCTATTTTATAGTATTTGTGCTAAAACATAGTATTTCTACTAAATGTAGTATTTCTGCTTAATCATAGTATTTCTATATATTTCTGCCAGGTCCCCAGGCAGCCAATCCTCTGCGAGGGCTGAGACATTCAAATTTACATATCTGGGCCTTCATGGCTTCTAAGCCAACCAATAATCCATGTCATATATCTCTAAATATTCATATTTTAATTTCAAATAGACAACACTTGACGATTCCCCCATCTCTTCTGAATAAAACGGTATAACGGTGTGTTCACACCGAACGCGATAGAGGCGGCCAGAGCGTCAGGTTTACATGTAAAGTCAATGGAAAAGCGCGATGACACGCGATTGCGCGTCCGGCGAAAATTCGGAAGCAGATTTGCGTCGCGAAAACGCCAAAACTCGTGAAACGCACGTCAGTGTAGCGCGTCTGGCGCGTTTGACTCGCGAAAAAAAATCACGCGCGTCAGTTTTTGTGTTGCATTTTGTGCATACGCGTGTTTCGCCTCTACCGCTCGAGTTGGAAAAATTTGAACTCCAGCGTCAAATTGCGCCGCGTCAACCAATCAGGAGCCTGGTGACGTGGCTGTAACCAGGTCAAAGGGGCAGATCAAACCAAAGCCCTTCATTCTTCAATGGAGGGAAGGCTAATCAACGCCGTAGCAAACAACCCGGAGCTGTACGACACCAGCTGCTTTCTGTACCGAGACAGGAATATAAAGGACCGAGCTTGGAGGAAGATATGTGAAGAGATCGGGCAACCTGGTAAGTTCATTCATTTCTCTTTTGAAATTTTTCACTGACCCGAGGAAGCCGCACAAAAGCTAGCAAGCCACCGCTATTTTCCCACTGATGTACAAATACCGTTCTGCTTTTATGCATGTTGTCATATAGGAATATATTTTGTTTATTAATAAACAGCACACAGTGGTCCCGCTCATCCTTCACTGCCTCGCTTTTTCGCTGATTTTTTTATTTTTTTTGCACAGTACAGCATTGCATTCTGCAGCCTGATTGACAAATCTCCTCCGTGTCGTGTCTCCTGCGCTTGTCAAATTTATCATGTTTTGTTTTTATAACCATCACGTCCAATAGATAAAACAGCACAAAAACACCCATAACTATGACCCTCATTCGGAAATAGACACCTGCACCGCGAGGGAAAAAGGCGCACGAAAGTGGCAGGCAGATGAAGACAAAACACGGCATAATACTTTTACGTTTTACAATCTACAAAGGTTTGCACTTTGAGAATCAACTTGTGAGAACTGTGACTAATGTTCATGTGTGTGGGGGGAAAAGTGTATAGAGTGCGTGGTGAGGGGCTAGTTATTCTGACAACCCCTGCTGCAATAAATGAGGGACCACTGTATTTACTTTCGCTATGATTATTGTATTCAACCTGTTAACATTTAATATTGTCTTGACAGAACCAACTGATTCTGCAGCAGAGCATCCCCTGTTGCTTCTCCTTGCTCCCCAGTCCCTGAGCTCCTGCTGCTGCACCCACAGGTATGCAATTATAGCATCAGATGTACAGCAACACTGATAGCTTTTTACTCGGTGGGATTCCCTTGTGATCGCCTTTACTAAATATCTACAACTAATCTGATTATATCCTGTTTTTTTTTGTTGTTGTTGTTGTTTTTCAATGTTGAAATTAAAATCTAGTAGCAGCCTTCTCATTTCTTTGTGTTTTGTGCTGTTTTACAGGCCCAGAGAGGAGGACAGCTCCGAGGCAGATGAGAGACGGGTCCCAGGACGGTCCATCGGTGGTGGAGCTGGCCATCCTGGTGTCCCTGAAGAGGCCACGCCAGTCTCCAATGGAGCATTTCCTCCTCAGCCTTGTTCCTGCTCTGGAGAGCAGCTAGGTCCTTTTTATTCCTGTCTCTCTGTAAATACTTATATTTTATATATTTATGTTCAATGTTTTTCTGTTTGAGAATTTTAATATTATTTCAAATAAATTTTTATAATGACTAATGTCTCAGTTCTACTACACAGCAGATGTTGGCACACGACTTGACACATGTAGAATTTATTTCATATTATACTAATGACAGAATATACTAATACAGTGGGATGCAAAAGTTTGGGCAACCTTGTTAATAGCCATTATTTTCCTGTATAAATCGTTGGTTGTTACAATAAAAAATGTCAATTAAATATATCATACAGGAGACACACAGTGATATTTGAGAAGTGAAAAGAAGTTTACTGGATTTACAAAAAGTGTGCAATAATTGTTTAAACAAAATCAAGCAGGTGCATAAATTTGGGCACCACAAAAAAAGAAATGGAATAAATATTTCGTGTATATCAATGTGTGTGTGTCTCCTATGTGATATATGGGGTGCCTTTGTCTGGACGTGTTTCCCATCCAGAGCTCCACAGCAGAGAGGAAAGTTCCAGCACTCCTGGAATCCCACTGTGATGGACCGCCAGTCTCCAGGTGAAGGCACAGCCATGAAGTCGTCCACTAGACAGTCCCAGATGGCCGTCGCTACCTGGGGGGTGATCTGGCACACTGTGGACACAACGACTCTGAAACTGAACGCGATGGTCCTGAAGGAGTCCCCGGTGGCAAGGGACCTGGACAAAATTGTTCAAAATTAGTATTATGTGTACCGCAGTTACAAAATACAATATTCAAATTCCAAAATACTTTTGTGATGTCAGATTTAAATTACAAAACGTAAATCTTACATAAAACATTTTCTAATTATAAGGATAATTACATAACATATATTAGATATAATATAAAACAGTCAGTTGTGTTTTGTTTTAACTTTACCATATCATAATTTGATTGGTAACAACTTTTACCCCTACAGTGTGCCAATCACTCATAATTCCTAGACATGTCAATCAGGTAGGAATGAAGTAAGACATTAATAGAAATAGAGTTGTATGTTGACATGTAGCCCTTTCCTTGCTTAAATCATTGTTAATATTTTTGAAAAATTAACCTGTGATAAGACATAGCTTATCAAGATAGAATATGCTAGATAGAACCATATAACTAAAGATGAACCAAACTGTTCACAATTTTATCTAGCTCTCAGTTTTAAGAAAGGCTGGTGACCCCTGTTATAGAGTCTGACAGCTGCAAGGATTATATACAAATATTCAACTATACCAGAATTAAACCAGGTCTAAATAAAAAAAAAAAAGGAGTGAGTATCACTACAAAGATTACCAACAGTGGTCCTCATACCACAGTTTGATATCAGCAAACACTGAGAGCATACATTGATATGACACCACAGCCATGCTATCATTGCTAACACTGATAACAGCATAAATTGAATTAAATCGGGACTTGATGAGAACTGTCGAGTATCACTAGAAATATTATAAACAGTCGTCTCCGTACCACAGTTTGCTATCAGTAAACACCGACGGCATTCACTGTTAGCATACCACAGCCATGTTAGCAGTGTATAAACGATAGTTTAGCATATATTAGCACAGGTATCAATAAAGGACTACCGTATTAAACACTTTTACTAACCTCAGGCAGATGGACAGGCGCTCTGCAGGTGGGATTGAGCGCCTGTAGTTGGTGTCTAGGCGGGCGATTCTGGGACCGACGCGGGACAGCAGGTCCTCAAACTGGGCGAGTGAAAGACGGTAATATCACTGAAATCGGCCGTCATCCAGGTGCAGCTCCTCGAGCAAGTGGTGAAACTCACCAAACTGCTCACGCCTCTGGAGGACCTGATGGACCCAGGTACGGCGAGGACGTCCTTAACGCCGCTGCTCTGCTCTCCACAGTAAATAGAGGAGGGAGACTCTCTCTTCAAACGCTAGCTCGACAGCTGCCATCTAGCAAAGATACTGTCTGGCACAACTTCCTCCCACATCCCTCCCACATTTCCGGTTCACGCGCGTCAAAATATGCAATTTTGACGCGCGATGGATTTTTCTTGGACACGCGTTGAGGTGCGAATGTGCACGCGTCAAATTAGGGGCGTTTGGGGCGTTTTCGCTCGCGCCTATCGCGTTCGGTGTGAACACACCGTAAGAATGACCACTCTAGCCCCTACGGTTAGGAAATTATGGCCATTTGTTTGAGGGGAATCCTCAATATGAGAAATAGACAGCAAAAACCGGCCTCTCTCTCTGTTCCTGTGTGTGTGTAAGGGTGCACCTGTTTTGGTGGGAAAAAGTACACAGCCTCTCTGATTGGTGGATTCAAATTGAGCAGCTCCAGGCTTTTTGACCGACCTAGAAACATAAAGGAAACACTGTATGTACAGCCCCTGTTTGTTCACTTGCTGCTGCTGCTGCTGGTGTGTGTGTGTGTGTGTGTGTGTTTAGTGAGAGAGAGAGAACCCTACCCTTTTTTGGCAGCATCTCATTGTAGGATTTAAATTGAATATAGTTAGATTGGTTGACTGGATTAGATCTTGTGTGTGTGTGTGTCCCTCTGTGCATTTGTGTTTCAATATGTGTCCATATTTGTAATTGTGTAAGTTATTACTATTCTGCTAAATTATAGTATTTCTGCTACTTTTCGGTATTTGTGCTAAATACAGTATTTCTGCTAAATCATACTATTTCTACTATTTTATAGGATTTGTGGTAAATATTGTATTTCTGCGTAATAATAGTATTTTCTGCCAAATCTTGATAGTTCTGCTATGTTATTGTACTTGTAATTAATTATAGTATTTGTGCCAAACCATAGTATTTCTGCCAAATCTTAGTATTATTGCTAAATCATAGTATTTGAGCATATTCATTCTATTTGTGCCATAGCATAGAATATTTGCTGAATCACAGCATTTCTGCTAATGTTGTTGTATTTGTCCTAAATCACAGTATTTCTGCAATATTTACCATGTTTGCTAAATTCCTGTATTTCTGAGAAGTTATCATGTTTCTGCAAAGTTACAATATTTCTGCTAAGTTCTGCTATGTTATTGTATTTCTGCCAAGTATTATGTTTTCTTTACGTTATTGCAGTTCTGCTAAGTAATTACATTTTTGCTAAGTTCTTGTGCTTCTGCAAAGTTATTACAATTTTTTGCTACTTTTCAGCTTTTTCAGCTATTTTTAGCAGACAGCTTCAGCTTTACAGCATCCACACTGCATTTTTGCAGGAAGTGCAAATTTTTCTAGTTTTATTAGTATTTTATTGGTTACGTTTGTTTTTGCTTTTGTTACAGTGCACTGAGATAAGAAAATCTGAGAGGTGTGATCCACCGGTAGTAATATTTTGTGAGTTCATGATTTAACAATCAGCTCTTTAAACCAGGCCTGAAAGATTGAAATTTAGAGTGCTATGAAATATTCTTACTGAAAACAGTCGCAAAGTGTGCTTCTCCATGATTATAATGGGCTTTGGAGAAATTCAGTTATATGGGACACTGATCACATGAGATGGTAAGTCCTGAGTCTAAAAGGATTGCAGCGAGTCAATCCAGTCCAAAATAACAAGGAATTGTTTTCCTTTTAAAATGATGACGTCATCTTGCTGGTGATGGATGCTCGAATAGGTTGCGCGTGACACTCTGGTATGCAATATCTGGTATGGATGTGTGTGAATGAATGCATGTGACTGGACTGTGATGGACGGACGATGTAGACTAAAAGTTTTGACTGACTTGATACTGAGACAAAAACTGCACCGAGTGTGTAAGTGTCGACACACAATTCACTCAGCTGGTAAGAAAAGGGTGAATGTTTTGTCTTGTTTTGTTTTTTGCAGGAGGATAAGAGAGGCCAGAGGGGGAGACTGTAGCTTCACATGAGAGTCTGAAACTGCAGACTTAACCCTTTGGCTGCTAATTTTGAGTTACTGATGTTTGCATTAACAAAGTTGTGTTTTATTGGCTGTGCTTTGATTAAGGTATCACACTATATTGTTGGGAATGTCAAATGCTACAGTGGAGAAAAATATGTTACTATTAACTATAGCAGGCCACTGTAAAAATTGATTAAATTTTATAGAGGAAACTAGCCAAAACTTTAACAATATCTATGAATAATAGGGGAATGGCAGAATTGTCACGTTCAAAATAGAGTTATGTAATAGAATAGAATAGAATTCAACTTTATTGTCATTGCACATGTCACAGATACAGGGCAACGAAATGCAGTTTGCATCCATCCAGAAGTGCTTTAGCCATGATATAAATATATTACAATATATATTAGCAATAATATAGATGTGTAAGTATATTACAGAAATGGGTCTATTATGGTATGTTATAATGTACACGGTATGAAGTATGTTATGAATATTCTATAACTATAAGTATGTACAGGCTGTAGTGAGTACAAGCTATGTACAGGCTATGAACAGGATATAAATATGAAAAACTATACAGAAATATGAGATATACAGTTATACAGAAATGTGAACTATGTAAGTTATGAACAGTTGTAGGATTAAAAATTATCGTATGTACAGAATGATTATTTACACATAACTATACAGTAGTGCAGTTAAGATAAGTGAGATATGTGGATAATTTCTACAGAGGCTGTATAAAGTGCTAGTGGTTGTGAGTGGTGGTTCAATCCATGTTATTATTGTGTGTTTGAGGGTACGGTTGTCCATTGTGTATGTGTGTAGGTGGTTGTGGGTGTGTGTATGTTCAGTCCATGAGTTTAATGTGGGTCAGATGTCAGGAGGCAGAGTTCAGGAGTCTGACAGCTGTGGGGAAGAAGCTGTTCCGGTACCTGGTGGTCTTAGTCCGGAGGCTCCTGTAGCGCCTCCCAGAGGGCAGGAGGGTGAAGAGTCCATGTGATGGGTGACTGGGGTCTTTGATGATTTTCCCAGCCCTTTTCAGACACCGCTTCCTGTAGATGTCCTTTATGGCAGGAAGTGGTGCTCCGGCGATGCGCTGGGCACACACTGGTCCGCGTGACTTAGGTTCCCTCTTAAAATACTCAATAATTTTAAAAGCAGAATAAAACCGACAGGGATGTGTGATAGGATGTGGTACTGCAAAGAACAAGAGCAAAGTAAAGAAAGAAAAATCCATTGTGTTTAGTTTTGATAAATTCAAATTAAAATGTACCATTACACTCAGAGGATCAATATGAAATCAAAATATATGCAAATTCTGTATGAAGCACATGACTGATAATTGTTCTGTCCTGAGTTTTTGTTTCCTATAGCACCCACTTGACCACACCAACAGTTTTTCGCCACCAAAGGAGGGAAATTGCAAATGTTCGAGGGAGGAGTATCACCAAAAGTGGGAAAGGTAAGCCCCGATGGGGGTGATCACACCATAAATTTCACTTATGGTCAAATTCTTGATTTGACACCAAGCAAACACTGTCAAATTTAGAGACAGAGTGGAGTTCTAGAGAAACATAATGTAGCAAACCACATAAGGATGGAGCGTTGGAATCTATAATATTGTGAAATAACACGCAATACAATGTTGACCATGTTGATTATGTTTATACTAGTTTGCAGAGATTGACTAATCTGACCAGGGAATTCAATAAACAGGACTGTCAGAACAGTAGGCGTTAAAGTCACCTTTGACAGTCCAGACTAGGATGGCGTTGGACATCCACAGAGTGGAAAAGGGTTGGTGTGACCAAGGTGTGGTTTGGCTTGTTGTATGTATATTTCAAAATGATACAGCTTTGGATGGGCCAGTTACCAGGGCATGCAAGGATGACAGACTTTATTAAATGAGGAGAAGGAATTTTCTGGGATTGAAGATCCTCTGGATGAGTGGTTGACTAAAGCATGCATAAAATAAAAGCTATTATTTTATCATTGATTGGTAATTGATTGATAATTGGCCACATTCACAGCTGTATTGACTTATTGTGGACGCGGTCTATCTCATGTTTAAGGACTCTAATTAACAGATTGAAAAACAGTGACATTAAGGGAAGAATATGCAGTGCCACACTATCAGATACCAGAGACGGTTGGGCTCAGTGATGAATCAGGTGAGCTGGATTCATGGCTGAATCAAGACATAAATTCCCCTGCTGTGGTCAGTGAGGGAAAGACAGTGGGGAAAAATGAAGTTATAAATGTGAAGTTCATATTAACACACAAGTTTTGTTTCTAGGCAGTTCTGCGGATGCAGGCTCTGGGCCAAGCCAGGAGTTCAACAGATTTAACATAATTAAACTGATTTCATTCCCCAACACAAGATGGCAAGGCTGGAGCAACGATACTCGAGAGGAGAATTTCTGATGTTTTCTGAGAGATGATGTTACTAATGGTTTCTTTTCATTTCTAGCTTCAGTGAACTGACACATGGGAGTGTCAAAAAGGGGGGAAGTCGAGTTTCAACATGAAACAATGGTTTTATGATCATTTTTATGACTTTATTTGTGTCTTTAATAATTTAGGTATGGTAAAGCTTAGAATGACCCAAAAGTTCCCAGACTTTTTCAAGATAACCAGTGAGAAGCATATATCATTATTTTCATGTTTAAGCTTTAAGGATTAAAATAAACTGAATAGCGTTTAGAAGATAAAATGCCTGTGTTCACGAGAAGCTGAGTATCACACTGGAGGGGAAACCATGGGATGGCAGGTTGAATGAAACATGCTTTTGGTGAAAGGAGGGAAAATGTTAAGATTGAGAATGTTTTATAATTAATTTCATACACACATTGCAAATGTGCTCATAATAAGTTGGCACTCAGTCTTTAGAAGGTCATAAGCTTCGTTCGGCGTGACTGTCCGGACTGATAAACTGTAGGAAATGACTTTGAGTGCAGAGGGGTAAATGCACATAGATTATGATTAGAATGAGTCCCTGGGTCAGAGAGTCCTGAACATGATATGCTAAACCACCTTTGAATCACTAGAAGAACAATGGATAACAACATTAGATTATCAAGGCTAGGCAGAGAGGTGTTTTGGTTTCTGCCTTACAGAGAAGGGAACAGACACCAGACGAGGTCACGGAGATATGAGGATCCTTCGCAGCAGAGACAGACACAGAGACTGCCAAGACAACAACTGGGGTCAGGGGTCATGCAATTTGGGCTCCTGCTAGTCACCTCAAGAGGATGGATTCCAGAAGCACAGCAATAACCATGAAGGGGTTGGCAGAAATCCAGGAACACCAGAACAAGGAGGTTCGAGAGGCTCTTGGTAAAAAGGGGGACACAGCTGTGACCCCAGAACACACAGATCTTTGTTTGAAATAGGGGCAGAATAATCCCCTGATCTGTGCAACGACTGAAGGGTGGTCTAACCCCTGAGGTCGAAGAAAGAAGAGGAGCAGAGAATCACCCGACTGGAAGACACTGGTAGCTGCAGAAATAAAATAAAGACAGAGCTCCTTAGACAGAGGTTCTAGTCTGAGTACGTGGAAAGGTACAAGGTAGCACCAAGATGAGGTTGGGGAAAACTGGAGCACCAAAATAAAGTTGTGGGAGAACTGGAGAGTGATGGGAGTGTCATCTGTAACTACTGTTGTTGTAACCATTGTTTCTCTTGCATCTGAATTGCCTAAACACAGAGGTCATCCCACATATGGTCATCCTGTTAAAGGGGGACAGAGGGCCATAGGGGCAAGAAGAAATAGTTCTCGCAAAACTGGATTGCAAGATGTAAGTGATCTCTTTAAAAAGAGATCAAAGGGGGAATTGTGAGATTATTATATTATCTTATGCCACGTTATACCCCTAATTAAAGATTGTGAAATTATTATGTAGTTTTAGTTCGCATTATTCTCCTGAAGAGGTGGTAACTATTAGAGAACTATTAGATTTAAACTGATTTGTATTACATTATTACATGCTGATTTATTGTGAATGAATGATATTGTTTCATGATGCATAATACTGCTGAGTTATAAGAAATACTGATTAGAAGAGAACAGAACATACTGTAGAGGTTTTCTGCCCCATCTCATCAGGAGGAGATAAAACAGTAAGCCAAGGCCGTCACTTAGGCGCCGTAAGAGAGAAAGAATGTGAATGCTTAGTTTGGAGGGGGGCTGAAGCTGTAAGAATGTGAGAAACGCTCAGACACTTCGAGATCAGGCGGACACCCTCCCGCGCTCATCTCCCCTCCGGATGGTTAATGCGCAAAAGTGTTTGTATGGAATAATGAGAATTGTTTGGAATAAAGAGATTGTTGATTGAGCATTTACACACCTAGTGTTGTCCTTCCTTCAGCCCAAGGTTGAAAGAATTGGGAGGATTTAACAACACTCTGATACTAGTCAGGTTAGCAGTAGGGGAAAATGTTTCTTCATAATCCACACCCATCTTCTGACTGTATCCTTTAGCAACATAACGTGCCTTGTACTTCTCAGATCCATCAACATTGTTTTTGACTGCGTACACTAGGGATGGGTATCGTTTAGGTTTTATCCGATACCGGTGCCAAACCGGTACTTTTGAAACGGTGCCGGTGCTTAAACGGTGCTCAAACCGGTGCTTAAAGAATGGAGAACACAAAATTGGTCCAAAAACCTCTCATGTTCAGCTGTTTTTTTGTAAAAAGATAACAATGTTAGCCTTTTCTGCAGCTATGGGGCATATATGGTATCACTCTTGGCTGGAAGCAGTGCTTAAACAATGGAAAAAACACAAACTGTCCAAAAACCTCTCATGTTTAACTGTTTTCCACTTTTTCTTTGGTCATTTTAGCCTTTTTGGCCAGGGTGAAGGGAGTATCTGCCATCAAACAAGAAGACAGCCGCATGTAGCTATGATGATGTTTGCTAGTTCACCTTACATGCATTAATGTAATAACGTGGTTAGCGTACTCAACGTTAATTACACACGAACAACATTAAGCTACTCACGCAGAGAAGAACGGCTGCTGCTGCCATCATCATCCTCATCATTTCTGCTACACTGGCAGGGCTAGGGGCCAGGACTCTACTCTTCGGGTTTTTGGGGGATGTTGCTAACTCCGGGTCTGATAACAGGCAGCCACACACGGTGTGAGGTCTCGCAGCAAGCTATGAAATATGGCACATTTCTCGGCTTTTAAAAAAAACGCTATGCGTCGCCAGGTGTTTCATCAGATTCGAGGTGTTACCTCCTTTGACAGTATCACAGTATCACCTTAAAGCACTTGTTGCAGGCTGCTGAGTTTGCATCTTTTCCTGTGAAGTACAGCCAGACTTTTGACCGCTTCGCCTTGGGCATTTTTAATCTGTAGCTCTGCTCTAAAAGAACGTACGTACCTGGGCCCGCCTACTATCCTCGGAAACGTAAAATGATTGGCTAGAATCTAAAGTCATCACAGCTCAGGAAAAAAAAGCACCGAAATGTGCGCTGCTTTTCGGTCTGGTTACTACCGTTTATGTCAGAACCGGTGCCATCATGGCACCGGATACCGGTACCCATCCCTAGTGTTGGGTAGATAACCCGGAATGGGAGGACTGTAAGGTGTTGATTCGGGTTTGCAGCCACCACTCCCCGGAGTGTCGGCCAGAACACTACTCTAGGCCCGGATGGATATTCAGGAAGGAGACAATGAGGACACTGAGGATGGTTTAGACGCTTGTATTGCCTTCACCCGGTCAGAGGTAACAGGCTTGTCAGAGGAGCAGGTGTTACATACAAGTTTAGGTGCATTGGTGTGGATATGAGCGGGGTGTGTGTGTGTGTGTGGTCTCTGAAATGAACAGAAAGAAAACAGTACATCACTGAAATGTTCACAATGGTAACTAAGAGTACATCAACAGAAACACAGGTGGGAAATAAACTAACATCCCCTTTGCTACCATAAGCCATATATTACCCACGTCTCACATATAAACCCACTGAGCTAACCCAGTACACAGTTATCCCCAATCACACGGCAGGAGAGCTAGCCTAGCTTAGCTTAGCTCCGCTTAGCACTCGCTAGCGACACAGACAGAAACATAGTCATTTCCCCTCTAACTTAGATTACAGTCACAAACGCATCTTATCCCCACACCCTCACACATCACAGACTTACGTTGCTCAGTAACGCACACTTCTCACGAAATGACCACTTCTCCGCCGGTAATCGGGAGCGGAAACGCTCATATATCTCACCCACGTATCTCCCTGCCCGAATCCTCTCTCATACAAAGCGGTGGGGTGACCTCTACTGGCCACTCTAAGAAACTACAGGCGAACAACTGAACAGAATAAAACTCACAACTACGGGGCCTTTTGTACACCTAGCGTACACCCATCTACCCCCCACTGTCTTCTTACCCTCAGGAAAAGTGGTTAAGGTAAATGTGTCATTTTCTTTTAGTGACTGCATCTCCTCATCCATTGCACTGACAGATTTCTCTGAGTTAGATGAATTGATGGCTTCCTTGGGGTATGTTACACATTGCTCTGTAACAGGGCTCTAGAGTGCGACCAAATTTTTCAGTGGTGCGACTAAAAAAAAATATTTGGTCGCACCGGTGCGACCAAATATTTTCGGGTAACAAAAAAAAAAAAAATCTCTACAACTCTCCGTGTGGTCAACAACAGACACACATTATGCCCCTATCATGGACTAAACCAATCAGAGATAGTCAGGGGCGGGACCTCTCTGATTGGCCGTGGTCCAGTTGAAAGTGCAGGTGGAAGAGAGAGGTGAGTAGCTTGAATAAAGCGATATCAATTCATTAACGGATTCCACACAAAGACGTAAACACAGAGCGGACCCGACACATCAGAATCAGCTTTGTCTTTCTCGGCTTTCTCACCCCACGGCCCGAACACGGACACGCTGTCGGAGCTTAGCGATTCTGATGCGTCGGGTCCGCGCTGTGTTTCCGTCTTTTTTGTGCTAGATTCTAAACTGCAGGTTTTGTCTCTCTCCAACCAAAATTCGCCGAGCCAGCAGCAAAAGAAGCAGCAAACTACGCTTCACATTTGATCAATGTCGTCATGAATGCCCTCTGACTTTTGCTGTTTTGCTTCCACCACGATAAAAATCACACTTCATGCACAGCTCTCTCTCTCTCTCCCTGTACTTCAAGAACAGTTTCCCGTCTCAAATCTCTGTTTTCTGCATTATTTATTCGCTTATTACCCACCAGTCTACTGTTGTTTACAGCGCTGTCGGCCGCTATCTTTTTCTTTTCTTTTTTTTCACTTAAATGACCTCGGACAAGAAAGCCTAATTTCTGCTGTTCAATACTGAAGAAATTTAAACTTCTTAAAATTATGCAAAATTGCAGAATATTTTCAAGGTTATCTGCTATAAAACGCCAGACCAGGAAAATCTCCTTCATGTTTTTCTGTGTTTTATTCTCAGTTACTTTGACACAAAGGCATCTGCTGTGATGTTCACAATTCTGATGAAGTCTCATGTGTATCAGTACTGATAAATGATCAGAATTATAATATTTCTGACTGTCTGAGGCTAAATTGAATCGAATCAGGACTTTGAGAACCGGAATCGAATGGATTATAGAAATCAGTGATGATACCCAGCCCTAGTGAGCAGCCTAGGCCCGACAGAAGTGGATGTAGTTGTGGGTAATAAGAAAAGATGAAAAGAACTATTGATAACTTTTTTGTTAAGGACTGATCCGTCTGAAATTCATAGCCAGCTCTGACACGGTGCCATCAATCTTTGAATGCTGAAAAAACAGTGTAACAGTGTAAGCAATGTATCCAGAAAACACATTATATGCTGCAATAAATGCACTGCCAAAGTGTCCCCTCTCCCCCTGCCTTTCAGCAGCAGGCAGCAGCAAACAGGTCGTCAGAGGAGCCAAGATGATGATTAAGTTTAACATTTTCTACAATATTGACAAAGCAATTTAAGCACAAGTTTGTTAGTTAATAATTTAGAAATGAATATTGTCTGTATGGACTTCCCCCCCCAAAGAAAGTGCACATGTAAAACTGTGGTGTTAAGCGATGCGGTTGAAAAATTTGAGTGTGCCTAACTTTTGTGCCGGTACGCCTAAATTTTTAAAGTTAGGCGCACCGGTGCGCCCATGTCAAAAAGTTGGTCTAGAGCCCTGCTCTGTAACAATAATCCATGTTTGTGAGTATTTGATCACAATCCTCTTTGTCAGTAACATATTCACTTAAATACCCAGGCCTTTTTCTTACTCTGGAAGGATACCTTGCAGCCTCGCAGTCGTATTCATTCTCCTGTGACTGGCTGCTCATCTCAGACATGCTTACTGGGATCTGTTCCTGAGTATCTGTGTGTTCTGTACTCACATCAGTCTTTTCTCTGGTTTTGGTGAACCTGTTTTGTGTCTCAAAGTCACCCTCATCATCTGGCACCTTGTCAGTCTGTGTTTGTCTCTCTACTCTTGTTTTGGTCTCAAACTTCACCAGTCTATGCTTCTGTACTTTCCCACTGTCTGGGTAGTAAACCATATAAGCTGGACTGTTCTTGTCATATCCAACAAAAATCCCTTTCTCACACCTTGAGTCTAGTTTTCTCTTGTTCTGCCTGTAGGTAGGCATAACACACTGACCCAAATGTCTGCATCCTGGAAAGGTTTGGCCTTCTTCCTGTCAGTATTAAATATGGTGTCTGTTCTGTGCGTCTGTTAAAGCATCTGTTCCTCACTACAGCTGCTGTTTGCACTGCGTCCACAACTCTTTAGGTAACTCTTTCTCTATTAGCATACACCTGGCCTAGCATGGTATGCTCATGGCGCTAGCATGGTATGCTAATCCTCACCGAGCGCGCTGTACATTGCGACATTTCTCTCGGTGGCAAAAACACACGGACTCTTTTTGGAAAATTTCTTAGCTGTCTGGGCCCATAACCTGTTAGCAGAGATATGAAAATGCGCAGGAAAATCTGACTTCACCGACGATACTTTGAGAGGAATATAACACACATCAGCCTTCGGCCATTTTGATGAACACCCACGCCCCCTAGAGAGCGCCAACTTTATTAACAGCCACACACATGTAAAACACACAATAAACATAAATAAACCCTTTGACTGTTTCCATAATTGAGAGCATTTTCTCTCTTCATGTCAACAACGACCATGCACTAACTGCAAATTAAACACAGTGGTTTTGAATTTTGATGTGATGGTGAAATCAATATTTGTCAGTCTAAATCCGGTTTAAATCTATGGGGTTAATGATGGGGAAGAGACAGAGAGAAACTCTCTTCCCTGAGTACAGCTACAGAACCCACTTTCTGAAACGGACCCTGCTCAACATTCACCGACAATTCTGAGCTAACAAGTTGCATGTTATTCTTGGATGTGCTTGTAGGACCGGATTTAAAATGGCATGACAAAAATATAATACATGTTAAAGTCAAACAGTATCATCAACGTAGCCCGGAGAACATTTGCTAAGAAGACGAAGTTAGCTAAGTCAGCTATCTCAGCTATCTCATCGTAGCAAAAAAGATCACCACCTACCATTCTTTATGCAACTTCAAATGTCGGACAAAGTTGGAAGTTGTTCCATCTCCGAATGAATAAAATGAATGGTCCCCACTTTTTATATAATATGTATGTTCAATTTTAAATTTGGGGTAAAATATCAAGTATTTTCAAGTAAACAGGTTCAAGTCAAGTCAAGTCACAAGTCTTACAACATTTTTTCAAGTCAAGTCTAAAGTCATAAAATTAATGACTCGAGACTGACTCGAGTCCAAGTCATGTGACTTGAGTCCACACCTCTGAAATATGCTTTTATTTAATCACTCCACATAAAATTTTAAAAATAAATCATATAATACAAAAACCAACTATTTACAATTCTACTTTTACCTATTTACCTGAGTTTTCCTTTTAAACAAATTTAAAGTGAAACAACACAAAACACTGCAAACCAAAACAATAAAATATAAATTAATATGCAAAAAAAAGAAGATGCATGTTCTCTGTCATATAGGCCTGGGATGATTTTTGGGGGGAGTGTTTTCCTGCTTGGAATTGCATACCTACGATTCAGTGCATGGATAAACTGAATCTGAATCCTTTAACATCCACAACTGAAAATAATTGGAAATCAAGTGCAATCATTTTTGCAAGGTCTTTATCAATTGAGCTCTGGGTTGGTTTAGGTGGTTGTGGTGGTATACTGCAAGATGCTGTAGAAGCAGCAGTAGCAACAGTTGAGGTAGACACACTAGCAGCTTCATTAATATCACACTTAACTGACTGTTTTATATTCCCATTGCACTGATGGGTGGACAGTTCTCAGGCGCCTGTGCAGGTTGTTTGTAGAGTCGGCTCTGTATGATATCCTTTTATTGCAGACTCTACACTCTGCCTTTGTATTGTCAATAAAATTCAAATGGTTCCTGATTTTGGCTTCTTTTCTTGGTGTCACTCATTTTCATTACTATACCTTTCTAATGTGACAATGTTGTCTCTAGTTGTTGCCCCTGGCTCTCTTTCTCTCCCTCCTGCTCTGTTTCTGTGCTACTGCGAGTGTAATAGTGATGTGTCTGTCACGAACGAAACGACTCTTAGAGCCGGATCTTTGACATGAACGACGCGAGCCGGCTCCTTATCGCGAGCTGTTTTTTTTTTTTTTTCCTTTCTCTCACCCTCTGTCTAGCACTTTTTTCCGCTTCACTCCGCACTCGAGCCTTGTGCTTTGCGCTGGGAAGAGGGGGGAGGGGCGGTAGTTACACTCGTTGTAGCACAGGAACAGAGCCAGAGAGAAAGAGAGCCAGGGACAACAATGTTACATTAGAAAGGTATAGTACTATCCGCAACATTTATCAGTCATGGATGATAAAAGATTCAGAAAGTTTATTCATGCAGGCCCATATGACAGAGAATGAGCATCTTCTTTTTGTTTTCATATTTTCGTTTATATTTAATTGTGTTGTGGTTTGCAGTGTTTTGTGTTGTTTCACTTTAAATTGGTTTAAAAGGAAAAAGCTAAAAATTTAAATAGTTAAAAATTGAAATGTGAATAGTTGGTTTTTGTATTATATGATTTATTTATAACATTTTATGTGGAGTGAATAAATAAAAGTATATTTACGGTGGCCCCTAGAGACAAAGCACCTACAAACTCCAAAACACGTACAAACTCCGAAGCACGTACAAACCCTGAAGCACGTACAAACTCCAAAACACGTAAAAACGCCATAGCACGTACAAACTCCAACCGAAGCACGTACAAACCCTGAAACACGTACAAACTCAGAAGCACATACAAACTCCAAAACACGTACAAAAGACGACAGAAGTGCTCCAGGATGCTAGGCGCAGTGTTGAGCTTTTGTTACCTAATGGCTACACAAGCCAGGAAGTACCAACGACCGGATTTGGTGTGTGGTAGTAACAGGTAAATGAACATTTTTTTTAAATTATTTGAATATATATGAGTGCTTGTGTATAAATACACAAACAATACACATATGCTTTCAAATTGTGTAATTTAAGTGATCTAGGGTAGCTCTGTTTTGGAAGTTCAGTTAACGCTAGAAATGTGTTTTGGAGCTTGTATGTGCTTTGAAGTTTGTACGTGCTTTGGATTTGTACGTGATTTTTTGGAGTTTGTACGTGTTTTGTCTCTAGGGGCCACCGCATATATTTATATATAAACATATATAAATAAAACCACTTTTGTTTTACATTAGTAATTCCTTTTGTGCATAATTTTGTATTATTGTTAATAATAAATTAATTAAAGCAACAAAACAACCTGGAGAGCCGGTTCGGAGCCGAAAGAGCCGGTTCTCTAAAAAGAGCCGAAAATCCCATCACTAGAGTGTAACTACCACCCCTCCTCCCTCTGCTCAGTGCAAACACAAGGCTCGCGTGTGGCGTGAAGCAAAAAAAGTGAGAGAGAGAGTGACAGAAAGAAAAAAATAAGGAGCCGGCTCCCGTCATTCACTTCAAAGATCCGGCTCTGAGAGCCGTTTCGTTCGCGACCGACACATCACTAATGTTCAGTAAAAAAGTTTTCTGTAGAGTCACAGAACTGCAGTTCAATGAGCAAATTAATGCATATATGCATGTCTAACAACTGCTGTTGTCAATAACTGTTTTTAGAGTTCAGAACTGCTATCCCAATAAAGAAGATTCTTGAGTGGTAATCTTGTCAGAAAGGTAGCTTATATATCCACCTGTTTGACATCAGATGGGAGTCCTGGGAGGAGCCACATAGGCTCCATCCCGAGAAGGAGCGCAGAGGCAAAGGCGCTGAGATATTTACTTTTCCTCACTCAGACCACTGAATGTTGTTTTTTCCAAAACCAGTTGAGCAAGTCACAGTGTACTACACCCAGAGTATTCACTGTTTATTTACGATGTCTCCACTTTGTAAAATGCAGGTTTATTCTCGCTTTCCGAAATGTGGCTGCATTTTCCTACTATTGGCTGTTTTTGTATTCATCTCCATGATATATGTCATGGACATTCTCGAGGTGAGAATTTTTTTTTTTTTAAATTTTATTTGTTTATATGTTGAAACATAAGGCAGGATACAGAACAAAGCAAGATGGAGCAAAACACCCGGGAACACCTGTGGTGAGCATGGATGTCAGTGTGGTGAATTTCTGCAGTCCTGTCAAAGTCTGTTTAATGTCTGAATGCTGGCATTTAACTCTGTGCCAGAGTGTAACATTTCTTTTTAAAGTTATATTTTCAAGTCATGGTTTGTTCCGTCTGTCATGCTTAGGCTGTGTGGCAGGCAGGAGGAAGGACATTAATGCAGGACTCGGAACACGGAAAAGTAAGCTTAAAATGGCAGCTTCATTTGCTGGAAATACTCCACACTGAATACAGGAAAAAAATAAACAAGAAACTAGAAACATGAAATAAGTAGGGAACTAAACTGGCACAAAGACCTAGGAAAAATACTAAGGACATTGAAGAAAAGCACACAGCACCGAGGAGGTTTGATGGTTAACGACGCAACAACAAGCAGGGACAGACTGAGGAATAAAATACACAGGCAGGATAACGAGAGGATGGGGCAACAGGTGGAAACACAGCTGGGACAAATCAGACATAATGAGACAAGGGGAAAGCAAAAGTAGACTCAATGCATACAGGACAGAGACAAAACAGGAGGGATGACATTCATAAATACGAAGCCTAGACGTGGAAACATGGAAGACATGGGAACAGAGGATACATGAAGTACAGAGACAAAAATAACTGGAACACAGGGAAGGTATAGTGACAGAGAACAAAGACAAGCATAAAACACAGAGAAAAAATGATATAAAAAGAATACAGAACAAAACCTAAACTAGAGACATGACACCAGGAACGCATTACTATTACCGTATTTTTCGGACCATAAGGCACAAGGGATTATAAGGCGCACTGTTGACAAACGGGTCTGTTTTCTAGTGATGTGTCGTTCGCGAACGAAATGGCTCTTACGGTGTGTTCACACCGAACGCGATAGGCGCGAGCGAAAACGCCCCTAATTTGACGCGTGCACATTCGCACCTCAACGCATGTCCAAGATTTTGACGCGCGTGAACCGGAAATGTGGGAGGAATGTGGGAGGAAGTTGTGCCAGACAGTATCTTTGCTAGATGGCAGCTGTCGAGCTAGTCTCCCTTCTCTATTTACTGTGGAGAGCAGAGCAGCGGCGTTAAGGACGTCCTCGCCGTACCTGGGTCCATCAGGTCCTCCAGAGGCGTGAGCAGTTTGGTGAGTTTCACCACTTGCTCCAGGAGCTGGATGACGGCGATGACAGCGATATCACTGTCTTTCACTCGCCCAGTTTGAGGACCTGCTGTCCCGCGTCAGTCCCAGGATCGCCCGCCTAGACACCAACTACAGGCGCTCAATCCCACCTGCAGAGCGCCTGTCCATCTGCCTGAGGTTAGTAAAAGTGTTTAATACGGTAGTCCTTTACTGATACCTGTGCTAATATATGCTAAACTATCGTTTATACACTGCTAACATGGCTGTGGTATGCTAACAGTGAATGCCGTCGGTGTTTACTGATAGCAAACTGTGGTATGGAGACGACTGTTTATAATATTTCTAGTGATACTCGAAAGGTCTCATCACGTCCCGATTTAATTCAATTTATGCTGTTATCAGTGTTAGCAATGATAGCATGGCTGTGGTGTCATATCAATGTATGCTCTCAGTGTTTGCTGATATCAAACTGGTATGAGGACCACTGTGGATTAATCTTAGTAGTGATACTCACTCCTTTTTCTTATTTACACCTGGTTTAATTCTGGTATAGTTGAATATTTGTATATAATCCTTGCAGCTGTCAGACTCTATAACAGGGGTCAGCAGCCTTTCTTAAAACTGAGAGCTAGATGAAATTGTGAAGTTTGGTTCATCTTTAGTTATATGGTTCTATCTAGCATATTCTATCTTGATAAGCTATGTCTTATCACAGGTTAATTTTTCAAAAATATTAACAATGATATAAGCAAGGAAAGGGCTACATGTCAACATACAACTCTTTATTTCTATTAATGTCTTACTTCATTCCTACCTGACTGACATGTTGAGGAATTATGAGTGATTGGCTCACTGTAGGGGTAAAAGTTGCTACCAATCAAATTATGATATGTTAAAGTTAAAACAAAACACAACTGTTTTATATTATATGTAATATACATTATGTATTATCCTTGTAATTACAAAATGTTTTATGTAAGATTTATGTTTTGTAATTTAAATCTGACATCACAAAAGTATTTTGGAATTTGAATAATGTATTTTGTAACTGCAGTACACATAATACTAATTTTGAACAATTTTGTCCAGGTTCCTTGCCACCGGGGACTCCTTCAGGACCATGGCGTTCAGTTTCAGAGTCGGTGTGTCCACGGTGTGCCAGATCACCCCCCCAGGCAGCGACGGCCATCTGGGACTGTCTACTGGACGACTTCATGGCTGTGCCTTCACCTGGAGACTGGCGGTCCATCACAGAGGGATTCCAGGAGCGCTGGAACTTCCCTCTCTGCTGTGGAGCTCTGGATGGGAAACATGTCCAGACAAAGGCACCCCATATATCACATAGGAGACACACACATTGATATACACGAAATATTTATTCCATTTCTTTTTTTGTGATGCCCAAATTTATGCACCTGCTTGACTTTGTTTAAACAATTATTGCACACTTTTTGTAAATCCAGTAAACTTCTTTTCACTTCTCAAATATCACTGTGTGTCTCCTGTATGATATATTTAACTGACATTTTTTATTGTAACAACCAACGATTTATACAGGAAAATACTGGATATTAACAAGGTTGCCCAAACTTTTGCATCCCGCTGTATTAGTATATTTTGTCATTAGTATAATATGAAATAAATTCTACATGTGTCAAGTCGTGTGCCAACATTTGGTGTGTAGTAGAACTGAGACATTAGTCATTATAAAAATTTATTTGAAATAATATTAAAATTCTCAAACAGAAAAACATTAAACATAAATATATAAAATATAAGTATTTACAGAGAGACAGGAATAAAAAGGACCCAGCTGCTCTCCAGAGCAGGAACAAGGCTGAGGAGGAAATGCTCCATTGGAGACTGGTGTGGCCTCTTCAGGGACACCAGGATGGCCAGCTCCACCGCCGATGGACCGTCCTGGGACCAGTCCCTCATCTGCCTCGGAGCCGTCCTCCTCTCTGGGCCTGTAAAACAGCACAAAACACAAAGAAATGAGAAGGCTGCTACTAGATTTTAATTTCAACATTGAAAAGAAAAAAAAAACAGGATATAATCAGATTGGTTGTAGATATTTAGTAAAGGTAAAGGTGATCACAAGGGAATCCCGCTGAGTAAAAAGCTATCAGTGCTGCTGTACATCTGATGCTACAATTGCATACCTGTGGGTGCAGCAGCAGGAGCTCAGGGACTGGGGAGCAAGGAGAAGCAACAGGGGATGCTCTGCTGCAGAATCAGTTGGTTCTATCAAGACAATATTAAATGTTAACAGGTTGAATACAATAATCATAGCGAAAGTATATACAGTGGTCCCTCATTTATTGCAGCAGGGGTTGTCAGAATAACTAGCCCCTCGCCATGCACTTTATACACTTTTTTCCCCACACACATGAACATTAGTCACAGTTCTCACAAGTTGATTCTCAAAGTGCAAACCTTTGTAGATTGCAAAACGTAAAAGTATTATTATGCCGTGTTTTGTCTTCATCTGCCTGCCACTTTCGTGCGCCTTTTTCCCTCGCGGTGCAGGTGTGTATTTCCGAATGAGGGTCATAGTTATGGGTGTTTTTGTGCTGTTTTATCTATTGGACGTGATGGTTATCAAAACAAAACATGATAAATTTGACAAGCGCAGGAGACACAGCACGGAGGAGATTTGTCAATCAGGCTGCAGAATGCAATGCTGTACTGTGCAAAAAAAAAAAAGAAATCAGCGAAAAAGCGAGGCAGTGACAGATGAGCGGGACTACTGTGTGCTGTTTATTAATAAACAAAATATATTCCTATATGACAACATGCATAAAAGCAGAACGGTATTTGTACATCAGTGGGAAAATAGCGGTGGCTTGCTAGCTTTTGTGCGGCTTCCCCGGGTCAGTGAAAAATGTAAAAAGAGAAATTAATGAACTTACCAGGTTGCCCGATCTCTTCACATTTCTTCCTCCAAGCTCGGTCCTTTATATTCCTGTCTCGGTACACAAAGCAGCTGGTGTCGTACAGCTCCGGGTTGTTTGCTACGGCGTTGATTAGCCTTCCCTCCATTAAAGAATGAAGGGCTTTGGCTGGATCTGCCCCTTTGACCTAGGTCACAGCCACGTCACCAGGCTCCTGATTTGACGCTGGAGTTCAGATTTTCCAACTCGAGCGGTAGAGGCGAAACACACGTATGCACAAAATGCAACACAAAAATTCACGCGCGTGGTTTTTTTCACGAGTCAAACGCGCCCCATGCGCTACACTGACGCGCGTTTCAGGCGTTTTGGCGACGCAAATCTGCCTCCGAATTTTCGCTGGACGCGCAATCGCGTGTCATCGCGCTCTTTCCATTGACTTTACATGTAAACCTGACGCTCTGGCCGCCTCTATCGCGTTCGGTGTGAACACACCGTTAGAGCCGGATCTTTGACGTGTTTTTTTTTTTCTTTGTTTCTCTCACCCTCTGTCTCGCACTTTTTTCCGCTTCACTCCGCATGCGAGCCTTGTGCTTTACGCTGGGATGACGGGGGAGGGGCGGTAGTTACACTCAGTAGCACAGGAACTGAGCGGGAGGGAGAGAGAGAGAAAGAGCCAGGGACAACAACGGCACATTAAAAAGGTATAGTAATCATGTATTTTCAGTTGCAGATGATAAAGGATTCAGAAAGTTTATTCATGCAGGCCCATATGACAGAGAATGTGCATCTTCTTTTTGTTTTCATATTTTAGTTTATATTTGTGTTGTGGTTTGCAGTGTTTTGTGTTGTTTCACTTTAAATTTGTAAAAGGAAAAAGCTGAAAATTTCAGTAGTTAAAAATTGAAATGTGAATAGTTGATTTTTGTATTATATGATTTATTTATTACATTTTATGTGGAGTGAATAAGTAAAAGTATATTTACGGTGACCCCTAGAGACAAAGCACCTACAAACTCCAAAACACGTACAAACTCCGAAGCACGTACAAACCCCGAAGCACGTACAAACCCCGAAGCACGTACAAACTCTAAAACACGAAAAAACTCCAAAACACGTAAAAAACTCCATAGCACGTACAAACTCCGAAGCACGTACAAACCCCGAAGCACGTACAAACTCTAAAACACGAAAAAACTCCAAAACACGTAAAAAACTCCATAGCACGTACAAACTCCGAAGCACGTACAAACCCCGAAGCACGTACAAACTCTAAAACACGTAAAATCTCAGAAGCACGTAAAAACTCCAAAACACGTACAAAAGACAACAGAAGTGCTCCAGGATGCTAGGCGCAGTGTTGACCTTTTGTTACCTAGTGGCTACACAAGCCAGCAAGTACCAACGACCGGATTTGGTGTGTGGTAATAGCAGGTAAATGAACATTTTTATTCATTTACCTGCAATTATCTTCATTACCTTCAATTATTTGAATATATATGAGTGCTTGTGTATAAATACACAAACAATACACATATGCTTTCAGTTGTGTAATTTAAATGATCTAGGTACCTCTGTTTTGGAAGTTCAGTTCATGCTAGAAATGTGCTTCGGAGTTTGTACGTGTTTTGTCTCTAGGGGCCACCACATATATTTATATATAAATAAAACCACTTTTTTTTACATTAGTAATTCCTTTTGTGCATAATTTTATATTATTGTTAATAATAAATTAATTAAAGCAACAAAACTCCGAAGCACGTACAAACTCCGAAGCACGTACAAACCCTGAAGCACGTACAAACTCCAAAACACATAAAAACTCCATAGCACGTACAAACTCCGACCGAAGCACGTACAAACCCCGAAGCACGTACAAACTCCAAAACACGTACAAACTCAGAAGCACGTACAAACTCCAAAACACGTACAAAACACAACAGAAGTGCTCCAGGATGCTAGGCGGAGTGTTGAGCTGTTGTTACCTAGTGGCTACACAAGCCAGGAAGTACCAACGACCGGATTTGGTGTGTGGTAGTGACAGGTAAATGAACATTTTTCTAAATTATTTGAATATATATGAGTGCTTGTGTATAAATACACAAACAATACACATATGCTTTCAAATTGTGTAATTTAAGTGATCTAGGTAGCTCTGTTTTGGAAGTTCAGTTAACGCTAGAAATGTGTTTTAGAGTTTGTATGTGCTTTGTCTCTAGGGGCCACCACATATATTTATATATAAACATATATAAATGAAACCACTTTTGTTTTACATTAGTAATTCCTTTTGTGCATAATTTTGTATTATTGTTAATAATAAATTAATTAAAGCAACAAAACAACCTGGAGAGCCGGTTCGGAGCCGAAAGAGCCGGTTCTCTAAAAAGAGCCGAAAATCCCATCACTAGAGTGTAACTCCCACCCCTCCTCCCTCTGCTCAGTGCAAACACAAGGCTCGCGTGTGGCGTGAAGCAAAAAAAGTGAGCGAGAGAGTGAGAGAAAGAAAAAAAGAAACACGGCTCCAAATAAGGAGCCGGCTCCCGTCGTTCACTTCAAAGATCTGGCTCTCAGAGCCGTTTCGTTCACGACCGACACATCACTAGCGTTCAGTAAAAAAGTTTTCTGTAGAGTCACAGAACTGCAGTTCAATGAGCAAATTAATGCATATATGCATGTCTAACAACTGCTGTTGTCAATAACTGTTTTTAGAGTTCAGAACTGCTATCCCAATAAAGAAGATTCTTGAGTGGTAATCTTGTCAGAAAGGTAGCTTATATGTCCACCTGTTTGACATCAGATGGGAGTCCTGGGAGGAGCCACATAGGCTCCATCCCGAGAAGGAGTGCAGAGGCAAAGGCGCAGAGATATTTACTTTTCCTCACTCAGACCATTGAATGCTGTTTTTTCCAAAACCAGTTGAGCAAGTCACAGTGTACTACACCCAGAGTATTCACTGTTTATTTACGATGTCTCCACTTTGTAAAATGCAGGTTTATTCTCGCCTTCTGAAATGTGGCTGCATTTTCCTACTATTGGCTATTTTTGTATTCATCTCCATGATATATGTCATGGACATTCTCGAGGTGAGAATTTTTTATTTTTTTTATATGTTGAAACATAAGGCAGGATACAGAACAAAGCAAGATGGAACAAAACACCCGGGAACACCTGTGGTGAGCACGGATGTCAGTGTGGTGAATTTCTGTAGTCCTGTCAAAGTCTGTTTAATGTCTGAATGCTGACATTGAACTACGCCCTTTTTGCGCTGATTCTAACGGTGTGTTCACACCAAATGCGATAGACACGACCAGAGCGTCAGGTTTACATGTAAAGTCAATGTAGAAGCGCGATGACGCGCGATTGCGGGTCCCGCGAAACTTCGGAAGCAGATTTGCGTCGCGAAAATGCGTGAAACGCACGTCACAGCAGCGCGTCACAGCAGTGCGTCTGGCGCGTTTGACTCGCGAATAAAACCACGCACGTCAGTTTTTGTGTTGCATTTTGTGCATACGCGCGTATCGCGTCTACTGCTCGAGTTGGAAAAATCTGAACTCCAGCGTCAATTCGCGCCGCGACAACCAATCAGGAGCCTGGTGACGTGGCTCTAGGTCAAAGGGGCAGATCCAGCCAAAGCGCCTTCATACTTTATTCAATATGGAGGAAAGGCTAATCAACGCTGTAGCAAACCACCCGGAGCTGTACGACACCAGCTGCTTTCTGTACCGAGACAGGAATATAAAGGACCGAGCTTGGAGGAAGATATATGAAGAGATCGGGCAACCTGGTAAGTTCATTAATTTCTCTTTTTACATTTTTCACTGACCCGGCGAAGCCGCACAAAAGCTAGCAAGCCACCGCTATTTTCCCACTGATGTACAAATACCGTTCTGCTTTTATGGATGTTGACATATAGGAATATATTTTATTGTTTATTAATAAACAGCACACAGTGGTCCCGCTCATCCGTCACTGCCTCGCTTTTTCGCTGATTTTTTATTGAACAGTACAGCATTGCATTCTGCAGCCTGATTGACAAATCTCCTCCATGTCGTGTCTCCTGCGCTTGCCAAATTTATCATGTTTTGTTTTGATAACCATCACGTCCAATAGAAAAAACAGCACAAAAACACCCATAACTATGACCTTCATTTCGAAATAGACACCTGCACCGCGAGGGAAAAAGGCGCACGAAAGTGGCAGGCCCATCAAGACAAAACGTGGCATAATAATACGTCTTGATGCATTCTCAATCATCCAGGAAAGTAAATCTCCAAAAGTTGAATCTGTTCATCTGGACGTAGCGTTTTGAGGGAGAAACGTTTCGTCACTCATCCAAGTGACTTCTTCAGTCTCAGCTGACTGCAGGTTTCCCCAAACCTTATAAACAGTACATTTGCATAATGACTGAAACCAGCCCACTGAGGGAACAATGGGCTGTGAGGTCAGTTCCTTAATCATAATTATGCAAATTCCCATGACCATTGATCAACAATCACTGACCAAAACCGACTGATCAAAGAACACTGATCAATGGCCATGAGTACCATTCACAGAGAGTTGGGGAATGGCTGCAATCACAGCATTGTAAGATGGCGAAAGATGTACCCTTAGGCCCCCTCCTCGATTCAGAGATGGTCTTTCCCTTTTCACGTAAATGGCCTCCTTGACTCCGCGCTCAAACCAGCGTTCTTCCCTGTCCAGGATGTGTACATCCTCATCGTTGAAAGAGTGTCCTCTGGCCTGTAGGTGTAAATAAACTGCAGAGTCCTGGCCTGATGAGGTTGCTCTTCTGTGTTGTGCCATCCGCTTCGGTAGAGGTTGTTTGGTTTCCCCGATGTATAAATCCTGGCAATCCTCCTGGCACTTAACAGCGTACGCTATGTTACTCTGTTTGTGTCGGGGGACCCGATCCTTGGGGTGGACCAGTTTTTGGCGCAGCGTATTTTGGGGTTTAAAAGCCACAGAGACCCGGTGTTTAGAAGAAATGCGTCTCAACTGTTCCGATACTCCTGACACATATGGGATCACTACAGGTTTTCGCCTGGGCAGCGGTTGTCCTTCTCTCCTGGATCGGCTGGAGCTTTCTTTAGTTGCCTTCCCAGCTTTGACAAAAGTCCAGCAGGGATAACCACATTTACTCAGGGCCTTCTTGATGTGCTGTTCTTCTGCCTCCCTGGCCGCTGTGTCAAAACGCTACGTCCAGATGAACAGATTCAACTTTTGGAGAGGCATAATAATACTTTTACGTTTTGCAATCTACAAAGGTTTGCACTTTGAGAATCAACTTGTGAGAACTGTGACTAATGTTCATGTGTGTGGGGGGAAAAGTGTATAGAGTGCGTGGTGAGGGGCTAGTTATTCTGACAACCCCTGCTGCAATAAATGAGGGACCACTGTATTTACTTTCGCTATGATTATTGTATTCAACCTGTTAACATTTAATATTGTCTTGACAGAACCAACTGATTCTGCAGCAGAGCATCCCCTGTTGCTTCTCCTGGCTCCCCAGTCCCTGGTCCCTGAGCTCCTGCTGCTGCACCCACAGGTATGTAATTCTAGCATCAGATGTACAGCACGCACTGATAGCTTTTTACTCGGTGGGATTCCCTTGTGATCACCTTTACTAAATATCTACAACCAATCTGATTATATCCTGGGTTTTTTTATCAATGTTGAAAATGAAAATCTAGTAGCAGCCTTCTCATTTCTTTGTGTTTTGTGCTGTGTTTTACAGGCCCACAGAGGAGGACAGCTCCGAGGCAGATGAGGGACGGGTCCCAGGACGGTCCATCGGCGGTGGAGCTGGCCATCCTGGTGTCCCTGAAGAGGCCACACCAGTCTCCAATGGAGCATTTCCTCCTCAGCCTCGTTCCTGCTCTGGAGAGCAGCTGGGTCCTTTTTATTCCTGTCTCTCTGTAAATACTTATATTTTATATATTTATGTTTAATGTTTTTCTGTTTGAGAATTTTAATATTATTTCAAATAAATTTTTATAATGACTAATGTCTCAGTTCTACTACACAGCAGATGTTGGCACACGACACATGTAGAATTTGTTTCATATTATACTAATGAGAAAATATACTAATACAGTGGGATGCAAAAGTGTGGGCAACCTTGTTAATAGCCATTATTTTCCTGTATAAATCGTTGGTTGTTACAATAAAAAATGTCAGTTAAATATATCATACAGGAGACACACACAGTGATATTTGAGAAGTGAAAACAGGTTTACTGGATTTACAAAAAGTGTGAAATAATTGTTTAAACAAAATCAAGCAGGTGCATAAATTTGGGCACCACAAAAAAAGAAATGAAATAAATATTTAGTGTATATCAATGTGCGTGTTTCCTATAATGATATATGGGGTGCCTTTGTCTGGACGTGCTTCCCATCCAGAGCTCCACAGCAGAGAGGGAAGTTCCAGCGCTCCTGGAATCCCTCTGTGATGGACCGCCAGTCTCCAGGTGAAGGCACAGCCATGAAGTCGTCCAGTAGACAGTCCCAGATGGCCGTCGCTACCTGGGGGGTGATCTGGCACACTGTGGACACACCGACTCTGAAACTGAACGCGATGGTCCTGAAGGAGTCCCCGGTGGCAAGGGACCTGGACAAAAATTGTTCAAAATTAGCATTATGTGTACTGCAGTTACAAAATACATTATTCAAATTCCAAAATACTTTTGTGATGTCAGATTTAGATTACAAAACATAAATCTTACATAAAACATTTTGTAATAATAAGGATAATTACATGAACTATATTAGATATAATATAAAACAGTCAGTTGTGTTTTGTCTTAACTTTACCATATCATAATTTGACTGGTAGCAACTTTTACCACTACAGTGTGCCAATCACTCATAATTCCTTGACATGTCAATCAGGTAGGAATGAAGTAAGACATTAATAGAAATAAAGAGTTGTATGTTGACATGTAGCCATTTCCTTGCTTAAATCATTGTTAATATTTTTGAAAAATTAACCTGTGATAAGACATAGCTTATCAAGATAGAATATGATAGATAGAACCATATAACTAAAGATGAACCAAACTGTTCACAATTTTATCTAACTCTCAGTTTTAAGAAAGGCTGGTGACCCCTGTTATAGAGTCTGACAGCTGCGGGGATTATATACAAATATTCAACTATACCAGAATTAAACCAGGTCTACATAAATCATAATAATAAGGAGTGAGTATCACTACAAAGATTAACCCACAGTGGTCCTCATACCACAGTTTGATATCAGGAAACACCGAGAGCATACATTGATATGACACCACAGCCATGCTATCATTGCTAACACTGATAACAGCATAAATCGAATTAAATCAGGACTTGATGAGACCTTTCGAGTATCACTAGAAATTAGGGCAGGGCGATATGGCCAAAAATATATATCACGATATATATTTGAAAATTTGCGATAACGATATAACTGACGATATAAATTCTGCGAGACAAAATACAACTCCACAACTTTACTAGCGCAAAAATAAAACCCATCCATTTATTTTACTTAAACAAGCAGCTGTTTTTTTTATGTGCATTAAAGCTATATAAACATTTAACAGTGCAAATGCAAATTCCTTGCTGAAAGTTTAACCAAAAGGCATTTCCAGTAGAAATGGGCTGACATGTATAATATCCACTGAAGTTAAAAAGAGGTGCTTTGCAACATGAAACTGCAGTGTGCCAAATAAAAAAGTCATATGTATTTTTCGGACCATAAGGTGCACGGGATTATAAGGCACATTAAGCGAAACAAAGCAGTCAGATAAATCAAACTTTATTCAACTCATTCTTCTTGCTTCCTCCACTTCTGTACCATTGATTCATTAATGCTGTATTCTGTCACAGCTGCTCTATTCCCATGTTGTTGCAGTATATTAATGACTAACCTCCTATTGTGGATGGATTATCTCAGTTGTTCTCCTGACTGAAGTTTGGTCCGTTTACAGCATCTTGCCATGAGATTGCATTTTCTCTAACCATCAGGAACCTTCACGTTAACTTTTATCGAGTGGAAAAGTGTTAGCCTTCATCCTTCAGCTTCACTGTTTATGTTATGCTAACATAGCTGTGTCGCTAGCGATCACGTAGCACATCATTATATACCAGCTAGCCCAACTTCAGTAACCCTACAAACGTCACTGCTGTTTAGTTTCCTGTCTTCATTTATGTTGGAAGTGATAGCAGAGCTGTACGTTTGAATTTTTTCAGAAATCTCTCAGTCAGAACATGCTATATCATGTTTAGGTAACTAGCGAAACTAGCGAGCTAACTTCCGCTAACTTCCTGCTAACTTCTAACTCCGTTAAACGTAATGAATTCTGTTTTCATGGATGCCTGAATGTTAAACATCATAGTTACACCTGGTAAAGCAGCAATGCTGATTGTTTTATTAAAGATGAAAGAATTTAGACAGTTTTTAACTCTCAGTGATGTTCGTTTGACTTCGGGACCTGAAGAGGACGGAGTTTAGGACCCAGATTACTCCCAGATTTACGAGCACCTTAGTCCGACAAATACGGCAATAACGACAGCCCGCTTGCATGTTCTACAAAAAAATCTGCTTTGTCGTGTATCTGACGGACAAACACCAAACCAGTTAAGTTGCACCATTTTTACAAACCAATTCTGGTTCATCCGTTTCACTCGACAATCTGCTTTCCCCATTCTCATTCTCCGTTACCGCCATGCTTTTTCGGCACTGCGCATGCGCGTTTTACCCATATTCTATCGCTATATTTCATTTTCTTATCGTTGCCTAGCATTGTACCGGTATTACCATGAACGGTATAATATGGCCCAGCCCTACTAGAAATATTATAAACAGTCGTCTCCATACCACAGTTTGCTTAGTAAGCACCGACAGCATTCACTGATAGCATAGCACATCCATGTAAGCATAAACGATAGTTTTGCATATATTAGCACAGGTATCAATAAAGGACTACCGTATTAAACACTTTTACTAACCGCATGCAGATGGACAGGCGCTCTGCAGGTGGGATTGAGTGCCTGTAGTTGGTGTCTAGGCGGGCGATGCTTGGACCAACGCGGGACAGCAGCTCCTCAAACTGGGCGAGGGAAAGACGGTGGTACCGCTGAAAGCGGCCGTCATCCAGGCGCAGCTCCTGGAGCAAATGGTGAAACTCACCAAACTGCTGACGCCTCTGGAGGACCTGATGGACCCAGGTACGGTGAGGACGTCCTTAACGCCACTGCTCTGCTCTCCACAGTAAATAGAGAAGGGAGACTCTCTCTTCAAACACCAGCTCGACAGCTGCCACCTTGCAAACATACCATCTGGCACAACTTCCTCCCACATTCCTCCCACATTTCCGGATTGATTCGCATTGGACACGCATCGAGGTGTGAATTTGCACGCGTCAAATTAGGGGCGTCTGGCGCTGTTAGTTTTATCTCTCTCCAAACAACATTGACTGAACAAGCAGCAAAAGAAGATCCAAAACTACGCTTCACATAAACATCGTCATGAATTCACTCTTCTGTTTTGCTTCCACCACACTTCACACACAGCTCTCTCTCTCTCTTGCTCTCTCTGTATACTTCAAGAACAGTTTCCCCATCTAAAACCGTGTTTTCTGCATTATTTGCTTGCTTGTTACGCACAAGTCTACCGTTGTTTACAGCGCTGTCGGCCGCTGTTTTTTTTTCCTTTTACTTACTTCCGAAAAGAAAACCTAATTTCTGCCATTCAATAAGCTTCTGAACAAATTTAAACTTTTTAAAATCATGCAAAATGCAAAACGCTTAGCCGTGTCTCTAATAAAACCTCTGTAACTTCAGAGGTAATGTTCATATGTTGATTAATGGTTTTCTTTCATTTTTGATGTACTGCAGAATATTTTTATAAAATCCCAGGCCAGGAAAATCACCTTCATGTTTTTCTGTTTTATCTTCAGCTGCTTTGACACAAAGGCATCTGCTGTGATGCTGTGATGCTTACACCTTTGATAAAGTCTTGCGGGTGTCAGCTTCCTTTTTATAGATACAAAAATATGTAAATGTACTGATCTGAATTATAATATTTCTGACTGTCTGAGGCAAAATTTCCCTGATTCAAATCAAATTGAATTGAATCGAACTGAATCGAATCAGTTCAATGTGATTTGAATCGGGGACCTTGAATCGATTTGGGACCTTGTGAATCGGAATCGAATCGATTCTAGAAATCAGTGACGATACCCCTATTAGAAAAGGATCCTGGTGTTATTTGTCTCTCAGAAACAGTTCATAACTTCCCTTCAACTCATTCATGTCACCTAAAAGGTAAACGTGTTTCTCCGTCACCTGTTCAGCTCTGATGATTCAGTAAGGACATCTTCTGGTTTCACCTTCATGTTTCCCTCTCACCAGATAACCAAACCGATATCATGACCAGCAACTTTTACAGTTGTGGCTCCAGCAAACATCAGCTGATACTAGAAATTAATATTAAATAAATTCTAACAACAGCTGATCAAGCTTAAACGTGCTGCTGTTGTTTAGCGCGACATCTGCTGGTTTCCTCTTTCTGGCGCAAAGTGGGCGATAAACAAACAAGAGAGAAAAGCCGATCAGCTGATCATTGATCAGTTTCATGATTGAAGTAGCAACAGGAGAGGGAGGGCAGAGAATGACAGGAAAAGAGGAAGCTGTGCAGCAAAGACGCAGAATAACTCCAGCTTTGTGTCTTTTCCATTCTAGCTGAAGTATGGGACAAATCGCGTTTCTTTTCAGCTCAATACGAAACGCGTAATATTTTCTCTGAATACGGGACGATTCCGTTTTTATGGGACAGTTGCCAACTCTACTAACTAACCTTATGAATAAAATAAAGTTCACTATCAGTAACATCATAGCACCCACCCAGCTGTATAGAAACTCCGTCATGCTAGCTAGTACGCAGTACAAGTTATTGTAACTGACTGTAAAAACTCAGCACAACGAAAATCAACTCCACCTAAACTTGGTTTATATCTGACCCAGATAGACTGCAGGTCATAACTTCTTACCTGAAGTTCAGTTCACCTGACACTCGGACCGGCGGCCGCCTCGGGTCTCTCCTCTTGCCTCCCCTTTCCCTCATCCACCTGCTGGCCTCCACCACTTGCTAATGTTACTGAATCTGTGGAAGCTACGCCATAGCCACCACCAAACAACTGAGTTATTTTTACACACCGGCCAGCATCTGGCCAATCCACCACCTTTCATTGTTTATACCGTTACAAAAATTTTTGTTTTTAAAAATCATCGGCCCATAAAAATGAAAAATCACCATCGGCCCACTGAGCAAATGTCCGGTATGCCCGATGGCAAGTCCAGCTATGGTCGTGCCGTCAGTTAACCCTTCGCATGCCAGCTGTCGCACGCGTGCCTAGGGTTGCCGACCCCTGCCCTAGACAAAGCGAATCTGTGAACTAAGGTGTAGGTCTATTAGGTTATGTTGTGGTGATCCTCGGGTTGGGGGATGGGTGTTCATACTGGAGTGCAAAATTAAAACCAATGGAAGATGGACAAGAAAAGTTCAAAGCCATCAGGTGCTCAGTTTAGAAAAAAGAGGAAAAAGAAGAGGAGGAGAAACGAGCCAAACAGGCTAGGACCGCCACTGAATACAACACAAACAGAATACAATAATTCAAAGAATACAACTTAAATCAAAATCACAAAAACAGGGTCACCAGACCCAGTGCCGGGACACATTGTAGAAAACGGTTTTAGCTTGAATGTGTTTAGATGAATTTAAATAATAATAAATGAATGAATCATAATGTCAGGTGACACAACTGTGACTAAAAATGAACAGACTAAGAGACTTTTAACAAGAAATGCTGTTTATATGCTGAATATGCTGTTTTACAATGAGTTCAAAATGACATGCTCTGGTATTTTATTTTCAGAATTATCCAAATGTATGATACCTTCTTCCGGGATAATTTCAACAAATAATAATTTTTTCCAGACATTTGTATTTTCTGAAATGTCAAAGTGATGCAACTACACACGTGGTACTTTTATGAGGAACTAACAAAGTAATAATGGTGAAAATGTTGAAAATATTTCATGAAACAGACAGCCCCATGATCATTATGGCTAGTCGTTTTGTTTCTAATTTTGTTTCTCTTAAATCTCATGATGTCACCTTGGTTACAAACACTTGTGTATCTTCCTCCCCCAGTTGCTCTTCCACCTTTTTAACCAGTTAAAGCTGAGGAAACCATTTTCAGGAAAACCACTCTCTTTTTTCCCCTTCCCCCTTTTTAAATTTTTCTTTTTTGACCCATCACACACTCTGTTCCATGTTTCTTTACCATACAATCAAAAATAAAGTTTTCACCCAGACCACCCGGACGGACGTCTCCTGTAGTGTGACTAACCGTTTTCTGGATCCAGCCCCCATTTACACATCCGGGTATAAAGTAATAATTTAATGATTCAATGACCATATTGAATAAAGAGCTAGATTAGATTAGATAAAACTTAATTAATCGCTCGGGTGAGTTCCTTTGGGAAATTCAGGGAAATTCAGCTGACATGCATTATACATTGCAAGTAAGATAGTGAAAGCAGGAAATGTCACGTCAAGAGGAATCATTGATTATATTGTGTTTAAAACTAAAGACAGACTTCTTTTGTTTGAAGCATTTAGATAACTGCCTTGCTCTCTCCCTTTTCCAGTTTCAGAAGAAAATAAACACCACCTACATCATCCCCTACCCAAGAGCTGCCATTGTAACTCAACCTGTTGACATACATTACAAATTCTGCAAGTTAAAACCACTGTCCCCTGAGGAGTCTCTTGAAGAACAACTTCTGTTAGAGTCCATTGCTTGGCCTGAAACCCCATCTTTACCATCACCTCTTATTATGAACAGCAGCAGTGATCCAGCCCACAGCACCTTCACCATTCTCCCCAGGAAGAGAGAGGGACAGTGGCAAATAGGGGATAAACTGGAGGCCCTGATCAAAATATATGACTTGATGGGCCGTCCAAAGAAGTATGGGGGAGACGTCTTACTTGCCCGGCTGCACAACCCCACCCTTGGTGCTGGTGTTGCAGGACAAGTGGTGGATCATCTCAATGGTTCCTACTTTGCTGTATTCTCTTTACTCTGGGAAGGAAGCGCACAGGTTGAGGTGATGATAAAACTTATATTTTTTATTGTTACTAGAGTTGTTGTGAGTTTATCTATGTATTTGTAGTTGCTAGCAGATTTAAGATAGGAATGCTTAATTTATCCCATATTTGTGAAGTTTATTGTTGCATCAACTGAAATAATAATGAAATAAACAGAAAATAATAACAAAAAATAATAAGACTACTAATAATAAAATAGAAATAAAAAAACTAAAAATAAAATAAAATGTGTGTATTTTAGTAGTCAAGGGCCTCACATTATTTATGTTGATAGCTGGACAATAAAATAAGTGTATGAGCAAAGATAAGTGATTAAGTAAATAGCACATCACTCTGTGATGACTAATATTGCTGTAGCAGCTATGGATAATGAGGTCTAAGGTGAGTTTCAAGCTTACTTGCTTTAAGGGACACTTAATGACTACATACTTGATGTTATGCTAAAGCACCAGTGCCAAAAATTCTTATTGAATTTTATCTTATTGAAAATTATCTTACTGAATTCTTGTTTCTTAGCTGTTCCCTGCACCCAGTGCTCCGCTTACCACTGGGACCACTGTTACCTTCCCCCTCCACATCTTCTCAAGCTCTTCGCTGAGCCTTTGGTATTTCTCGAGTTTTTCGTGTTCCTTCTTCCTGATGTTGCTGTCATTCGGAACCGCTACATCGATCACTACGGCCGTCTTCTTCTGTTTGTCTACCACCACTATGTCTGGTTGGTTAGCCTCCACCATTTTGTCCGTCTGTATCTGGAAGTCCCACAGGATCTTAGCTCGGTCATTCTCCATCACCCTTGGGGGCATCTCCCATTTTGACCTCGGGACTTCCAGGTTATACTCGGCACAGATGTTCCTGTAAGGCAGTGGTTCCCAAACTTTTTTTGCCAGGCCCCCGTTTTTTACAAGAAAAATGTTCGCCCCCCCCCGCACAAGCACATCCTCCAAACACACACACCCATATTTTGTTTACAAACTCCATTGTGGTTTATTTCACACCTCAAGCATTTAGTAAACAATTAAGCAAATACAAGTAAATGGCAATAAATTACAGGTAGTAATAAAATATACTACTAACTCGTCCACACCTACACGGGTATTTTTGAAAACTCAGCTGTTTCTATGCGTTTGGGCTTTTCGTCAACACGTAAACGGCGTTGCGATTCACCGAAAACGGAGATTATTTAAAACTCCTTTTTTGCGTTTACGTGTAGACGAGGATTACAGAGTTTGTCACGCAACGTCAAAGGTATGTGCCTCTTTTCACGTCACGCTGTGCGCCACGTTATTGTTTACATGAGATGAATTGCAGAATGGCAGATAGAGACAAAATACTGTTACTGTTAATCTGACTATCTTCAGGTTTTACACACTTACATACACACGCAGTTACTGTCCCTCCATTTAGAAAGGCAGAGGCGTCACGGGGTAATTATTTTACGTGTAGTTGTTTTTTTTCCTGTGTAATAATATTCAACATTGCTGTCAATACATTTTTCAAAAAATGCCTCTCTGTGCAAAATGGGTTTAAACACATAAACAGCTGTGGGATACTGTTTGTCCGTGATTTGAACAGGGGGAACAAATTACGGCAGGATCAGCCTGATATTATTTGTATCCCACTGTAACTTTACTGCATAAAGAGCTAACATGTCCAAAATGTCAGGAGTAGTTAGTCATTACAACAAGTGTTTGTGAACTAAAAATCAAGAATGTGGGATACTGTTTGTCCGTGATTTGGAGAGCCCAGCGCTGCTCCCGACGCAGGGAAAACTAATTTTGCAGGGGAGACCTACCTTGGCACTTGTGCAGGTGAAGCCAAAGGGAAAATATGCTTCACCATATTTTCTAGTCTTTGGCTTGGAAGGAAGTTGGTTTGGAAACATATTTGGCGATGCTTTATCTCCTGCTTTGCATTTGTGTGGGAGCCCCGTCAAAAACCTGTCCACAGTGTCCAAGCGCTCTTTTTTTTTTTTTTTTTTCATACCGCGCCCCACACTTTGGGAACCTCTGCTGTAAGGCAAGGCAAGGCAAGGCAAGTTTACATATATTTACATAGCTATTTACATAGCACAATTCAACAACAAGGTGATTCAAAGTGCTTTACAGAGACATTAAAAAACAAATAAAAAGCATTATTTAAAATTGATTAAAAAAAACAGTAGATAAAATCAGAACAGTAGATAAAATCAGTAGTTAAAATGTAAGTTTTGAAATTTAAGCTTAAAGTGTGGATTTGGTGTTTAATTCAAATGCAGCTGAGAATAGGTGAGTCTTCAACCTGGATTTAAATAAACTGAGTGTTTCAGCTGATCTGAGTTCCAGATATATGGAGCATAAAAGCTGAATGCAGCTTCTCCGTGTCTGGTTCTGACTCTGGGAACTGATAAAAAACCGGATCCAGATGACCTGAGGGATATGGAAGGTTCATACTGGGTCAGGAGTTCACTGATGTATTTTGGTCCTAAACCATTCAGAGCTTTATAGACCAGCATCAGAACTTTAAAGTCTATCCTCTGACGGACAGGCAGCCAGTGTAAAGACCTCAGAGCTGGACTGATGTGGTCCACTTTTTTGGTCTTAGTGAGGACTCGAGCAACAGAGTTCTGAATGAGCTGTAGTTGTCTGACTGATTTTTTAGGTAGACCTGTAAAGATGCTGTTACAGTAATCAAGCCTACTAAAGATGAATGCATGGACTAGTTTTTCCAAGTCCTGTTGAGACATAAGATCTTTTATCCTTGATATATTCTTGAGGTGATAGTAAGCTGATTTTGTTATTGTCTTAATGTGTTTTTCTAAGTTTAGGTCTGCATCCATCACTACACCCAAATTTCTCGCCTGGTTTGTGGTTTTTAGGTGTATAGATTGAAGTTCTCTGGTGACCTGTAATCGTTTTTCTTTGGCACCAAAGACTATTACCTCAGTTTTATGTTTGTTTAGCTGGAGAAAATTGTGGCACAACCAGTCATTAATTTCCTCAATGCATTTACCAAGAGCCTGTACAGGGCCTCGGTCTCCTGGTGACATTGTGATATATATTTGTGTGTCATCTGCGTAGCTATGATAGTTTATTTTGTTGTTCTTTATAATCTGTGCCAGTGGGAGCATGTAAATGTTAAACAGAAGGGGTCCCAAGATGGAACCTTGGGGAACTCCACATGTGATACTTGTCTGCTCAGATGTGAAGTTACCTATTGATACAAAGTATTTCCTGTTTTCTAAGTATGTTTTGAACCAGTTTAGTACAGTTCCTGAAAGACCTGCCCAGTTCTCCAGTCGTTTGAGTAATATGTTGTGGTCAACTGTATCAAATGCTGCACTGAGATCCAGTAAAACTAAGACTGACATTTTTCCACTGTCTGTATTCAGACATATGTCATTAAACACTTTGGTCAGAGTGGTTTCAGTTCTGTGGTTCTGTCTAAAACCTGACTGGAAGGCATCATAGCAGTTATTCTTTTTTAAGAAGTAATTGAGCTGTTGAGAAACTGCTTTTTCAATGATCTTACTTAAAAATGGGAGATTTGAGATCGGCCTGTAGTTGTTCATTTGTGTCTTGTCAAGATTGTCCTTTTTCAGTATAGGTGTAATTACAGCAGTTTTTAGTGGTTCTGGAAACAGATCTGACATTAAAGAAAAGTTGATGATCTGTAACAAGTCTGACTCCAAAGTCTTTGAGACTTTTTTGAAAAAACTTGTTGGCAGGACATCTAAACAGCAAGAGGAGGAGTTCAGTTGACCTAAGATGTCTTCCAGGTCTTTGCTGTTAATAGGGTGAAACTGTTTGATGGTGTTTAAACAGTTTTTCAGTGGACACAGTACATATCCTGAATGTGCTGTTGATGTACCAATTGCTTGTCTAATCTTTTGGATTTTTTCTGTGAAGAATTTGGCAAAGTCATTGCAGGCCATGCTCGAATGGAGTTCAGCTGCCAATGACACAGGAGGGTTTGTTAGCCTGTCAACTGTAGCAAATAAGACCCGAGCGTTATGACTGTTTTTGGTGATGATGTCAGAGAAGTAGGACCTCCTTGCACTCAGTTGTAAATTATAATTGTGAAGTTTCTCTTTATAGATGTCATAATGAACCTGAAGGTTTGTTTTTCTCCATCTGCGCTTAGCTTTCCTACACTCTCTTTTTTCATTTTTCACCTGTGTGGAGTTTCTCCATGGAGACTTTTTCGTTCCAGAGATAACCTTCACCTTAATGGGAGCAATAGTGTCCATTACATTTAACATTTTAGCATCGAAGCTATTGACAAGCTCATTGACTGAACCTCTGGACAGGTCAGGTGTTAATGGGAAGACCTGGTTAAAGATCTCACTACTGTATTCAGTTATACACCGTTTTGTGATCACTGCTGTTGATATATTTGTGTGTGCTGAAATTTTACTTTCAAAGAAAACACAGTAATGATCAGACAGGCCCACACAGTAACCTTTGAAATGCTCAGGCCCTTGGAGATCAGTAGGTCAAGAGTGTGTCCTCTATTATGTGTGGCCTCTGTTACATGCTGAGTCAGCCCAAAGTTGCCCAGAGTGTTACTCAGGTCTTTAGTCCCTTTGTCCTGGGGGTTGTCCACATGGATGTTAAAATCCCCAACAATAGTTACACAGTCGGAATCAACACAGATCACAGACAGCAGTTCACTGAGATCATTAAAAAAGTCTGTGCAGTATTTGGGAGGCCTGTAAACATTAAGAAACACAACTTTGGATGGGGCCTTCAGCTGTAAAGCCACATATTCAAAAGACTGAAAACTTCCAGGAGACAGCTGCTTACATTGAAATGATTCATTAAATAAGACAGCAACCCCTCCTCCTCTCCTGCTCACCCTGGCCTCACTGATAAAACTGTAGACTCGATGAGAACAGTTCCACTGTTACTTTGGTCCAACCAAGTTTCAGTTAAAAACATAAAATCAAGGCTGTGCTCAGTGATTAAATCATTAATTAAAAATGTTTTCCCAGCTAAAGATCTAACGTTTAATAAAGCCAACTTAAGTGTTTTAGAGGTATTATTTGCCCCCTCGTGTTTGGGAGCAGTAATTGGCACACAAGGTATGTTTACTATATTTAAAGATCTTTTAGAGTGCAGCCCTCTGTGTTTTGACCAGGCCACATGTAACCTTCTGTCACCTAAAAGTACCGAAATTTTAAAACCTTCTAGTAAACAGAGTCCCAACTTCTCCTGGGAAAAATCACCACTGCCATAATCCTCGCAGCCCGGACCCTCCACACATTACACATCAGACTGCGGAGACAGAGCATGAAGGTGGTAAGGAGCAACAAAGGGGGGCGAGGCTGGGCAATGTAACTTCGATTGCTCTTTTGAGGGCGGGGCTCGATGGCGAACCTTTGGCTGCTCTGGTGGGGGGTTTATGGGGGACAAAAAGGGATTGGGCCGGGGGGTAGATTTGAGCCCAGCGTTGACCCGCTCCATCATCTCCTCAGTGAATTTCAGGTGTGGGGAGGAGGGAGAAAGGGGGGAGAGGAGGGTGATGGCCTCTCAGGGGTTTGGGGGACTGGGGAAGGTCGTGGTCCCTGGTCCTGGTCGTTGGTGTTGTTGAGAGAGTTGGAGGCAAATAGGGACCCCTCTTCTTGCCTCGGATGACTCTCCTTTCTGAGGCTCTTCCCAGGTGGGGGCAGATGAGGTTCCTCCTCAAGGTTTCTGCTGGGCTTTGTCTGTTCTTGGAGTACTGTTTGTTCCTCTTTGTGAGATAACTCCTCGTTTATCTCAGCCTTGGCACCAAGCACAGATGGATGACGTATGGAATAAAACAAGTTGGAGGTGAACAGTTTCACCCCTGACTTGTTAAAATTAAATCCATTTGCTTTAAACAGATGCCTGCGTTCCCAAAAAATATTAAAATTGTTGATAAATTGCACTGAGTGGTCAGTACATGCTGATATGAGCCATTTATTCAGTGCAAACAACCTGCTGAATCTCTCGTCTCCTCCTCTGACGGGCGGTACAGGTCCACTGATGAATACAGCTGCATTCAGAGAGTTTACAGTATTTAATAATCCAGTAAAGCCCCGTTTCAGAACCTCCGACTGTTGTTTGGACACATCGTTTGACCCTGTATGCAGAACAATGTTTGTCACAGTTGGATATCCATCTGCAATTTGAAGAATTCTCTGTGGTCAGGTTGTTGACCATATGCTTAGGAAAGCAGAGGACTTTAGTGTTCTTACCACACATCCTTTGTACATCCTTTACGGCAGAGTCACCCACAATCAGAGTTTCAGGCCTAGCCTTTAGCTTTCCCAGTGGCCTTTTACTTTTCAACAGATTTTCAGACCTTACTTCGCTACTTTTAGATGGATGGTTGTCCGATATAGATCCAGGGTCCTTTGATAGTGGAGCAAATCTGTTCTGCAGTTTCACATTCAGTTGTTTTGGAGGTTTGTTGTTAACCTTCCTATTCACGGTTGTCCAGTCCTATTTCCTCCCGCATACAGGGGTAGAACAGCTTCTCTGTCTCGTAGGAAGTGAAGGCCAGTCGGTTTCAGAGATTTCAGCTCGCTGTGCCCTGCCTGTGATACGTCCTCCCCCTTCCAGGAGACATGATTTATCTCTTGGTTTTGCACCAAGACAGTCCAAGGGGAGATTATCGCTTGAGGATTTATTATAATGCACAGAGTCTACTTTCTTGGTCATGTTATCTGTGCTCCTTAGCTGTGTACTAGCTTGCTCATCGCCATTGTTTTGAATCAAAGGCAAGGTTGTTTCATTTCCACACAGTCCATTTACCTCCACGTTTACTTCTAAGCGATGAATTTTTATCTCCAGTACTGCAATCTTCTGCAGGAGGCTTAGTAGTCATCTGTGGAGAGGGAAGGCATCTTGTGCTAGTTAGCCTAGCGGTTAGCACCTTTCCAGGCTATTGAGGCTGTTCGGTGCCCAGACGCTGTAATCAGGCTTCAGCTGTGTGTAGGCCACAGACACACGGAGCGCTGAAGATAAGGTATCTATAAAAATGTTGCTGTTTCTGTTAAGAACACTTTAGTCCTAATGATCTATAGGTGTCCAGAAGCTATCGCAGGTAAGCTCATACGGAAAAAAGGGAAAAAAATCAGCATAAAAATCAATAAAAGAAGCAAAGCATTTAAAGAGCAAAGAGAGGAAGCGTCCACACTCAAAGGGGGAGGAGTACACTATGCCGGCCACTTGGTTATGGCGTTCCATGTATGCCTTGCCTGCTAGCATCTTGCACCCTGCTGTTATGTGCTGGATTGTCTCTGGGGCATCTTTAACCAGCCTGCACCTGGGGTCTTGCCTGGTGTGATAGGCCCCAGCTTCTATGGATCTTGTGCTCAGTGCTTGTTCCTGTGCTGCCATGATTAGTGCCTCTGTGCTGTCTTTCAGTCCAGCTTTGTCCAGCCACTGGTAGGATTTCTGGATATCAGCCACCTCCGCTATCTGCCGGTGGTACATTCCGTGCAGGGGCCTGTCCTTCCATGATGGTTCCTCGCCTTCCTCCTCTTTCTTGGGTTTCTGCTGCCTGAGGTATTCACTGAGCACGCTGTTAGTTGGGGCCATCTTTGTGATGTATTTGTGGATGTTCCTTGTCTCATCCTGGACTGTGGTGCTGACACTCACCAGTCCCCGGCCTCCTTCCTTCCGCTTAGCGTACAGCCTCAGGGTGCTGGACTTGGGGTGAAACCCTCCATGCATGGTAAGGAGCTTTCTTGTCCTTATGTCAGTGGCTTCTATCTCCTCCTTTGGCCAGCCTATTACCCCAGCAGGGTACCTGATCACAGGTAGGGCGTAGGTGTTGATAGCCCGGATCTTGTTCTGACTCCTCAGGACGTTCAGCTGACTCCTCAGGACTTGCCTGACCCTCTGCAGGTACTTAGTGGTTGCAGCTTTCCTAGTGGCCTCTTCCTGGTTTCCATTTGCCTGTGGGATCCCCAGGTTGTCACGACCGGGTGGCCAGACACAGGTAAGTGGACTCAAATGCAGACACCACATGGAGGCTCGGAGGTATAGTGCAAACGAACAATTTTTTTGGTACTCAAAAATGGCACACCATGAAAGAGGTAAATGAAACAAAAAACGCTATATGTGAACTAAGGGCGAGAGGGAAAACATTTGACCTCTGAATATTAGCTACCTACTAAACTAACGTAAAGTTTCAGATTACGGTACTAAGAATCTGTAGCTACAAACACACTGTAACTGGCAAGGGCTAGAAGACAAAACTGTTACTAGGGATGCTGTGAATGTAAACAAGACTATGTGACACGAGGCTTGGCTAGGACTATCTCCACAATTATTGTTAAACAAGAAAATAAGTATCACACTGCGTGTGCAGCAGCAAAGTCCAAAGGAAATAGTCTCTTTATCTGGCTGGGCATGATATTTGGTATTTTCCGGAGCAGGCACACAAGGTACAGGGTCACAGGGTTTCTCTCTCTGAGTCACTGTAATGAAAGGTGTGTAGAGTCAATACGAGCCCCATGCAGCAGTCTAAGAAGTGGAGGCAACAAAATACATAGTCTTACTTGTCTGGGTTGAAGGCGAGGCTTGGGGGGGATTAGAGGTCCGAGTGAGGCTAAACCAGTTCGTGTACACTCACTGTGAAGTGTTGGGCAGGGAGGCAGACAGGTGAATAGCGCCGAGAATAGAAAGCAGGCCAGCGACGGGGAGTAGAGTGGTTACTGACAGCAAGATCCAATCCACTGTGAAGCGGCAGAGGCAAGTAGACGTAAACAGCAAAACAGGGTTTACTGAGCTACGATTCTCACTAACGTGGGTTAGCTGACGTTCCGGCGAGGAATGTTTGAGAACGCTGGTCTTAAGAGCCTGCCAGCTAATTACACACAGGTGCCACAAACGAGGGGGTGTGGTGACTCTACCTAATAGTGGATTTACTGGCACGCAGGAAAACTCAGCACTCACCCAGGCCATGACACAGGTACTTGTAGCTGTCCTCTATGTCTGCAATGTTGCCGTCTGGTAGTTCGATCCCCTCAGTTCTGACTACCTTCCCTCTCTTTGTTATCATCCGACTACACTTCTCCAGTCTGAACGACATTCCGATGTCATTGCTGTCTCGTTCACTCTTGGCATACAGCTTGATGTCATCCATCTACAGGAGGTGGCTGACAACTGTTCCATTCCATAGTCGGTATCTGTAACCAGTCTTGTCAATGATCTCACTGAGGGGGTTAAGGCCTATGCAGAACAGCAGTGGGGACAGAGCATCTCCTTGGTAGATCCCGCACTTGATGGTCACTTGTGCTATGGGCTTGAGGTTGGCCTCCAGTGTTGTCCGCCACATCCCCATTGAGTTCCTGATGAAGGCTCTTAGGGTCCTGTTGATCTTATATAGTTCTAGGCATTCCAAGATCCAGGTGTGGGGCATTGAGTCATAGGCCTTCTTGTAATCAATCCAGGCAGTGCACAGGTTGGTCAGCCTAGTCCTGCAGTCTCGGCTGACTGCTCGGTCTGCCAGGAGCTGGTGTTTTGCGCCTCTGGTATTCTTGCCCATCCCTTTCTGTGCCCCACTCATGTATTGACCCATGTGCCTGTTCATCTTAACTGCTATGATGCCTGACAGGAGCTTCCACGTGGTGCTGAGGCAGGTTATTGGTCGGTAGTTGGAGGGGACCGGTCCCTTCTGGGGGTCCTTGAGGATCAGGACTGTCCGGCCTTCGGTTAGCCATTCTGGGTGTCTCTCGTCAACTAGCAGCTGGTTCATTTGTGCTGCCAGGCGCTCGTGGAGTGCAGTCAGCTTCTTCAGCCATCTCTCTGGTGTACCTCTCTTCTATCTCTTCTATCTCTCTGGTGTACCTCCTCAAGCAGCTGGCCAAGGCTGTGAGTCGTTGCTTGGCAGTTTCCAAGGCCTTAGGTATGGACAGCTTCCTGTACTTCTTAGGCACCTTCTTCATCGCACCTTTCTGCAACTCCGATAGTTGGCTGACCTCCCTCCGTGCTACCTTGATCTTAGCCTCTAGCCTCCTTCTCCATGGAGGGTACTGCCCCTTGTGGCTGTTCAACTTGTAGCTAAGCATCGGTGGGCAAGAGAATATATATATATGTATATATATATATATAAACCAATAGTGAGATGACGCTCTGGGATTATAGCCAGAGGCCAACAATAATGGAGGAGGGAGGCAAAATCCCTTCAGATTCAGGATACTTACTTAATCCCTAAGGAAATTATGTGGCATTGGAAACTTGGCAGATGATGAGCAGTAGAGGTGGAGACTCTCAGGCTCAAAAGACATGGGAGGCTTGGACATCTGGGATGGGAAACAGGCTCGGGCTCACCTTCAGGGTGAAAGTCCACAGGACCCACAGGTGTGTGAGGTCAGGCACACAAGGACCCATATGTGTGCAAGTGGCTCAGGTTGTGTGTGGATTCATGGACGTGCAGTCTCCCCAGGATGCGGGAGGCCTCAGATTAAGAAAGCTAATGGTCACAGGAATAATTTCCATCCTATCTCCAATTTACCATTTCTATCAAAAATTCTTGAAAAGATAGTCGCCACACAACTCCACTCATATAGCTAATAATAATCACTTCCCTCCCTCTTTTTAAGTCCAGAGTCAAAACTCACCTGTTCACAATAGCCTATTCCACATAAACTTTTCCATCCTGCTACTTTAATTTATTTTATTTATTTACTCAATGTTTTATCCTTATTATTTTGTAAATTGATATGTTTGTTGTTGTTATTGCTTGTGTACAGTGTCCTTGAGTGTTTTGAAAGGCACTTTCTTAAATAAAATGTATTATTATTATTATAATTATTATTATTATTATTATTATTATTATTATTATTGTTGTTATAAGAGGTGACACTTCAGG